>NC_030386.2:18618444-18937294 GCF_001625215.2 Daucus carota subsp. sativus
GCTAAAGTTTGCAACCAGTTTCCTTGCAAACCGCCTAAACTTTGCAACCAAGCCAGCCCTAGGATTGCATCAGCTCCACCAAAGGAAAAACATGAAAACAAGAAGACAGCTACATCTACCTATGAACCAGATTTACATGAACTTGCGACATAGATCTGAAGTTGGAGACTTTCCACCATCACCAAAACTGACCTTAAAGCTACGCG
The DNA here is from genome assembly GCF_001625215.2 of Daucus carota subsp. sativus. Lineage (NCBI taxonomy): Eukaryota > Viridiplantae > Streptophyta > Magnoliopsida > Apiales > Apiaceae > Daucus > Daucus carota. The sequence goes on from NC_030386.2 coordinate 18,618,651, forward strand.
AACTGACTGTAAGAGTCATGTGACTCATTGGTTTAGTAAGGAGAAAATTATATGATGAGGCCACACTATTTCATGGTGTCAAGTTAATCGATACCTCCCACAGAAAAAAAAAAAGAAAAAAAGGCAACTCGAGTCGAGTCAATTGTCCTTTACCAGTAAATTATATCAGAAAGATTGTCAAAAAAAGTCACATAATTTTTATTCTAAAATGTGCTCCGAAAACCTCAGTACCTGCTCCGGTTATGCCATACACGTCTATGATCTCACATTTTCTGAGAAGCAGCCACGAGAAAAATAGTAAAAGGTAGTAGTTGTTCTCAATGGTTTCTTTTATGTGTTATATTTCTGCATGTGATATGACCATAAGAAAATATGGTTAAATATTGCAACCACTTTTTTGTTAATCATTTGACTGGCTTAAACAGTATTAGGATGATTACCCTGGTTTTATTCTTAATCAAACATATTCCTAATCGTAAACGTGTTCAAATCTTGTAATCAAAAATTTATTTCATATATTTGATTGCTTGTGCTGATTTGCAATGTGAACAAGAAGAGTCATATGGTTCATAGAGAAGTGTTAAAATATTGTCAGTTGTTGTTTGTTCCTTTGCAGTTTGGGCTTATATAAACAGGTTTTGCTGTGAATCTATGCTGTCACAAATTTTCTTTAACAAGTTTTAAGTTTTAATTAACACATAATCACTCGTGAATTTTGAGCTGTGGAATGGATTACAATTATGTTATAGAGTGCATTCCAATCTATAAAGCAGCCATAGAAGGTGACTGGGAAACAGCAAAACGCATCTTTAAGAAAGAAAAGAAAGACTTAAACGCGTCCATCACGTGCTGGGGAGAGACCACTCTGCACATAGCGGTGGGAACAAACAGTTCTCACCGCTTTGTGGAGCAGTTAGTAGAGCAGATGATGCAAATTGATCCACAGATGCTGCTGACAGGGAACTGTTATGGGAGTATTCCGCTCCAATATGCTGCCAAGGTGGGGAATATACAAGCTGTAAGACTTTTAGTCAGTTTAAACCCTGAAATGACTCAGATTAATAACAATATTGGGGAGACCGCCCTTAAGTTGGCAGCAATGCACGCAGAGAGAGAGACGCTGTTGTATTTGCTGGAGACGACGAAAGATGTGGTTGGAGAGGACGGAACTAGTCCCTACAGGGGAGCACATGGTGCTGATCTTCTCTCCTTTAGTATCTCAGCCGATTTCTATGGTATCTCTTAGACTATAAAATATTTACTTAGATTATAGTTTTAATCCCCTATATACTCCAGAATGATTGATGTGACATCATCTACATTCAAAGAATTAGCTAGTTCTCCAAGATGACTCATTCTTTCTCTCTATGCACATGAATCTTCGGCAGATGTTGCTCTGTATTTAGTGAACAAGTACCCGGACATTGTGCCAGAGACGAACATTATCAATTCACATACCAGCTTACAAGTACTAGCAGCAAAACATACAGCTTTTCAAAGTGGAAGCGGATTTGGATTTTGGCAACGATTCATCTATTCATGTGAGTCATTTTCTCAGGTCATTGTAATCATAAATTTAAATACTCCCTTCGTCTGATCCAAGGATATTATTCAATGCTACACCTTGAATTAAAAGGGATTCCTGTCAATCGGGAGAAAGCATTGAAGTCTCTTATAGGGGGGAAATCAGAGGTGTTTTCAACCCAAAACGGAACTAGAGGTAAATAATACTTCATCTATGTCAATTTGAGCTAGACCTGTCTTCGTACTAATCATTTCAACTTAAAATTTTCAGCGAGCTCTGGCTTAAATATTTCCTTCTGGAGCGTACTTCAGTACTTAGGTAGGGAGTCAAGCTCTGAAGTTATTGATCTCTAACACTGATGTTCAACCTATAATGAATAAATTTTAAAGAAAATAGAGCCATTAGGTTAAAGTAAATAATTTCTGAATTATAACATGATATCACTACAGCGCCACACATCAAGCGGATTCATGACAGCAAAGTAAAGAATGTACGAGCAGAAGAACTAGTAAAACATATGTGCTCCGCTGTTATAAGGAAGGTCGACCATGCCACTGCCTGGGATGTACTGGGAACTGCAATAGCAACCGCAGTAAAACATGGCATTCATGAGCTTATACAAGAGTGCATCCATCAGTATCCAGGCATCATCTGGTACGATATAGATGGATTCTACTTGTTCTCATTTGCAATCAGGCACCGCTCAGAGAAAGTATACAACCTTGTATATCAAATGTCAGGGCATAAGGCCTATGTAGTGGCAGAGAGCCGAGATGGAGAGAATTCACTGCATTATGCTGGAAAGTTGGCGCCTCCACATCGCCTCAATACAGTCACTGGTGCAGCTTTGCAAATGCAACGCGAGCTTCAGTGGTTCAAGGTCATACTCTTACATAGCATATGTCAATTTTCTAGAATTTTTTAACTAGACACAATCTAATTTAGGAATAACTACTATTTCCCGGTCCAAAATAATTCTCTAATTTGACTTTTCCTCGATTAGATTGACCAAAATTTGACAAAAATTATCCTGGTTCAGGAAGTTGAAAAGCTTGTGAAACCTTCACACAGAGAAGCCTTAAACAACGAAAACCATACACCAAGGATGGTATTCAGTGATGAACACAAGGAGCTTCTTAAAGACGCGCAACAATGGATGATAAGTACAGCATCATCAGCCACAGTTGTAGCAGCTCTTATTGTCACCATGGCATTTGCAGCCATCTTTACTGCACCTGGAGGAAACGACGACTCTGGAAAACCACTCTTTTTACGCGATCCAGTCTTTACTCTGTTTGTATCATCAGATGCTGTTGCATTATTCTCTTCATCAACCTCTGTGCTGGTGTTTTTGTCTGTCCTCAGTTCACGTTTTGCCGAAGAGGACTTTTTATATGCTTTACCGAAGAGATTGACGCTTGGACTAATCTCATTATTCGTCTCAATAGCAGCTACAATGGTTGCATTCAGTGCAGCACTTTCACTGGTGATACGCGATGAAATACATTGGATCGCTGCTCCCGTTATTTTACTGGCTGTGGTTCCGGTGACATTGTTTTTGTTGTTGCAGTATCCTCTGCTCGTGGAACTTGTTCGCTCCACGTATGGATGTGGCATTTTCTACAAGCAAAACAATTTGTTGCTTCATTAGATTACTATTATTATATCATCTGTGCTTGTATTCCTTGATCGATTAAGTAATCTGCTGTCATTGAGCTTAGTTGAGATGTAAATCTTTCTATTTTGCTACTTGTATTGATCAATTGTAAATGTTTTCCAGCTACGGCGCAGATATTAAACACAGTTTGCAATTGGGTCACTGAACTCAAAAAGTTTGCAAATGGATCAAAGAACAAGATTTAACTTGAAGTCAACTCACTGAACTAATAAAAGGTTGCATTTAGGTCACTACGCCGTTAAATATCAGTTGACTTTAACGGAATCCGTTAAAAATTATATAAAATATATAAAAATTCGATTTTAAAAAAATTCTGAAAACTTAAAAAAAATCTAAAATTTTTGATAAAACTTTAAAAAAACATGAAATAAAATGTAAAAATTTTGATACTTAACGGCGTAGTGACATAAATGCAAGTTTTTACTAGTTCAGTAAGTTGACTGCAAGTTAAATCTAGTTCTGTGATCCATTTGCAAGCTTTTTAAGTTCAGTGACCCAATTGCAAGTTGGTCATGAGTTTAGTTATTTTTTGCCTATTAACCCCTATTTTAATTGAAATTACTTTTAAAACGTACTTCAATAAAAGAAATAAGAAAACCAAGAAGTTGGAAAGGTCGTGCAGACACGGGACATGCCCGGATGAAAAACAGATTTGTATTCCTTTACAAATACATATTGAAGTTTCTCACTATTTTATATAAGTAATCATAAAAGGTATTCTTATAGTTTCGAAAGGAATAGATATTTTAATTATAAAAATGATTACATATTGTTTATTAAAAAACCTTTTATCGACTCGAGAATCTGATTCACGGGTATCACAATTCACAAAAACTAACATCTTATGCACCAGATACCAGAGTTCTTCACGAACCGCGCGAGCTGTTCGCGAACAAGCTCGACTCGATAAAAATTCGGTTTGGCTCGGTTCGTTAGGAACTCGAGCTCGAGCTCGAACACATAAATGTGTTCGTTAAGGAAAACGAGCTCGAGCCGAGTTTTTAGCGTGTTCGGCTCGAGCTCGGCTAGAACTCGTTCAGCTCGAGTTCAGCTCGTTAAAATTCGAAAAAATGAAATATTTTCAGGATATTGGTGATGCAACATATAATACATCTATAGATTTTAGTAATGAAACCAATGTTTAAGGAAAAAATAATTTTATTTGGTTTACTATTTCTATCAGTCAAGCATCAGTTTGACCAGTACCACTAACTAGTGTTTATTCTTGAATTGATGCTTTCTCTTTTTTTTTAAATATTTTTTATCGATCCAACCGTATGAATGTGAACATATATATATATATATAGGGTCCTACTCTGGTACAAACCATCTTAGCGTACAAACTACAAACTAAAATTAAAAAGTCTCTAAATCAAATTGAAATATAGCACATATGGTATGGAAATTGATCGTTGCGAGATGAACAAAAATACAGTGAAGTCGGATTTCAAAAAATATTCACCGATTAACGGGAAAATTCAAATTAAAAACGGAGGGGAATCTGCGGATCATGTGTGATAGGGTGTATATTAACTGGTGTGTGGTTGCCCCTGCGGGGCCATTAGATTAGATTCATCCAAGGGCTTATATTGAGTTTGTAGTTTGTACACTAACTTAGTTTGTATTTGAGCACTTCCCTATATATATATATATAGGGTCTTACTCCAGTACAAACTCCTTACTGTACAAACGTACAAACCAGTGATTATGGCAATAATATTTAGTGATTAGCAGATTTTAATATAACAAATACATACATCCATCACCACCACCGCCACAATCACCACCACCACCAACCACCACTGCGCCTCTCTCTCTCCACCAGTCACCACCAACCACCACTGCCCCCTCTTTCTCTCACCACCCACCACCACCACCACTGCCAGCAGCTCTCTTTGGTTGTTCGCTCACCTACCTGTGCTATACACACAATCGTGTCTCTCTGTCTCAATCGTGTTTCTAGCACTGCCCTCGCGCCGCGCTGCACCAGCACTCGGCTATGTCGCCCTGTAAGTGCTCCCCTCCCCTTATCTCTCCATCAGACCCCCTGATAGATTTAGTGATTTTGTTCAATCATTTAGTGATTCTGTTCAAGTCATTTAGTGATTGTTTGTACGTTTGTAAACTAAAGAGTTTGTATTTGAGCACTTGCCTATATATATATATATATATATATATATATATATATATATATATATATATATATATATATATATATATATATTAGTGATGTAAACAACATTTCGGAAAAAATTAATTTTATTTGGTTTGTTATTTTATCAGTCAAGCATTAGTTTGATTAGAACCACACACTAGTATTTAGTGCTAAACTGGTATTTCGATTTTTTTAAAAATATTTCACATAGATACAACCGTATGGATGTTAACATATTTTTTAGTTATGTAGCCAAAGTTTTTGAAAATAATAATTTTATTTGTTTTGCTATTTTAACAATCAAGTAGAGGTTTGACTAGTACTGCTAACTAGTGTTTAATCCTGATTTAGTACTTTGATATTTTAAAAAATATTTTTTAGCGTTCCAACCGCAAGATGTTAACATATATACATGTTAGTGAAATAACCAAAGTTTCAAAAAAATAATTTTATTTGGTTAGTTATTATAAAAGTCAACTAGCGGTTTCACTTTTTTTTTTTTTTTGGTTCGGCTCGTATTTGTTCACGAATAAGCCCGTGTTCAACTCATTAATTATCGAACTCGAGCTCGATTACAATTTTTATTCGATAAAAAACTTCGGCTCGGCTGGTTAGAAAAAATAAATTTAAAATCCGTCCCGACTCGTTCAAAATTCGGCTCAATTCTGTTCGTGAACAGCCCTACCAGATACGGTACCAAGCACCCCAACGATGACCGGTGAATCATGCAACGTTGACTAAACACCTCTACCTCACAGTAGGGGTGAACAAAAAACCGATTAACCTACAAAACCGATCCAACCCGCACCTTATTTCGGCTGACCAAACCGAACCGTTCCCAACCGAGAAGTAATTGGGTTCGTTTTTTATTAACCCGAATAGATTGGGTTGGGTCAGGGTTTTTAATTTTTTAACCCCCACCCAACCCAACCCAACCCGTTTAAAATAACATAGTCTGGTAGTACACTATTAAAATTATAACAGTCCATCAAAGTATTGCAGCCCAGCCCATTAGCATCTGACCTAAATCATTTCTCTATGCTTCCAGTTCATAGGTTGTTATTATGTTAATTTTTCTGTAAATATTGATAAATTTATTAATAATAGTTCATAACCATCCTTAGATTATTATGCAAATACAAGGTGTTTGTATATTTAACCACATTCTGTATGTATATTCTGTACTTGTTAATCACCATAGCAGAGAGTGATGGAGTTGAAAAGCAAATGCTGCAATTTACTACTAGTAAATCTATGTCTCTGGGACTGGGATTGAGTCCAGATTTTTGAAATGCTGCAATGTGTTTTTGCAATGTGTAGTCTATTTAAACTACTAAGCTACATACAGATTGTGTTTGTGTGTTTTTAATTTTGACGGGATAAAACCCGATAAACCCGACCCAACCCAACCCGACGTATGAATAATAGGGTTGGGTTGGAAATATTTATGAGGGTTAACGGGTTCGAATTTTTATAACCTGATTAAATTGGGTTGGGTTGAGTTTTTGCCCCTAACCCGGCCAACCCAATCCGTGTTCACCCCTACCTTACAGGTCTTGTTGCAATTATTTGAAGTCCGACCGACGGCTTGCCCAATTAAAAAAGTGTTTGTCCTATTGTTGTCTGAAGTGAACAAGTTGACTGCGGTCTAGGGGTGTTCATGGGTCGGGTTGGGTCGGTTTTACCCGAAACCCCAACCCAACTCATTATATTCGGTTTTAATAAATTCTAACTCATTTAAATTTTGATTTAAATTTTATTGATTTGGGTTGGTTAGAATTCATTTCGGGTTGGTTTGGGTTGGCTCAAATACCCTTTTATTTTTTATGGTTATATTTTTTATTTGGGTCGGTTAGAATCTGTGTTCTGATTGATAATGCCGTAATTTTTGGTTAACTGCAGAGTAAGCCTCCATCAATCTCTCATGTTCCGCTACAAAATAAAAAAAACAAATGCATGTTTCAATAGTCCTAGTGCCGTGTATACTACAATACATAAACTCCTATAAATACGTGTGCTTTCAAAAATAGATCATAATAGACTCTGAAATTTCAAAAATTGAATATTAGATTATGAAGTTTTAAAAATATAAAATAAATAATACTAAGTGTCCTATATTTTAGGTAAATTATATCAAAATAAGGATGTAGTGCATAATTAAATGTCGGGTTGGGTTGGGTCGGTTAAAAATTAAGTAAAACCCTAATCCAACCTATTTAATTTGGCTTTTTAAATTTTTAGCTTAATTACTTTTTGATTTTTTTTTTTTCCGGATTGGGTTAGAGTCGAGTAGGATCGGATAGGGTCGGTTAGGTCGGGTTTTGAAACCTATGAAAACCCCTACTGCGGTCTGAGGCGGATCATGTTTGAAACCAGAGCAGAGCTAGAAACACCTCTCAGTTGTGTGTCCTTAATCTCAGAGCTTAGTTCAGGTTCAAAGACCTCAGTAAATATCTGACCCTAAGATACAGATGGATCTTTTGGAGCTTAGTACAAAAAGATCCTAAATATATATATTTCACAAGTGGCCTCAATATAATTTGACCTTTCTTTACAAGTGGTTGAGTAATCTATAACCAATAATCAAGAATCGACAGAAACTACCATGTCATCGGATTTTCAGAGAGTTGTTAAAATCTGGTCCATGGCTTACTATCGATCTAGAGTCGTATATGTTCACAAGTCATAACACAAGCACTGAGAAGCTTGAGCCTTGAGCTATAGATCCAATGGCTCCCAATTACAACCATGTCATCAAGTGCATTCCAATCTACAAAGCAGCAATAGACGACGACTGGGAGAAAGCAAGGCACATTTTTGAAGAAGAAAAGATAGAATTTGATGCGCATATCACGTACTGGAAAGAGACAGCTCTGCACATAGCGGTGGGAACCAACAGTTCTCACCGCTTTGTAGAGCAGTTGGTGGAGCAGATGAAGCTAAAAAATCCACAGATGTTGCTGACTGTTAACTGGGCTGGGAGTAATCCGCTTCTTTATGCTGCCAAGGTGGGGAATATGCGAGGGGCAGAGCTTTTGGTAGGCCTAAACCCGGAGATTACTCAGCTCAGTAACAACTCTGGGGAGAACGCCTTGGAGGCGGCAGCAAATCATGGGCGGAGAGACATACTGTTGTACTTGCTGCACAACACGAAAGATGTCGTTGGAGAGGACGGACGTAGTCCTTTTCGAGGAGCACATGGTGCTGATCTTCTCGCCTTTTGCATCTTGAGTGATTTTTATGGTAGGTCTGTTCAATCTGAGTTGGTCACTCAACATGGTATTACAGATTTAAGTTGATTTGTTTGTTTTAGTTTTCTATGTACGCACGTGCTAATACGATGGATGGATCTTGGGCAGATATTGCTCTGTATTTAGTAAAAGAGTACCCAGCCATTGTGACAGAGAAAAGTAAGAGCAATTACCAGCAGACCAGCTTACAAATACTAGCAGCAAAAAGTAAGGCTTTTCGAAGTGGAAGTAGTTATGGATTTTGGCAAGGAATCATCTACTCATGTGAGTAATTTTTGTCTATGGTATCCTGTCTTGTCTTGGGTAAAATCTCCTTTGCATTCAAGACTACACCTTAATGATTAATTTTCTAGGTAATTAGTTATCTTCTGTTTTTTTTTTGTTTTTATCGAGACACGGTGTGATATTTCATACATCTTGGTTGATAATGAATCATAAGGGATCCCTGTTAATCGCGAGAAAGCATTGGAGTCTCCTGTCAAGGGAACATTTCAACAGAGCACACCCCAGAACCCAATTAAAGGTATATATATACTTATACTTAACTAATGTCAATTTGAGCTCTAGTTGTCTTTATAGTACTAATCATTTCTACTTATCTATTTTCAGCAAGCTATGATTTAAAGAATTCTATTTGGAGGGTACTTCAGTCCTTAGGTATGGAATCAAAGCCACACACCTACTGATGTCTCTCACTGATATGGTTCAAGGCTTGGTTTAAAGTAAATGTTTTCCGAATTGTAACATAAAATCACTGCAGCACCGCATATTAAGCAGATCCATGACAACAAAGTAAGGCACATACAGGCAGAGGAACTAGTTAAACAAATGTGCTCAGCTGTTATAGACAAGGTGGAACACGGAGCTACTTGGAATTTATTCGGAAAGGCAATAATAACAGCAGTAGAACATGGCATTCATGAGCTTATAGAAGAGTGCATCAATCAGTATCCAGGCATCGTCTGGTATGAAATCAATGGATTCTACTTGTTCTCATTGGCTGTCAAGCACCGACAGGAAAAAGTGTACAACCTTTTATATCAAATGTCAGGGCATAAGGCGTACGTGGTGGCAGATAAACAAAATGGAGAGAATTCACTGCATTACGCTGGAAAGCTAGCGCCTCCACATCGCCTCAATACAGTCACTGGTGCGGCTTTGCAAATGCAACGCGAGCTTCAGTGGTTCAAGGTCATCCTCATACCTTCAATTTGTCAAATTTCTTGAATATTTCTATCCTACTTATAATATATCTTGGTCAGGAAGTTGAAAAGCTCGTGAAACATTCACACAAAGAAGCCGTAAACACTGAACACAATACACCAAGAATGGTATTCACTCTTGAACACAAGGAGCTCCTTAAAGAAGGACAAGAATGGATGAAGAGTACATCATCATCAGCCACGGTAGTAGCAGCTCTTTTTGTTACTATGGCATTTGCAGCCATATTTACAGCGCCTGGAGGAAACAGCGATGCTGGAAAACCACTATTCTTACGCGATCCAGTCTTCATTCTCTTTGTAATATCAGACGCAGTTGCATTATTCTCTTCATCAACCTCTGTGCTGGTGTTTTTGTCTGTACTCAGTTCACGTTTTGCAGAAGAGGATTTTTTATATGCTTTACCAAAGAGATTGACACTCGGACTAATGTCGTTATTCATAGCAATAGCGGCCACAATGATTGCCTTTGGCGCGGCACTTTCACTTGTGATAGGTAACGAAGTACATTCGATCACTGCTCCTGTAATTTTACTGGCTGCCATTCCGGTAACATTGTTTTTATTGTTGCAGTATCCTCTGCTTGTGGAACTTTTTCGCTCCACGTATGGAAGTGGCATTTTCTACAAGCAAAACGATTTGTTGCTTCATTAAATTTAATAATTAATATTAATTTGAATTTTTTCACTTGACCAGTTATGTAATTTGTTCTGTTATTACTGTTTCTGACACTACTGGTATGTGTTCTTGAGCAAGTAACCGAAATAGTGTGCTTAATCTACTAATATATAAGCGCTGATCCTCAAATAACACAGTTTATCATTGTGGTCAAAAATAAAGAACTTCAACTTTTTTTCGCTTTTAGACAAATTGTTGCCTCTTCAGTCTTCCATCACTTTCTAGTAGTTGTACAGTGCTACAAAGTGTTGTCACTTTTACAAAACTTCCATTAATCAAGACAAAAGGCATGAATCAATCTAGAAAGCATTCTCTCATAACATTGTGCAGAACTGTATTTACAAAGAAAAGATGTAATCTCCTGTACTTATTGTTTGCTTTTTATATCCACTACTAGAATATTCTTTCTAACAAACTAATTCACACTCCCAAGTTGTGTGCTGAGCTGTCTTGCTGATGTGTATCTTCATTGACCTCCTCAGTGCTACCTTCGTTTATTGTGGCTATATCTTTAACATCCCCCTCAAGATGGATGGCTAAAATAGATTGAAGACACTCAGCTTGCCAAGTAAAAACCTAAGCTGATTGCTAGCCAAGCCTTTTGTAAACATATCTGCAGGTTGATCAAAAGTAGATAAGTGAGCAATGTGTTGTGCCAATACATGAACAGTATAAAAAATGTCAGGCCTGGAAATAATAAGGTAAATGAGTTTGCCAATTGACCTTCTATAGAGAGACGCATAAGAAATGCCAGGCTCCTTTGAAGGTTTGGACTAGTTATGATTTTGTTCAATTGGAATGAGTGAAGGTTTGCGATCACTCATACCAGCATCTTAGAAGATCATACGTATATTTTCTCTGATTTAAGTAGATACCTGCAGGGGACCTAGCAAATTCCATGCCAAGAAGGTATTTCAGATGCCCTAAATCTTTGATTTGAAACTGAGATGTTAAGAAAGTTTTGACAGCTGATATAGCTGAAGTATCACATAAATATTGTAATCAAAATGGAGAACAATTACTTTTATAAATTGCAGGACATTATGTTCTACAATATAACTCATAAGCAGAACAGAAATCTTAATGCTTGTTAAAGTTAAAAAATATTAATGGTTAATTGATAATTATGCTTAAGACTACTTATAAATGATAAAAAATATATAAATTTGGATAATCAAAATATGAAAATTTATGATTAAACCAAAAAATTATGGCTCATACTCCAATATTCCAATTTTTTTGTGTTCTTTATGGAACTTGATCTATATAAGTTAATAATGTCAGTATTATTAAATCTTATTAATTCATTAAGATTATTATATCATGGATGGAAGAATGTGTGGAAAATGAAAGTGCCTCACAAAATTGAAAAAGTTTCTCTGGCTAGTATGTAGAAATAACGTAGCTGTTAGGAACTTATTGAGTGCAAATAACTATTCTACGCCCTATGTGTGACAGTGTGAGACTGATGTCAAGCATCTCATACATGTTTTGATGGACTGCAATTTTGCAAAACAATGTTGGAGTTTTATGGGGATGGAATATGATGTGTTTAGAGTTGAGTCAGCATCAGACTGGTTGCTAGAGAGACACAAGATATGTTAGTGCAGATTGTCACGGTACTTGGGGGAATATGGTGTGCAAGAAATCTAAAGTATGGGAACAGAAGCCTTTAAATCCAGTATGTATTGACAATGCAGTGGAGTGTAAAACTAGTCATTCAATAGAGAGAATTAAGAAAAAGAAAGACGAATACTAACATGCAGCAAATCATTGTTGTTTCCGTTTTATGTTGTTGTTGCTGTTTCTCAAGACTATGTGTGGATTGTGCAAACCAGCGTTAGCCTCAGACCCTTATAGAATTAAGACAACCTCATTATATAATAATTAGGCGTGTTTGAGTTGGCTTATAAGTAGATCATAAGTTGAAAATTGTACTTCACCTTAGAAACTACTTAAAAGTGAGTTGGCTTCAATATTTGGTATCGTCTCTTTTGCTTGTGTCAGCAGAAATAGATCATGCCGACGAAGCAGAGAACCAAAAAACAACTTGCCATCATCTCTATTCATTTGTTTATCTTTGTTGAAGCCTTGGTTTCAGCCGGCTCCGATTTGTTTAATAAGCCAATCTCAATCATACCGTCTGTCCTCGTTTATTATCCAAAGGCCAAAACTCCACAATCACCTTTTGTATATTAAATACCAACGCCCAGTGTATATACTAGTTTATTAGTAGTTGCAGACTTGCAGGTGTTGAATCGGGAATGACCAGTAATAACAAATTATTTTCCTTCACTTCATTTCTAACTGTTGGAACAATGTGGGTTTAAGCCCCACATTGTTATGTCAATTTTGATTCACAAACTTGAGTGAGCATTGCTGTATGTGTACAACGAGTGACACTTGGAATGCGTTCTCCTCCGAGAGATCTTTCCAAGGCATTTTGAATTACTTAAAATGATTGATTAAGAGATGAATGGGATGGAAGTATCCAAAGTTGGTGTCTTAGAAGTGGAAAATGGTGCTTGAAACTTATATTCCACGTTGAAAAGAATATGGGTCTTTCATGCCTTTATATCGGCCTTATTCACTTAGTCCCATCCGATTTTATAATAAAAATTATAAATAAAAATTATAATATTAAATTTTTATTCAAAAAAAATTTAGAAATAAGTTATAAAACTATATTTTATAACAAAAATAAAGTGCGTGTCACATTCTCGTCCCCAATATATACAACTCAGAGAGGAAGGAAATAGTTGTTTTCCTCATTTTACAAGTCATACACGTTCATCTCCTCATTTATATTATAAATTTCAATGAATATATAGTCAATTTAACTGATAACATATATCATGAGACGAAGAGGGTATTGTAGAACTGGGAAAAGTTAACAAGTCAGACTCGACAAATTAATACTATAAACCCACTTGTCTAATACTCTTAACGGAAAAGACAATGGACAACGTATAAGTGATTCAACGCAACATGGCCTTGGGAGTAACCATAACAACTACACTATTGTCTTCATCTGATTAACAAACGCACACACTTGTTTATAAATCTATAACAATATCCAGAGATTCCTACAAGTCTAGCAAATACTTGTACTTTAAGCTTGACCTGTCCAATGGCAAATTACGATTATGTGATCGATTGTCTTCCACTCTATAAGGCAGCAATAGAAGGTGACTGGGAAACTGCAAAGCGCATCTTTGAGGAAGAAAATCGTGATATTAACGGGTCTATCTCATATTTTTCTGAGACTGCTCTACATGTAGCGGTGGGAACAAACAGTTCCCACCGCTTTGTAGAGAAATTAGTAGAGATGATTATGGAGGTAGGAACTCGGCAAATGCTGAGGACATGTAACTGTTATGGAACTAGTATAATCCATTATGCTGCTAAGGTAGGAAATACACGAGCTCTAAGAGTTTTGGTTGATAAAGACCCGGAAATTGTTCAGTTTAAGGAGGCCGCTAGCTACACTGCCTTAAAGCTGGCAGCATTGCGCGGTCATAGAGAGACATTGTGTTATTTACTGGAGGTGACAGAAGATGTTTATACCGATCCACAAATTAGTCCTTTTTATGGATATAATGGTGCTGATCTTCTCTGCCACACTATCACAGCTGGTTTGTATGGTATGTGCCGGTTGGTTTTCCATAATTTACTTTTGTTTGCTAAGTCTCTTTTTAGATGTCGTATTTTTATTTTTGTTGGTCAAATTAACTAAGTTTTAACCAAATATTATAAGTCACTCACTCATTATTTTAAAAAACTGAAAATTACATCTTAAAATAGATTAAAAGTTATTTCCGGTGACATTTTTTTTATTTTGTCAACTGATAAAATATTAATAAATTTCAGTCAAAATTTGGTCAATTTAACCGGCACAAAATGAAATGTGACAATTAAAAAGGAGCGGGAGGAGGGAGTACAGTAAATATCACTCGTTCTCAAAGTCAAGTGGATCTGTCTTAAATGGAGTACTAATTCTTCTAAAACAAGTTCTATGTTTTGGTAAGTTGTATTTTTTTTATTTATTATATCAGGTGTCTGAGCCACCTTTGCCTGCGCATTGCAGAACACACAGTACTCTGTTAGAATATAATAGGATCTTGTTGAGCCCTTCTCCTAATATCTTAGGGTTCGTTTGGTTGAGGGTATCTGAAATCAGGTATGAGTTTCGTCCATTCCAAACACATACCTGATGTTTGGTTGAAAAAAATAAATTTTCAAACCCATTTCTCAAACCCACAAGGTATGGTTTTTGATACCCAAGGAATGAGGTGGGTACGAAACGGGGGTATCGATATGAGTTTCATATTTTATTTTTTTATCTCTATTTAAGCAATTAGATATTAATATTTATTATAAAAATAATCAATAATGCAAAAATATATAATAATAATAATTTTATTAATATTTTTAATTAATACAAATAACCAATAAAATTATTTTTAAAAAGTTAAATATATTGATTCCAGCAATCAACCAAACCCATGATATTATATATGATACCTTAAACTCATACCACATTAATCCGATTCCTCATTCCAATCCCATGTCACTCCGCGAACCAAACGACCCCTTAAGGTTTTAGATGAGCTGGTTCTTAACATGATATCAATATGGTATCAGAGCTTAGACTCGGCGGAGACTCGAGTTCGACTACCTGTGACCCCTAATATTCTCAAAATTTGTTAAGGACACGAAGGCAATGTTATGTTGCAAAAGATGAGCAACTTTCACATTGATGTGTTTATACTTTATATTGTTTCAAATTTGAAGTTTATTTATGTCAATTTTCGATTTGATACTTCAATTGTTTTAAGCCTTCAAATTTTACTAGTCACAGTGGATGATAATTGCAGATGTGGCTCTATATCTAGTAAAAATGTACCCAGACCTGGTGACGGAGGTAAACATCAGTTCAAAGACTGGATTTCAAACACTAGCAGCAAAACCTAATGCTTTCCAAAGTGGAAGTAAGCTTGGGTTTTGGCAACAACTCATCTATTCATGTGAGTTGTCTTCCCAGTCATCATTGTATTCAAGAATTTTAATATGTGGGCATTTGGAGACTTATTTTAGCATGCATTGATATATTTGATTCTTGTGTTTTGATAAGTGATTCCTGTTGATCGGGAGAAGGCTTTGAAGGCCCCTATTGTGAGACCAACACAGGTGGGCACAATGCAAAACCAAACTTCAAAAGGTAGATCTATTCTTCTCTTAAGCAAATTTTAGACAAAATTATCTTTTTACTGATCATTGGTACTCATTCAATTTCAGCAAGCGATTGTTTGAATGTTTCCTTATGGAGTGTGCTTCAATTCTTTGGTAAGACATTTTCTTAATAATTCAGCAAGCTATGGTGTGGATGCCTTGATGTATAATCTACCAAATAAATGAATCAGAAGTCAATTGTTTCGCCAAAATTTATTGGAAATATAATCTACACGGATAATAATGATTTAAGGACTTTCTACTGGAGTCTTTGTTTTATCTTGCTGTGCTTCACCCATCAAAACGATCTCTGCCACCTGACTGGAAATAGCTTTATCATGTTTTTTCTCTAACATGATATATATTCAGCACCACACATCAAGAAGCTACATGACACCAAAGTGGAGCACATACAAGCAGAAGAACTTGTAAAACAAATGTGTGCAACTGTTATTAACAAGCGTAGCCATGCCATTGCTTGGGATGTATTGGGATCCGCATTAGCGATAGCAGCAACACACGGCATTTATGAGCTTATAGAAGAGTGCATCCATCACTATCCAGGCCTCATCTATTACAATGAAGGAGGATTCTTTTTGTTCCTAGTTGCAATCACAGAACGTCAGGAGAAAGTGTACAGTTTTCTGTATCAAATATCAGGGCATAAGGTGTTTTTAGGAATAGATAGGATCAATGGAGATAATGCATTACATTTAGCTGGAAAGTTAGCCCCTTCGCATCGCCTCAATAAGGTCACTGGTGCAGCTTTGCAAATGCAGCGTGAGCTTCAATGGTTCAAGGTCATGCTCACTGTCATACACATATATACCCTTTGCCAAATTTTATAGAATGCTTTTTGAATTACTTTTAAGCACACATACAGATATCTGATCTAAGAATTAATAGTCATGTCTCTTTAGTCCACTCTTTATAGCTCTAATAAGTCATCTCTAATTCGACATTTTAAGGCACATATATTGCTTATACAATTGTTTGATATTGTATTTTATAAAGTGCTGGAAAAGGTCCTCAGATCAAGAGTGCCTACTTAAGTGCTTGACGTGTTCTATGACTGCTACGTCATCTATGACTCAACTTTTTTGAGATGCATATAAGCTGCTTAATTTAAGTGTCTTCTTCCAGTTAAACGATTGATTAATTAAAGGATAGAAGTTACTTCAACCGCTTGGAAGTTTAAACGTAGTTTTATGTCATTATATTTTGGTGCAGGAAGTTGAAAAGTTTGTGGAACCTTCATACAAAGAAGCCTTAAACAATGACTACAAGACGCCAAGAATGGTGTTCACTAGTGAACACACGAAGCTACTCAAAGAAGCACAGCTATGGGTGAAGGATACGTCATCCTCAGCCACTGTTGTAGCAGCTCTTCTTGTTACCATGGCATTTGCAGCCATATTTACTGCACCAGGAGGGAACAATGACGGTGGAAAACCATTGTTCCTGAACGAATCAGTCTTTATGCTTTTCGCCATATCAGACGCAATAGCACTATTCTCTTCCTCAACCTCAGTGTTAGTGTTCTTATCTGTACTGAATTCGCGTTTTGCTGAAGAGGATTTTTTGTATGCTTTGCCGAAGAGATTGACAATTGGACTCATCTCACTATTCATATCGCTAGCATCTACAATGGTTGCATTCAGTGCTACCCTTGCGCTTGTGCTACGTGATAAAATTCAGTGGATTGCTGCTCCGGTCACTATATTAGCTGCAGTTCCAGTGACATTATTTTTGTTGCTGCAATATCCTCTGCTGGTAGAACTCGTTCGCTCCACATATGGAAGAGGCATTTTCTACAAGCAGAGCAATTTGTTGCTTCATTAGATTCAGTTATCGTGATGTATTCTTGAAAAATCTGTGATTATTAAGGTTCCATGTGTACCGAATATGTGTGTATTTTCCATTTATATGTTCTCTTGAAAAATGCACTTCTGAAGTTACTTCTATTTGCATATTTCATCGGCATTTATTTATGTCTGTTTTCTTTGTGGTTTCAATATGGAGTTTGTGAGTTCCGTAGGATGGGCTTATGAAACTTCTTTTGGATCCATGAAGCTAGTTATGCAGTTTCAGGAACTTGCTATAGGTCGAATCTGGATTCATTTCGCTCTTGGCTGCAATGAATTGCTGTGTATCGATCTATTGTTTCCGTTTCATAATTTCACATTTGATATTCATATTGACTGTGCAGGATTAATTTCTCAACTACAAGAAGCAAATGCATCACCTACCGAGTACAGTTCTGTATACGAGTAATTAATTTGTCACCTACCCTGGAATTTTACAAATCCTAATAAAAAATTAATCGATCCTGATTTACAACATTTCCACAAGATTTAACAAATAATTCACTCCTGGAGCTTGAGCTCTCCAATGGCAAATGAAATCGGCTTGATCGATTATTCTACTGTCTATAAAGCTGTAATAGCAAATGACTGGGAAACTGCAAAGCGCATTTTTGTAGAAGGGACTAATAACTTAAATGCTTACTTTGCAGACTACTCCAAGAGCCCTCTGCACATAGCCGTGGGAACAGGAAGTTCACACCGCTTTGTACAAGAATTAGTGGACTGCATTATGCATGTAGGGGATATGCGGATGCTGAGGATTCATAATGAGAATGGAAATAACGCGCTCCACTATGCTGCTACAGTAGGGAATACACGAGCTGCAAGACTTTTAATCAACAAATACCCGGAAATGGTTCAGATCGCTAATCGTTTTGGACACACCGCCTTGGCTATGGCAGCCCAGTGCGGAGACGTTGCATTATTTGCTGGAGGTGACAGAGGATGTGATTGGAGAGGGAGGAACAGCAAAGTAAGGCACTTACAGTCAGAAGAGCTCGTAAAACTAATGTGCTCAACTATTATGAACAAGGGCGACAAAAATCTAGCTTGGGATGTATTTGAAAGGGCAATATCCACAGCAGTAAAATATTGTATTCATGAGCTCATAGAACAGTGCTGCCATCACTATCCAGTAGTTGTCAAGTACAAAGTAAAAGGATTGAACTTGTTCATGGCTGCAATTAGTGAACGTCAAGAAAAAGTGTACAGCCTTGTATATAATATCAAATGTCAGGGTATAAGCTGTTTACATCGGCAGAACATGCCCCTGATGGAAATGCATTGCATTATGCTGGCAAGTTGGCGCCTGCACATCGCCTCAACAAGGTTGCTGGTGCGGCTTTGCAAATGCAACGCGAGCTTCAGTGGTTCAAGGTGATGCTCGTATAATTCAATTAGGGTTGTAAACGAGCCGAGACGAGCCGAGTTTTACCGAGTTCGAGTTGAGTTTTTTCTTACCGAGTCGAGCCAAACTCGATAAGCTTATCGATCTTTTTTTTCGGTTCGAACTCGAGTTCGTTAAAAAATAGTCAGGTTCCAGTTTTTAACGAACCGATCTGAGTCGAACCGAACTGGTCAATAAAAATTTTATTTTTTTCAGATTTCACCAATTGGCTTTGTCTATATAGTACACAATTTAAAAGTTAAAAATTTTGATTACAAAATTGAAAATAAAAAAGCTAAAACTAAAGTTCAACCAAAGTTTTTTTTTTTTGACAATGAGAATGAATATCAACGAAAAGATTCCGCAATTCACCGTGATAATTCTTTCATTCAAGAAAGCTTATCATCTAACCATCGGACATGCAAGATGACCGTGGAAATTTAGACAATAAAACTTTAATGTCTGAAAAGAAAAATCCGTCTTCTTCCAAGCATCCTGAAAGTGTAAACAATGGAACAAGAATAATATAAGTCAATATATATAACAACTAATATATATATTACAAATTAAGGATAATATATCCAATAATAAATAAATATTAAAATCACTTGTATATTATTCGGGAAATGAAAATGAAATGACATGAAATAAAGTCCAACCAAAGATGAATCTTTGGTTAGACACTAAGAAAAAAATAAAATATTGAGAATTTAATAAATCAGTCATTAACAAGCCAACAAGGTGGCACGTAATTGGAGCCAACAAAGTGGTACGTAATTGCCTCTTACAAGCCAAAAAAATGCCATCAATCATGGTCCCCCATAAATGGTACAAATTAGCCATCAATGACGGCACATTTAACATACTAATTAACGAGTAAATGAGAATAAAAACGTTTCCAAACAATTTCAAAAACATTCCATTTATACATAAGAACAAACTTTAATGTGATAAAGTAAATACTAATTAAAAGCAATAAAACCTTTATACAAAGGCCTAAAATTCTAGGGTCCTGTTCCCTGACAACTGTGTGTCAGGGAACAGTTATCCAACACATTACTCCCCAGCCGTTGGATCGTTGATCCAACGGCTGGGGCAAAAGGAAAAATTTTTAGCGTTCCGCGCTTTTTTTCCGCGGATGGGGTGTTTACAACAGGCGATCCGCGTATTTTTTCCGCGGAACGGAGGGAGTTTTTTAAGCGTTCCGCGGTTAATATCCGCGGAACTATCAGACGTGTTTTAAAAAAACAAAACCGCTCAAACACTCGTATATCAGATAGACACACACACCTCTTTCAAACACATTCAAACACAGCTGCTTTGATCAACGATCCCTGCGATTATCTCTTGCCCCAAATCATATCATTCAACCGAATCACAACATATAGGTACGAGTTTATGGGTGTTTAAGTGTTTATCATTCAACTGCGATTTCATGTTTATGTTTAAGTGTGTTAGTATCCCTGCGATTTCATGCTTGATTGTTTAATTTTAACGAATGATTTGTGGAGTTTGGGTTGGATTGGATGTGTAATGGATTGGTAATTGGTTTAGGCTTGTTACATGTAATGTATATTATGTGTTTTAGTTCGTTTATATGATTCACTGCAAAGTGTTTGTGAAAATGCCTCAATGAAAATTTTGGTTTTTTTCGTTAGTTTTTGTATATATGTATGAGGCATTTACGTACAACACCTATACACTAGCATACATGTTGGTAAACATTGAAATTATGAGTTCAAGAACGCATAATAGTGTAATAGTGTAATATGATCATGTGTAGTGATTTTATTTGATATTAAAATTGATGGTGCTTGACTACTTGATTACTTGATTACTTAATTTTTGGTATATATGTATGACGCATTTACGTAGTACACCTAAACACTATGATACATGTTGGTAAACATTTAAATTATGAGTTCAAGAACCCATGATCTACACTATTCTATGCAACTTGATTACTTGCAACATTTGGATTTTATATGATATTAAAATTGATGTTGATTTCATGTTGAATTTTCAGGATGGAAGATATTCTACCAGGGCCACTTAGTCAGGAAGTTATCTTAGATAACTCGTATCATGTGAGTGCTGCTGTTTGGGCTGGTGTTGATCGGGGTCCATTGGAGTGTTTCTGTGGCAACCGGTCTATGAGGAGCTGGTTTCTTTCTGATGCTCAGAAGGAAATTCTACATGCTATAGGGTTTGGCGTGTTTGCCAATCCCAGACTTATACTTCAGACTGACGCGAGGCTAGTGAGTGCTCTTGTTGAGAGGTGGCGTCCGGAGACCAACACATTCTTCATGAGACAGGGGGAGATGACTGTGACCTTGGAGGATGTTGGTTACATATTGGGGTTGCCCATTCATGGTCGGCCTTTAGTGGGAGATGTTATTGACAACCAGAAGGACTTCTTTCGGAGGAACTGGTTTGAGGAGTTGTCGACAGCTGACGTGGATTCGGCTCATACTAGGGGCGGGGTGAGGTACACATGGTTGTTTGAGACGTACGGAGATGATCCCGGTCCTGATCCAGAGCGGATTCTCATCCACACGCAGGCCTATTTGTTCGTTGTTGTAGGTGCTGTTCTTTTTCCTACTACTAGTAGGAATGTGGTGCATCCCCGGTATCTCCGCCATCTTCGCAGACTGAGGGAGATTCCTACATGGTCTTGGGGTTCGGCAGTTCTGTCTTACTTGTACAGGGGGTTGTATCACGCCACACAGAAGGATGCCAAGAAGATATCAGGTTGTGTGTGGTTGTTGATGCTATGGTCTTATGAGAGGTTCGAGATTGGTAGACCTATTCCTGATGAGAGCAGGGGCAGCTATCCGGTAGCTGAGTTTTGGGCTATGCCTGACGAGGATGAGGAGGACGAGGGTAAGGGGAAGAAGGGGAAGGTGGAGGGTAAGGGGAAGGGGAAGGAAGAGGCGAAGGGCAAGGGGAAGGGGAAGGGGAAGGGGAAGGAAGAGGTGAAGGGCAAGGGGAAGGGGAAGGAAGAGGGGAAGGGGAAGGGGAAGAGGGGTAAGGGGAAGGGGAAGGAGCCTGATATTCCCGAGGAGATTGAGGAGGAGGAGGAGATGGAGGAGCAGGGCTGGATTGTGGGTGGGAAGAGGAAACGGGTTAGGCGTGACAGTAGAGCGGCGCCTCATCATAGCTTGCCACATTACAGGGGTGAGTTTGATGGAGTAGCATCAGACGTAGTGAGTTGGACACCCTATTCCGAATTTCATGAGATGGAAGGGGATTCGGATGGGGATCATGACGTATCTGCAGAGGATTGGGAGGCTCGTTATGCTGGGCTTGCTCGGGTCCCATTAGTTCATTATGACATAGTGGAGTATCAGCATTCAGATAGGGTGTTGAGACAGTTTGGTTTGAGGCAGCCTATTCCCCCCCCCTCCGGTATCCATGACTCGGTACAGGCAGGAGAAAGAAGCCTTTCACTACACTGATTGGCGTGCTGTATGGTTTGCTGAGATCGGAGAGTGGGAGCGTTTTGTGGATCACCCCGAGGTTGTGGTGGCTCAGCATTCACTAGACACCGATGACACAGGTTACATGGACTGGTACGAGCACATTTCCAGGCGCCGCGTTGGGAAGCCACAGCCTGTGCCACAGCCGCAGTATTCCACCAGGGAGTTGTTTGACAACCTTCGGGCATTTCAACTTGTAAGCTTGTTTACCCTTTCATAGTACTAAAGTTAAGATTCCTTTATTCGTACTTTGTATGTATCTAATTTCATGACATCAAACTATCTGCAGATTCAGAAGGGTTTGGAATGCCTTAAGGCGATTGATTCAACCATCCCTGAAGGCTATCGCGAGGAATTTAGAGAGATTGCCCCGATATTTGTCGAGCCGTACTGCCGTTTCATGCAACAGCTCAAGGGCCCAGCATACACCCCTCCTGTTTTCGACCATGTCCATCTATCGGCTGTGGCAAAGAGGCCAACTGTTGCAGACGTCTCCCCCCATGACATCATTGATATGACACAGCCGTCTCAGCAGACTACACAGGTCCCTACTGTTCCCGCATCACAGGCCACTTCCTCGAGGCCCGAGAAGATGGATGTTCGTAGGCCTGCTGAACAGAAGTGGCTGATAAGTAAGAAGCTTTCAGAGGAGAAGATGGCCGCCATTAGGAGAGACTGGGGATGGGTACGAGGTCAGCCTGTGGGGCTTCGGGGTGGAATTAAACATGATCTCATGTTCAATTTGGCGGAGAATTCAATGCAGAGCTTGGCACCCGGTGCTTGGATAGATGACCGCATCATATACGGATACATGGTACTATTTCATTTGTGGTGCCGGTCTACATTTAAATTGTGTTGCCTTTATTTATTTTGTAAATAACCTATGTTAATTCCTTGCAGTGGTTGTTACGTGAGCGGGAAGAAGCTATTGCCGCTGCAGGAGTGTATCCGAGAAAGCCAATTTACTACTTCATGGATCCATTTTTCATTACATTGGCTATGGAGCTGGATTACACGGTTCTCACGGAGCGGGTTAAGCGTTTCTTCGTTACGTGGGGTAGTTGTGGGATTGGTCCACCAATCAACGAAGTGGACTACATATTTGTCCCGGCCAATGTTAATGGGAATCACTGGATTTTGATGGTATTGTCTGTGAAGGAATGGGGCGTCATGGTGTTTGATCCTATGACCAACAAAGCTGAACATGCGAAGGAAGAACAATGCGTGGTATGTGATCCGTTCCTTCTTTTTTCTTATATCAATTTGAAGTCTCGTTCATTTCATCTATATTTTGTTGATTGTGTTTTTAGGTTGGACTGTTGGCGAGGATGCTTCGTTATCTTGGCCCCCGACTTACTGTGCCGAAGGAGGACCCTCTAGTCCAGGTCTGGGATGCAATGCCGAAGCAGAATAACTACACTGATTGCGGGGTTTATATTTGCAAGTATATGGATTATCTCTTGCAAGGATATGACCTCTCTACCTTGGTGTGGGACGCTTCAGACCTCGAGGTCTTCCGTTACAGGATTGCCAAGGAGCTTCAGAAGGGGAAAGCAAGATCCATCCCAAACCACCGGATGAGCCAGAGGGTCTCGCAGCTAGCTTAGGACTTTTATTTATTTTCTTATTCTACGAGGATTTGTAGGGAATTAATTGAACAATGATATCATGTAGTTAACATTGGTTTAATATTAATGAATGAAACATTTGTTTGCGTTTATATCGGTCGTTCATCGACCGTGTCACTTCCCCGATTCCCTTTTATTTATTTTAGAATTTGTGGTTGTTATGTGCTTTTCCCCACCCCTTTTACTGTGTTGCATTTGGAATTTCATTATATATGTTGTGATTTAATTTGGTATTTTTTGGAGATACTTCATTTTTTGGAGTTTTGAAAATTTTGGCGATTTGGGTCACATATTTGGCCTTTTTCAAATTTTGTGAAATATATTTTTTGGATTTTTTACACTGCAATGTTGTTGAAAGTGTTGGGATTGTTATACAAAAAAACAAAACAGGTGGGAAAGTGCAGGAACAGACTGCATATTTCCAAATTTCTTTCTGGAAGTTCCGCGGAACGTGTGTTTTCTTCTAGACGTTCCGCGGTTATTTTCCGCGGAACTTCCAGAAAGAATTTTTTTTTTTTTAGCTTCCTTTTAACTGCCAAGACTGTTTTAAGACAGCATATGGGGGTCCTTAAGTGTGTTATGACTTATAAAGTATGATACAAGTATATTTGGATACTCAAAACCAATTTATTTGAAAATGACCATTACCGTCATTTTTCCGAACTTTGCATTAAAGTTGCCGCTACTAGCCACATTCAACTATTTTAAAAAAATTAGAGTAGACTAGAATCATCATAATTGAGGTAGTCCGAACACCCACTGTAATTTTAACATAACTACCAATGAGAAAATAATTAGTGCATAATATTGTCATTTTAATGTCAATAATACATCGAATGGTGTGTAGTAAAGTACGTTTACACCAAAATACATATAAAACCTAAATTCAACATGATTCAGGTACGTCGGAAGCTAACTAACTAAAAATCGCTAAAATGTTGGAGAAGCCACCCGATAATCGGTGCGTGGAAGTTCCGGGCGGTGCATCAGCTCTAACGAAGCATGCCACCCAATACAGCACGACAACACAACCTTCACGGAGCACACCATCAGTCACATTGGCATGAGTATTGTGGTCATTCCATATTGTGACACGAATGCTACTAGACCCATCATAGAGACGAAATGTTGCAAATGGTGCTTTGCCGGTAATCCATTTCCCCGTATCATCACCATCTAGATGGGACACCCAACCCTTCACATATTCAATACGCATTTGGTCACGCATGCAACCCGCGCGAGGCCTCAATTTGTGAATGTCGGCTATCCTATCACACTCAACAATCCAACCACCATCCCACGGGGAGACTTTGTTTGGGCCACCGGGGTACTCCTGACCCAAGTTCAAAATTGGGAGAAAATATGGGGTCAAGTTGTACGCCACCCTTTCGAACATGTTATCGCTTGCACACCACTGACATGCTTCAGTCCAACATCTTGACCGGTAGGCCTCTTCGTCAGCTGGGTACAACGCATTGTCTTCTTCTTCCACTAGGGGAGGTGGTTCGTACATTTCTGCTAATTCGTCAAGATGACGCCATGCTTCCTCCAACTCACTAAAGGTAGGTGAATCTACCATTTCATCCGAGTCCGAGAATGAATTGCTTACGTGTGACACTGAGTCATTATCCGAAGCGTCGGTCATTTTACCTACAAATTCAACAATGAACAAGTTAGTTACTACGAAGAACATATAAAGCACAAATAAAACATAAGGGATTTGTAATTACAATTGGGCAGTTGAAGCTTTTGTTAAAGTATCTTGTTTTTTTTTCGGACACGTTCTAACATCATGTCCTAACATAGTGCAATAGCGGCATTTTCTTTTTGCTTTTGTAAGTTCCTCAAGTGGACTTTTATGACGGTGCTCTTTTTTCCGCCCCTTCGTTTTCGACACCAAGGGGTCAAGGATATTCTCATGCAACTTTTCACCGCTTCCTTGTGTTGTTTGTGTATTGAATTCACCTCCTTCACGTTCTACCCCGTCAACGGGCATTTTCTCAATAATCTCCGTCTCTCGATTAATAACCCCAACGGCATATTCATACCGCTCTTTCGACGCGGAGCAACTATGACTAAAACCCATGGTAAGTAAGGTCATGTGGTTAAATCTTTCCGTGGGAGTCAACTCATGAGATGGTGATTCAACTTCGGATGTTTGATATGGCAACACGCCATCAACTCTATTGGCATCCTTTGTCCAACGCCGTTTCACAAAATGTTCCGGTAGTTCCGCCACACACCTCTTCGTCAACACGGCAATAATGTGACGGCATGGCATGCCAACATGGTCATACATTCTACAAATGCATGAACCCCGTAATGACACCTTGTTGAATGATACAAGATACATGGTTCTCTGAGATGCACCCGTCAACGGTCTATAACATTTGTAGAATGTGTCTTCAACATCTTCCAAAGACCGATCTCTATCTTTCTCCACGAAGTACTTATTTGCTTCAACCAATTGTTCTTGAAATCTTCGAAACATTTCTTTGGTATAAATGGAAGCCGCGTGGTGCTCCAAGGCGGTTTTCATTTGCATGCAACGACTTCTATGATACGTATTGTAATCCTCATCTTTCTCACGCATAAATTGCCTCTCCAAAGCTTTTTGTGCACCCTCAACAAAATCCTTCAAACCGGTGCAAGAACCAACATAGGCATCAAAATAGGCATTCATTCCTTCACTTCTTGATGTGGTTTTCTGACCCGCAGAAAAAGTGTTTCTTGTGTAAGACTCCACCCACTTATGCTTCAAAGCATATAACCCTTGAAGCCATGTATTGCCTTCCAAATTGTATTTCAAAATCAAAGCCTTCCACCGATCCTCAAACACATCTTCAGTCAAAGAGTGATAGATGCAATTGTTGAAATCAAATTTAAACCCTTCCTTTGAGTAATAATTTGCAAGTTTCTCGGGGAATTTGTTGCTAATGTGCCATGAGCATAACAAATGTGAGGTATTCGGTAGTTGTGATTCAATAGCCGCGGCCATGGCTTGATCTTGATCGGTTATGATAGCTAGGGGTTCTTTGCCTTCCATCGCCTCTAGCCACGTACTCAAAACCCACTCAAAAGTTGTCTTCAATTCATCCCGCACGAGTGCAAAACCAAAAACTATTGATTGATAGTGATGATTGACTCCGGTGAAAGGCACAAAGGGCATAGCATATCTATTAGTTCGATATGTTGTGTCAAACGCAACCACATCACCAAAATTTCGATAGGCCATCATAGAGCGGGGATCGACCCATACAAGACACTTCAATCTTTGTTGGTCATCAAGGAGAGTCTTGATAAAAAACTTACCGCCACTCTCTTCTTTCAAACGATACAACAAATCCAAACCGGCTTGAGCATCGTTTACTCCCATGTTGTCCTTTCTAAAATCGCGCACGACATTTCTTAAATGTTGGCTATTAAAACCTACTTGTTCCGCTCCCCCATGCATTTGACCAAAAATATTCATTTGTTGTCTTGGTGGGACACCCGAAGCATGTAAGGTCTTGATTAAATTTCTTTGAGCCGCGGTCACATGTCTCTCCCGTCTTATCAAACTCATCTTGGAAGGAGTAACGACTTCGTGATTGTGTTCTAATTCCAAAGAGGTTATCTCCCAATGAGTTGATTTTTTCTTGTTAACCACGTACATTCTAACTTTGCAACCACTTCTAGGCAGCACATCTCTACGCCGTTTGCCCTTAACACTTCCAACACTACCAATCAATATTTCTTCTTCCTCAACGGGGTTTTTCCCGCGATTTTCCCCCGCTAAATTACAGACGTACATTCGACCATATATGGATTTATCCTTGACTCGCCTCTGCGTGTTTTGTATCTTAATTGCAAAACCATGGTTTAAAGCATACGCCCTAAATAAATTTTCCGCCCTTTGTAAATTAGCAAATTTTTGATTCAAGCAAGGGATACTAATAGGCTCATCTTCATCCACAATATTATCACTACTATCATGCAAATTATCACTACTTTCATGCATACTACCTCTATTTTCATGCATAATTTCATCTTCATCTAATTGCTCACTACAAAAAAACTCCTCACCATCACTATCAACATTAACATAATCAATATTATCTCTATCATTACCACATTTACCATCATCATCATGTACATCAACATAATCATTTTTTTTTAAACTTTTTCTACCTTCAAATCTTGCAAACATCTTATCCATTACAACACAACAAAATAACAACGATCCAACTACAAATGGAGCTTACCCAAGGGATGGATGGGTCTTGGAAGAGAGAAATCAAGAAACTCTGCTGCTGAAAATGCTGAAATGGGGATTTTTTGGGATTGAACTCTTGAATGATCACATTTAGGTTAGTGATCATACACAAAACCCGTCTGAAAGTTCCGCGGATATTAACCGCGGAACGCTTAAAAAACTCCCTCCGTTCCGCGGAAAAAATACGCGGATCGCCTGTTGTAAACACCCCTCCGCGGAAAAAAAGCGCGGAACGCTAAAAATTTTTCCTTTTGCCCCAGCCGTTGGATCAACGATCCAACGGCTGGGGAGTGATGTGTTGGATAACTGTTCCCTGACACACAGTTGTCAGGGAACAGGACCCAAAATTCTAAACAAAACATCAGTCAATATATCTTATATAATCATAACTAAAAAGGATAATTTCAAAAAGGAAAATATCAAATTTAAAAATTTAAAAATTTAAAGTAAAGAGTCAATCACTATCAATGAAAATATTGCATGAAACAATTAGCCTCCATTACAATCAAAATAATTAAAGAAATTAAATGCAGATAATTAAAAAACGAAAATTAAATACAAAACAAAAACTGAAATCGTAACTTAAGCCAAAAATTAAGTCAAAAAATCACAACCACAAACCACCGCTAAACCACCATCAACAACCACAAACCACCGCTAAACCACCATCATCAACTGAAACCACCGTTAAACCACCTATCATCTGACCGATATCTAATAACTTGAAAAATCATGTTAACACCAGATCAAAACCAAAATTTGATCATGGACACGAAAAGTTCATACTAACGCAAGCAAATATCAAAATACAATGAGTATATTTTATGAAGTAAAGAAATTAACATGTGATGCATATATCTACATAAACAAGTATGATTGTGAATTAGAATAAATACACCTTAATTTTTGTGGAGTATATTCACACAAAATGAATCGTCTTCAGATTTAATCAATTCTTTGAAGATGTCCGATTCCGTTTCATATATGCTTGCGAGACTAATTTTTCAACGACCATGGCAAGAGGATGTGTTCGATCATATATGAATTAAAGATTGTATACATGAAATTATAAGAAAACTAACTATCTGGAGGTTTGCGTGTGTAGTTGATTAGAAGAAAAAAAGATAAAAACGATCGAACAAGAGTGGGGTCAATACCGACCGAACAGAAGATCTTTGTGAGTTGTGTTACGGACAATCCTCGAGTTGAACCAAAGTTTAAAATTAAAATTTCTCTTTTTTTATAATGCATATTGTTTATCGAGTCGAGTCCGAGTATTTAACGAGTCGAGTCGAACAACTAAAAAGTTCGGTTCGACTCGTTAAGCTTATCGAACATTATTGATTGTTCGAACTCAAGCTCGTTAACGAGCCGAGTCGAGTCCAGTCGAGTAGGCTTAACGACGAGTTCGGTTCGTTTACACCCCTATTAACTTCTAGATAGATTAATTTTGTTGCAGCTTAACCATGACAAGGTCTCCTAGTGAGCTTATGAGCTTCTTGATACGAGTGTCTGCTTCGAGTTAATTAAAATCTGTCTTATAGAAGGATGGAAGTTATTTCGGCCTTATAGATCCAGGGTGGAGACACACTATCATGAATGTACTTATCTTTGTGCATGTTAACGGAGAAAACTGGTAGGTTAACAAAGATGAGGTTCGCGGCGTGGATCAAGATTCTTGTTGGCGAGAATATAGGAAGTGGTTGGTTGTTTGTTATGGAGGTGGCTGCAATTGCAAGCAAAGGGTTCTAGATTGCTAACTGGAATAGCTCTCAAGAATGATCGATGCCTACAATCTGCCTACGTACACCTATTTATAGGGGATCAAGCCGGCACGTAGTTCTTTCTCTTAAGAGACCCCTGTGGGCTGGGCCTCCCCTTCTAGAATCTTCCTCCTGAAAGGGGCCCAATACGATGAGGCCTAGCCCCAGGGGCTTACCCCAAATGCATGGGCGCTATCCTACTCCCCGACAGGGACAACCCGCCAGACTACAGAGATAGGACCCTCCAGGGTGTCTTCCTTTCTATCCTCTACCTCCCAAGGAGGACAACTCCCGAGACTACAAGGTAGGGCCTTCACAATATAACAATGAGATCTACTCTTGCCCAAGGGCGTCCCCTTAAACATAGAGTATCTCTCACCGCCCTTCGGAATTAGGGTGAAATGAACTTTCCTCGGCAAGTGGGCGCGCCCTGTCTTTTGACAGGGTCACCTTGAGACTCAATCGATCTTGACTTTCCTGGCCCAAATAGACCTTCTTCTGTGGGCCCGGCCCATTTGGTTAATCTTCATAATTTTGCATATAACAACTACCCCCCAGATCTTGGTGGCATTGAAGATGTCGACGAGATCTTGAAACTGTTACCTCTTTTTAGCAACTGTCTTCGACCTCCCAAGGCGCGCCTTATCTTTCCGACCGTTGAAACCCTTATTATGAACAGCTGTGCTCCATTTTCCTTGTATTTCACATTTATTTTAATCTTTCCTTTTTTTACCCGAGTATAAATACGGGTTTTTTCTCCTTTCACTCTTTCTCCATTTACTTTTATCTTCAGTAAAAACCCTCTTCGCCGCCGTTTTACTTTGTCGAGCTTTTCCCGTGGATACAGTGCTCCGTTCACGATTCCGAGACCACCACCGTCTTCCTCTCTTCATAAGGTACATTTTCTTACCTTTCTTTTCTCTTTTCGCTGGTTATTCTGTTCAAATCGAGCATATGACTCTTGGTTTTCTTCGTTGTTCTTCAGCTTCTTCTTTATGTATATCTGTATGTATATTTGTTAGATCTTTTCTACGAAATCTTTTGACTTGAAATATGTGTTTGCGGGCGTGAATCGTTTATCATTAGGACTAGGCGTGACTTCTTAATGATGGTATATGCTCTTTTATTGTACAAAAGATGTTTGTTGCGACTACACCAGTTTATCGAACTCCTTCTAGATTTCGTACTCACGGCGCGCCTTATCTTACGGCGCGCCCATTCTTCTTCATTGTCCTTCTTAGTTAGTTCATACTTATACGCCTCCTTTTGTGAATACCTCCATGGTCGTAGTTTAGAATTTTTCCAAAACGAGTCCTTCCTTTTTTCAAGGTCTTTTATTTCCGTCTTCTTCTCTTCATCTTTGTCATTTATATCTTGGCGCGCCCGGTCCCTCAATTTGCTCTTTTTCTCTTTTGCAGCTGGATAATCGGGGCGCGCCAATTCCCCCTTTACCTATTCCTCTGCGTTCTTTTCCGTCTCGACTTGCTTCACTCATGGCTGAAAGCGGAATCCCCTCTTCTGAATTGCCAAAGATCAATCCGGTTGACATAACTGAACTTTTAGACCAAGACGAGATGGATCTTCGAAGTTCTTATAAGAAGAAACCTTTAGTCGAGACTGAGGATGATCCATTAGAGAATTCTGATAAAGAGGTATTAGGAGACGACGTAGATGTTGATGAGGAAGATTCTGAGGAAGAGGCAGCCGAGGAGGAAGCCAGAAATTTTTATCATGCTATGGATACAGAAGAACTATCAGATGAGGCGCGCCCTCCATCTCCAGCCCCATCTCCGAACCCTTATGCTCACCCCCAGATAACAGATAGTGAGTTAGATTTTGACTGGGATGAGGAGGAAGAGGTTCGTGAGGCGGTAAAGGCGAAAAGACGTAAGAGAGCTGGGAAGTTAGCTTGTGTCGGACTGTCCTCTACCGCATCCAAGGCTGAAATCGAGTGGTGCCTCAGATATTACGACAAAGGCTGTATCTGGGCGCGCCCTCATCCGTGGATGAGGCCACACATATTTGACTACAATCCCAGGCTACGCATTCCTCGTATGGTTCTAACACCTAAGTTAGTGAGATTAGGCATTGGTCCCCCTCTTCATCCTTACTTTAGAGCGATCATCGAATGGTTTGATATCGCTCCCATCCAACTGTCTCTTAACGGATGGAAATTGGCAATCGCTCTGTACATGCTCTATCAGGACCACAATCATAGAGCACCTACCATGGAAGACCTAAGCTATTTTTTCCGACTAGGCGCGTCCAGTCTGGGGTATTATTACTTGGTCGTCTGGAAGACTCACAACTCTACTGGCTGGTCTGAAGGGAAGACTAGCAATGAGAAAAAATGGAAAGAACCTTTCTTCTACGCTTGGCCAGAAGAAAGAATTAGAACCCAATTCAACGTATCCCCCAGTAAGTCATTTCTTTCTTGGCGCGCCCTGTATGTTAATATTTATTTCGTCTTTAGTATCCTTAATCGCACTTTTCTTGTTCTTCCCTAGTCGAGAGAAAACAATCATCTTTATCTGGGCGCGCCAAAAGGCGTGCTGAGAATATCATAAATTTACCCTATGAAGCGAAGATTATTAACCACCTCGTTACCACCGAACGTCTGAAGGAGTATGGATTCCTAAGTGATGCAGTGGGGTCGATCCGTGCTTATCAGGACTTTTACGGTGGTCGTCCCATAAAGAGGAAAGCTAAGGAGGTTGAGGAGGAGGAAGAAGAGTCTGATGAGGCTATGGATCAAGGCGCGCCTGATTACGGTTACCTTCTCCCTTAATATCTATCCATTTTGTACCGTCTTTTCTTAGTATTTTTTACTGCCAGTCTTTACTGTCTTTATCGTCTTTCTTAACTGTATCTACATTTGAACCTCTGTATGCATGATCCTGCATTGCATTGCCTAATTATTTATCTTTCCTGATACTGCAGATATGTCGCTCCCAGTCGAGTTTGGTGTAAAGAGTGGGCGCGCCGTGAATGTGGGCGCATCCAGTTCCAAACAGGCGCCCAAGGTGTCTGTTAGCCAACAGGTTTCCACACTTTCCCCTCCCAAGAAGAAAGGGCATGAGAAAAGAAAAAATCAAGAGATAGGGGCTCACATTCCAAAAAGATCCAAAACACTGGAAGTACCCTCCGGATATCCTTATGAGGCGCCAGTGACTGCCGCAGGAGATTGGTTTGCCAAGGTGGCAGATGGTTATATAGAACCCTCCAAGTTTTCTACTTGGCAACAAAGAAATGGTGAACAGGCAGCTGACGCTTGTAGGCGCGCCGCGGCTGAACTCTTTTTTCACTTGACTTGCAACCCCTCCGACACTTAAAAGCTAAGGGCGAGCCTGGACGCAGTTAGTGAAGACAAAAAGAAATTAAAACAACAACTGGATGTCTCTGAGAAAGATAAGGCGAAGTTAGAGGAGTTCAAGTCTAAAGCTGAGAGGGATATTCCCAGATTAAGGACGGAGGCTGACAACCTTAGGATTGAGCTGAATAAGACAGCTCAGGACTTGTCTTCGTCCAATGAAAGGGTTGCCGAACTGGAGAAGAAAGTGGAGGATCTTCAAGCTCAACTTGGCGCGCCTAATCCATCTTCTTTTGCTGAGGGCTTTAGAAGTTTTGTTACTGGATTCCTGGCCGTAGATCCAGAATACGACTGGGGCAAGTTTGTTCCAGCCACCAAAACCTGGGTTGAAGAGTTCAAAGTCGAAGAGGCCAAGGCTATTGAGGAGAAAAGGATGGAAATTGAGCTAGAGATTGCTGCCCTCTCAGCCAACGAGTTCCTGCAACGATCCTCACCCGAGAAGATTACCCAAGAAGAGGCGCGCCAAGATGCTGATGGCTCGTCTAATGCCAATGAGACAGACTCCATCCCTCAGCTTACTCAGGGTGAGATTCCTCAAGAGATCCCAACTATCCCTTTATCCCAGCCTGGGAACTTAGACTCTTCTCAAGACCAGGACCAGGCTTAGCCTTTTTACTCATTTGAACTTTTGCTTAGGGAGCGGGTCCCTGTAACCCTGCAAATTGTTTTAACTTGCATAACATATGTGACTTGTTCGTCTGATATTGGGGCGCGCCCTCCCCACACTGATGTTTTAATTAATTATTAACTGTCTTTTGCCAAATGCCTTTTTCCATGATTTGCCTGTCTCTTGTACTTCATTTTATTTATGGAAAACCTCCTTATTATGCTGTGTTATAACATACTTATAAGTACAAACGTGGCGCGCCGTATAACTTGGCGCGCCCAGTCTTGATCTCTCTTAAGTCAAAAAGAGCAGTTGGTTTGATATATGTTGATCGTTTTGCTGAACTACTCCTCCTGCAAGTTTATTCTTAATCAGAATTCTTAAGAGGAGTTATTATCTTTGATAACTCAGTAATCTTTCAAGTCGAAGGAGAGTAGGCGCGCCCCATGTTTGGGCGCGCCCTGTATTTGCAGGCAGTAAAATGAATTAAGGAACCTTGCCATTATATATTGAAAGTGATTACACAGGATGTTCTTTCCATATCTAAGGTCTATATGCTGTTCCTATTGGCAGATTTCATGCTGTCCTTACTGATAATACTTTTTTAAGTGCTCCGTGTTCCATGCTTTGGAAATGGGCTCACCCTGCATATCTTCCAAATAATATGCTCCTCCAAAGATCTCAGCTCGAATGCGGTATGGTCCTTCCCAATTTGCACCAAACACTCCATGACCTGGCACTTTCATCCCTGGCATCATCTTGCGCAACACCAAGTCTCCCACCTTGAATGGCCTAGGCTTGACTCGACTGTTATAGAATCGGGCTGTCCTTTGTTGATATGCTGCCAACCTAATTTACGACTCCCTTCTGACTTCTTCCAACATGTCTAGATGTAGCCTCTGGTTGACAACATTGTCCTCTTCCTGGAAGTGGTCTCTCCTGAAGGAACCTGCTCCGACCTCCACTGGAACCATTGCTTCACAGCCATAGGTTAACATGAACGGCGACTCCCCAGTGGTTGTCCTTGGCGTAGTGTTGTATGACCATAATACCATTGGAAGCTCCTCCGGCCAATCACCTTTCTTCTCTTCCAACTTGGCCTTCAACGTGTGTTTGATGATCTTGTTGATTGCTTCAGTCTGTCCATTGCTTTGTGGATGGTACACAGCTGCGAAGTTTCTCCTTATATTCAGGTCATCACACAATTTCTTCAACTCTTTGCTGTCGAACTGTTTCCCATTGTCAGATATCAACTTGTATGGGATACCAAATCTGCACACGATTGAATTGAATACAAAGCTCGTTATCTTCTTAGCAGTAATGGTTGCTAAAGGCGCGGCCTCGGCCCATTTCGTAAAGTAATCAACTGCTACTACTGCATACCTGACTCCTCCTTTGGCCTTTGGAAGCTCTCCAATGAGATCTATCCCCCACAAAGCGAATGGCCATGGGCTGAGTAACGGAGTCAGACTTGCTGCAGGACGAGATGAATATGTGGCAAATCGCTGGCACTTGTCACATGCTTGCACGAATTTGCTTGCTTCTCTCCTCATAGTTGGCCAGTAGTATCCTTGCCTGAGCATCTTCAAAGCAAGCGAACTACCCCCCCGAGTGATTGCCGCATATTCCTTCATGCACTTCCCTTAAGATATAATTGCACTCTTCCCCAGCAATGCACTTCAGCAACGGCTGGTTGAACCCTCTCTTGTACAAGACACCATCATATATTACAAACCTCGCCGCCTTGTATCTGAGACTTCTGGCTTCCTTTACACTTTCCGGGAGCTGACCATCTTGGATGAATTTAAGTATAGGGGTCATCCAAGTATCCACAACTTCATCCTCTACTTCCATTAGATCTTCTTTGAACCGAGTAACCTTCTGTGCTTCTGACACACTTGGCTTCTCCTGAACACAGAATTCGATAGTTCCCAATAACTTGGTGTCCCTTCTAGAACTGGCCTTAGCCAATGCATCAGCACCCTCATTTTTCTCCCGCGGGACCTTTTCCAAATGTATCTCTCTAAACTTCTTCATCAATTCTTGTGTATGGGTCATGTATAAGTTCGTTCTCCAACCCCGAGCCAAGAACCCCCCATTTACCTGATGAACCACCAACATAGAATCACTGTATACAATAAGATTCTTAGCCTTCATCTCTATGGCTAAGGTTAAACCATTGATTAAAGCTTCATATTCTGCATCATTGTTGGTTGCAGGGAATCCTAGGTGGATGGCACTTAACAACCGACATCCCCCGGGACTAACCAGCATTATCCCAACTCCAGCTCCGTCAGAATTGACGGCTCCATCGACATGCAAGTTCCACCATGTGTCATCTTCCACTAAAAGACCATTAATGGGTTCAACGACTGGACTATACGGCACCATTGCCCATTCTTGAGTGTCATCTTCAAAGTCCAACAAGAAATCAGCCAGAGCTTGACCCTTGATAGTAGCCCTAGGCTTATACTCCAAATCGAACTGTCCTAGCTCTACAGCCCACTTCATCAATCTTCCCGTGGCTTCTGGCTTATGCATAATTTGACGGAGAGGATAAGAAGTTCGCACCTCAATCCTATGTGCCTGAAAATATGGACGAAGTTTCCTTGCTGCCAACACCAAAGAATATACCAACTTTTCCATGTTGGTGTATCTTGTCTCAGCATCCTGCAACCTCTTGCTAACATAGTACACCGGGAACTGAACACCCTTTTCCTCCTTTACCAGGACAGCACTAACGGAGTATCCTGAAACAGCTAGGTATAAGATCAATGTTTCTCCTTCTATTGGCTTGGCCAAGAGAGGTGGCTTTCCCAACTGTTCCTTTATCTTTTGGAAGGCCTCCTCACACTCATTTGTCCATACGAACGTCTTCCCGGCTATCTATTTAATGCCGCTATCCTTCCTGTCAAGCTTTGAACCTGCCTAATATTTTGAGGAGCCTTCATATCGAGTAGCGCCTTGATCTTTGTGGGGTTGGCCTCGATCCCCCGATGGTTTACCATGAACCCCAAGAATTTACCAGACTCAACTCCAAATACGCATTTCTGGGGATTCAGCTTCATTCGATACTTCCTAAGTATGTCAAACATTTCAGCCAAGTGCTGAATGTGATCTTGCGCCTCCTTGGACTTGACCAGCATGTCATCTAACATAAACCTCCATAGTCTTACCAATCTGTTCTTTAAACATCATGTTCACAAGGCGTTGGTAAGTTGCGCCAGCATTGATTAGCCCGAATGGCATTCCTATATAACAATATAACCCTCTGTCTGTTATAAATGAAGTATGTTCCTGATCTGGCTCATGCATGGGGATCTGATTGTATCCTGAATAGGCATCCATGAAACTCAACAAGGCATGTCCGGCAGTGGCATCTACCAACTGATCTATCCTTGGGAGTGGGAAACTATCCTTTGGGCATGCCTTGTTTAGATCAGTGAAATCAACACAGGTTCTCCACTTCCCATTAGGTTTCTTGACCAGGACCGGGTTAGCTAGCCATTTAGGGTAGAACGATTCCTTGATCAGCTTAGCACCCAACAACCGGTCAACCTCTTCCTTTAGTACTTGGGCCCTTTCTCCACTAACAGGCCTTCTCTTCTGCCTCACCCCTTTCTTGGCAGGGTTAATATTTAGATGGTGACTCATTACTTCTGGGTCGATCCCTACCATATCGGCATGGCACCAAGCAAAAACATCCAAGTTGCTTCTTAAGAAACGGATTAGGCTTGCCTTTAACTCTCCTCTCAGCTTGGATCCTATCTTTAACACCTTGGCGTCTTTGGCCTCTCCAACTTGGATTTCAATTGTATCTTCAGCTGGACCGGTCTTGGTCGATTCCAGGGGCAGCCTTGGGTCCAGGTCGGATTCCTCTTTGGTTCCGGATGCTTCCCCTTTTTCCCATATAGAACAAGGCTTAAGTCCTTCGTCCGAATCTACCTCCATTACTTCCTTCCCCTTCGATTGCTTGAGATTATCCTCTTCCTCAGGAAACTGGACGAAGTAAGTCATATCGACCACTCTCATTTCTTTCAGTAATGGTCGCCCAACAATGGCATTGTGTGATGAGTCGTGATCCACAATCATAAAATCCATAACCTGAGTGGCTGAGCATGTTCCTTCTCCAAGAGTTACCGGGAGCCGGATTGTCCCCTTTACCTTCACAGCCTCTCCACCAAATCCATAAATATACACATCCTCAACTTTCATATCCTTATCAGGGAGGCCGAGCTTCTGGTAGGTGCTATAATAGAGAATGTTGACAGAGCTTCCGTTATCAACGAGCACACGGTGAACATTCATTGGACCAATACGAAGGGCGATCACTAGGGCATCATTGTGCGGGTGGTGAACCCATCTAGCATCTTCCTCTGAAAAGGTAATGTCAATAGCTTCACCTCTAAAGATCTTAGGCGGTCTAGATGACAAATTATGTATATTGGTAAGGGGCCTACCTTTCGCTTCCTTCGCATATCTCTCCATGGCCCTGGTTCCCTCACCGGCCAAATGTGGTCCTCCAAAGATGACATGAATGCTCCCCTCCTTAACGAACTGGATGTCCTCTTGTTTCCCCCTTTCTTGATCGCCTGTATAGCCAAGTCCTCTTTTGTCCTTGGCTCGGATGTCTCGTCTAGATCGGGCTTCTCGAACTATCCACTCATTAAGCTGGCCTTCCTTGATTAGCGACTCGATCTCTTCTTTTAGTTGTCTACATTCATGGGTATCATGCCCGGTTGACTCGTGGTACTCACAGTACTTGTCCTTATTCTTGGCTTGCCAAGAATTTAGTGGAGCTGGCATGCGGAAGAGTTCCTTGTCACGATTAACTTCGAAGATGTGCTCAATTGGCGCAGCGAGTGGTGTCCAGTGATCCCCCCTTTCTTCGTGATCCCGAGGAGGTGTGTAGTTCCTTCTGTACATGGTGTTGACCCGGTTAGGACTCCGTCGCCTCCCCCTTTGTCCTGGACTCGGGGACCGGTCCCTTCTCTTTTGCCGGGCTTTACCAGGGCTTCTCTCATTCTTTCGACTTTCAACCAGTGATTGTTCGACATTCTTGTATGCCTCAGCTCTTGCATACAGATCTGCCAAAGACTTGGGATCATTGCCTTGCAAGTGCTTCCAAAAGTCAGTTCCTACTCGAAGCCTGGCCACCAAGAAGCTTTTCAGTGTCTCATCTGTCGCTCCCCGAACATTGGATGACTCTGCATTGAAACGTTTGAAGTAAGCATGGAGAGTCTCTCCTTCCTTCTGTTTGATATTTGCCAAAGTGGTGACTGGTGGAGCGTACTTGACGGTTGCCTGGAACTGAGTCAAGAACATAGTCTGCATGCTTGTCCAAGAAGTGATGGACGCTGGTTCCAACTTTCGGAACCATTGGTAGGCGCTGTCTCTGAATGTGGCCGCAAGAAGTCTACACCTGACAAGATACGGTATCTGATAGACACCCATCTCAACATTGAACCTTCCAAGAAACTCTACAGCATCTGAGTTGCCATGAAACTTCAGATCGGAGGTGGTGTTTCTGTAATTGGCTGGCAGCGGAGCTTCTATCACTTCAGCGGAGAACGGTGATAGGGCTTGGCTTGAGAGAGACGTTTGGCCTCCGTCGAAATGTGCCAGGAGTTTCCTAAGGCTGTTGACATCAATAGCTCCGATGCCCGGAATGGTCTGAACATTTGGCTGTGACGGAGTCATTGATGGTAGCGTTCCAGTAGCCATGAGATCGCTCGTTGTAGCAAGAGGATTGGGTTGATTAGCGTGAGTCTGAGCGGATGGGGGCGCATTGGCCTGAGATGAGGCTTGAATGTGCGGATCGGCAAGAGCATTGGCCTGAGATGAGGCTTGAATATGCGGATCGGCAATGGTCTGATCAAGATTCGCCTAACCATTCGTTATTACATACCCTACTACTACTAGAATGCAATATAATATAACTTTTACGATAATTTACAAGAGGAGACAAGAAAAGAACCTGATGATGAGTCCTTCCGTTGCCCGGAGACGTCGCATGCTCGCGCGTTCCTCCCTGACTCTGCCGTCCCTCGAGCACGATCGGGTCTCGCTCCGACCTTCCCCCCAAACCACGTCCTTCTTGTTCTTGCGATCTGTCATAGCTTCTTGAGTCTGATCCGTGTGGAATCTCCCTCCTATATCCATCTCGACCCGTGCTTGCCATTCTTGACCCGGTACTCGCATATTCGGGTCTGCTTTCAAGATCCTTGATTAGGGTTAACAGATCTGCCCTACTCACTCTCCCTCTGTAGCGTTCCGCCAGGGAGTTGATATCTCGACTGGCTTCTTCCAGATGCGTAACTGCTCGCCTATCTTGAGGGGGCCTCACTCCGTCTCTGAGGCCCTCTCCTCCGACGGTGGTTTGGCCACCAGATGCAAACAAGTTTCGCGGAACAATCACATGTCTCCTCTCATTGTGGTGGCCTGACTGGCTTTCGTCAACAAATGCTTGCTTCCCGGAACGATGTGTTCCTGGGACAAGAGATTCGAGTTGAACGATCCGCTCTCTGAGTGCTTGTTGTTCAACGGCCTTGTTCCTCAGATAATGCAACTCTTTAAGCAACTCCTCGTTGCTTATGAAGGCCGGCGGCGTGTTGGAGATAGGGCGTCGCATATCGACGGGTTCTCCATCTGTTATAATGATCGCTCTGTCATGAGGCGTGTTCCCCGTCGGTGTATTGTCGATGGGGTTATTGTCGCCTCCTCCCGATCGAGGATCGGGCGGTTGGTTCCCGCCGGGCGGCGTCTCACCGTGGTTCGACATCTTTCTCCTTGATGGAAAATCTTGAACCAGACCCCTCCTTCTAGCGTCAATTTCTTAACGGAGAAAACTGGTAGGTTAACAAAGATGAGGTTCGCGGCGTGGATCAAGATTCTTGTTGGCGAGAATATAGGAAGTGGTTGGTTGTTTGTTATGGAGGTGGCTACAATTGCAAGCAAAGGGTTCTAGATTGCTAACTGGAATAGCTCTCAAGAATGATCGATGCCTACAATCTGCCTACGTACCCCTATTTATAGGGGATCAAGCCGGCACGTAGTTCTTTCTCTTAAGAGACCCCTGTGGGCTGGGCCTCCCCTTCTAGAATCTTCCTCCTGAAAGGGGCCCAATACGATGAGGCCTAGCCCCAGGGGCTTACCCCAAATGCATGGGCGCTATCCTACTCCCCGACAGGGACAACCCGCCAGACTATAGAGATAGGACCCTCTAGGGTGTCTTCCTTTCTATCCTCTACCTCCCAAGGAGGACAACTCCCTAGACTACAAGGTAGGGCCTTCACAATATAACAATGAGATCGACTCTTGCCCAAGGGCGTCCCCTTAAACATAGAGTATCTCTCACCGCCCTTCGGAATTAGGATGAAATGAACTTTCCTCGGCGAGTGGGCGCGCCCAAAGATAGGGCGTGCCCTGTCTTTTGACAGGGTCACCTTGAGACTCAATCGATCTTGACTTTCCTGGCCCAAATAGACCTTCTTCTGTGGGCCCGGCCCATTTGGTTAATCTTCATAATTTTGCATATAACAGTGCAGGAAGTTGAAAATTTTGTGTTACCTTCTAAAAAAGGACACTTAAACTCTGAGATGAAAACATCAAGAATGGTATTCAGTACCGAACACAAGGAGCTACTTATTGTTACCATGGCATTTGCATTATTCTCTTTGCCATATCAGACGCGATAGCATTGTTCTCGTCATCAACCTCTGTTATGATGTTCTTAGCAACACTCAATTCGCGTTTTGCAGAAGATGATTATCTGTGTTCTTTACCAAAGAGATTGATGCTAGGACTAATCTCATTGTTTATATCTATAGCTGCTACAATGGTTGCATTTAGTGCAACGCTTTCACTTGTGCTACGTGATAAAATACAGTGGATTGCTGTTCCAGTAATTTTACTAGCTAGCGTTCCAGTGACCTTGTTTCTATTGTTACAATACCTCTGCTTATAGAAGTAATTTTACTAGCTAGCGTTCCAGTGACCTTGTTTCTATTGTTACAGTCAGTGGCGGAACCAGAGGGGGGCTAGGGGATGCTAGAGCCCCCCCCCCCCCCCCGAACTTGAAAAAATAGTGTATATTTTTTTTTCAGCCCCCTCTAAGTTATTGAGATGTCAATATAATTTTTTTTAGCCCCCGCTGGATTATAGATATAGAGAGACTTCTCTATTTTCGGGTAAAATAAATATTTTAATCATGAAATCATAAGTAGACTATATTATGTTAGTGAAAAATCACTAAAAGAGATCAAGATATCGAACCGCGAACCGGATTCGCTGGTCATCGTACCCGATTCATAACAACTGGCATTTTACGTACCCGATCGTCCGTACCTAGTACCCGAATGACCCGTGAACAACACTGTTTGAGCCCCCCTAAATCTAAGTCCTGATTCCGCCACTGGTTACAGTACCTCTGCTTGTAGAACTTGTTCGTTCCACATATGGAAGAGGCGTTTTCTGCAAGCAGAGTAATTTGTTGCTTCATTAGAGTCATTTCTCATTTATGTAATCTTACTGGTTATTAATGCTAACAACTTTAACAGTTTGTGCTGGAGCATGTAACTGATGTAATCTTTACGGGGTACGAATTTTAAAGAGAACTACTTACTCTAGATTGCAAAGCTCTATGTGTTGTCAGTGGATTTCTCTCTTTTTGAATGAACATGAATCCGATTTTTGAAAATGTGTCTTCTGGCCGTTACTAATGTGTTTCTTCTTCGTGTTGCTCAACTCTGAGTTTGGTTGATATATGTGAGTTCTAATCTATATAACTAAATCGTCCTAGAGTTCTAAGCTTCTGAAGCTACTTCAATCTGTGTACTTCTATCTGCAGAATTCTTTAAAATTTAAATATGTGTGGCTTTCGTTGTGTTCAGAAGGAGTGTCCTCTGATATCTGCTATATCCTATATGGCTTACGAAAATTATGTCAGAACAACGAAACTTTTTACTCAGCTCCTTTCTCCTATTTTAATGGAACTGTGAACTGTGAAGGTTCTGTCATAGATCCCGAGCTCCTGCAT
This sequence comes from Daucus carota subsp. sativus, assembly GCF_001625215.2. Classification (NCBI taxonomy): domain Eukaryota; kingdom Viridiplantae; phylum Streptophyta; class Magnoliopsida; order Apiales; family Apiaceae; genus Daucus; species Daucus carota. Next base: position 18,661,781 of record NC_030386.2, read on the forward strand.
CTTCCATCTTATTATTATGTTGCTACTTCCGCAGGTAATTCAAGTAATCAAAAATCTGTAGTCATACATATATAAAACGTTCATACCTTCTGTATCTGCCAACATAAAAATTAAAATATAACCAACAAGTTCATAGACTAGCTGCTAATGTAACTTATAGATCTTAAAAGCATTCGACTTAAGCCTCAGCACTAGTATTATCATCACATTCGATCTTCTTGTATACGAATCCCCTAGCAACCCAGACGTAGAAGCACAAACTTAAGCCACTCAATGCAGCCAAAACCCAATAGAAATAATCAAGATGAGCTCTGTTAAGATTATTCCCGGCTAGCCAACCTTCCTCTTTACCATTTCTTGAGCTAATGATCTGCACAATTGATATAACACCGCTGCTCATAAAGCTCCCAACCCCCACCGTGCTAATGTACATTGCTGCACCCATACTTCTCATCTCCTCTGGCACCTGATTATAGAAAAGTTCTTGCATTCCGATGACTGTAAACACGTCTGAAAGTCCAGAAAGCACGTATTGTGGAACCAACCACCAGATAGCCATAGGGACTACCGATTTTGGTGCATCGATCAAGCCATGTTTTTTGGCAATGCTGATCCTTTTAGCCTCTACTAGAGCTGCCACTACCATTGTCAGCACAGAAATAAAAATACCAACCCCCATTCTTTGCAGTATTGTGATTCCTGAGGGATGTTTGGTTATTTTTCGAGCCATTGGAACGAGTAAACGATCGTAGATTGGAACAGCGATCAGGATTGTGAAGCCAGTGATGACCTGTAATGTGGCTGCAGGAATCTTGAAGCTTCTGACCATTGTACTGCCTTGTTTCGTAAAATATGTGCCAAGTTGTGATATAACAACTGCAAACATGAAACAACTTATCCAGATGGGAAATAGGCGAAAAATAAGCTTCACTTCTTCAACTTGATTGACAGAACATAGTCTCCATTTGTTTCTTTTTTGGTTTGATACATCTGTCTCGTCGATTATCATGGCCTTGTCCAAGAATCTGCGGCAGTTAATATTAATTAGGATCAAGAACATATTGAGAAATAAACATTATTATTAGAAAAACTCGATATAATTATTGCCGATCTTAAACTGGATCATCTGGTATCTGAGTTCTACTACTGTATCATCTTATAAGGGAAGGACCTCTGCCATGCTCATATGGAAGTTGTTTTATGGTGGCACGACTTTTTTACATAAAAGGTCTTATTTGTTCTGTAAATTTGTTATAATGCGGAAAAAATGAACTTGAGAAGAGTATATCTAGTTGCACTGACAACATGCATATCTTGCAATGCGATTCGAAAACGAAAGCTACAGCAAACATTATCTTAGTGGGAAGCAAGAAATGTAATGTGATGAATGAAGAATAAAATAGTACTGCGTATCTTCCCTTTAATTCATTTATAGTGACAAAGAAGCTGAACCAAATCTGTAGGGTTCAACATCATTATCACCTTGAATTTTCAGTACTACAAATTAACCGGGACACTGAATTTCTGTTTGACGTGATAGTCATATGTTTAATTGCTTTCGGAGAGGTCAATGGCTCGAACTAAAAAAAAACGACTTCATGAAAAATAAGATCAAGACTGTGAATACTGGAAACCTTTCTCGGCCCAACAAATCGGCTATTATTCAGAGAAACATGTGGGATTGGACAACAGATGTGACTTAGTGATAAAAAGGAGGATAAGGAATGCTACTCTATGATTCACCAACTGAGTTTGAAAAAAAAAAAAAAAAAACAGGGCAAAGGCAAAATTATCCAATAAAAAGCTGGTTTGATGCCATTACAGAACTCAACTATACAAGTTGACACATACCTACACTTCTGCTAAATGTGTCTGGCCGACTTTACCTATATATCAGAAGTCAACACTCTGAAACATCATTGCCAGTAAGTCAACCCTACATTTCAAAATGATAGTCTTTCTAAATTTTTCGAACAGGTGATCTGATTTACGGGTAAGCTGGTAAATCATAGAAATTACTGCAGAAGATAGCAAAGTCGAAAATCTAATTGGTCTGAAACAACTAGAAAACAACACCTCATTCTAAAAGGTAATAATGATTTTCTTTAAAGCAATATATAAAGTTGATAGGGTCCAATTGTTCAAATAATCTGTGATGTCACCCACAAATCCATTGTACAAATTTTTTTTAGTGATGTTTGACTTGCCGCAGCACGAAAAATAGAGAGGTTGATACGTATTCGAGACATGGAAATTTCAACAAATTTGCGGATTATATGTAGTGGGGGCAATCAGCGCATTGCAAAGATGTCTATTGACCGCACAATGCGCGATTAATTTTCTTATAAATCTTAGTATTGTGCTATTTTAGGCGTTTTTATGCTTATTAGCTCTTTCTAAAACACCAACAATAATCTGCATATAAGAGTCGTAATTAATATCAAAACTTACTTAAATTGATTAGTGCGAGCCAGTGCTGGAGCTGTCCGATCCTCATCGTGATAGCACAGACCTTGACCATCTTGCATTTCCGAAACATGACGTTTTCTAACAGCAGCCACCACAACCTGCATCAATCGATTGAACGGGCTGCCTACCGGTACTGCTCGCCTGTACGTTTTTCGCCCGATTAAAAATATGCAGAGTGCCCCTGCAACCGCAACCACTGGCATTCCGAATCCAATGGCCCATCCGATGTGTTCTTGTACATAAATCACAACAAGAATTGCTGATGTTGATCCAACCACAATGCCCAGGAACCACCAATTGAAGAATGAACTCTTTGCCAGCTTCTCCTCAGGCACATTTTCATCGAATTGATCAGCTGCGAATGTTTGCACACATGGTTTGTGCCCGCCTTCTCCCACACTTAAAATGTAAAGGGCTAAGAAGAAAATTGGTTTCCGATGAGCCAGTGATATTGCAGATACTGATATTGTCAGTAGAACAAGCCCCTGCAGATTTCGTTACCAAAAATTAAATTTGATCAACCTTAGAATATTTGAATGAAAACGCCACTAGTTATTTACTGCACCTCGTTTTAAGTTCATCCCTGAGATGAAAAAAAACTTCAACACTCTCAAAATCTGAAGATGTTTAAGGAATTTACTCTATAAAGCATACTTCGTAATGAGTTTAATACTTCGCTGAATGCAAATGGATCGTACATCATCAAGTGAAAACTGTTAGAATATAATATGATCATGTTAAGACCTCCCCCTAACAAATTTCAGAAAAACTGGTCACTTAACAAGATTGTTGGAAATAATTCAAGATTATTTGAATTGTTTTTGAAATTTTATTATCAAGATAAATAAGTTATGTTTTATCTTTAATAAATTCTAGTTCCAAGGAATAATTATAGATCTGTTTAGATGAGCATCAGTGAGATTAGGCCAGCTACATTTTATCTTAATTTGTTAATGCAGAGTCTATATAAAGACTTATGATTGTAATTTAAGTATATGCTTTTCAGAATAATAAAACACTTCTGTTTAATTTTTTTTTTACTTTTGTTTGTCATCCATGTCGTTCATAACACGTTAACAAGGATCATATTATACTCTGACGAAAACAAAGAGATAAGTTTAAACTAGAACTTGAAAACAATAAGTGGCTGCTATAAAGAAAAAGTTGCAGAGACTGAGAGCCCTACCACGAGATATATAATGGAGGAGAAAAGTATGGTATTGAAACGACCAATGTAAGAATCTGCAAGGAAGGCACCCAGCAGTGGAAATATTGCAGAAACACCATGCCAAACATTCACATTCTTAGCAGCAGTAGATATTGGCATTCCTAGCACATTGTTCAGGTAACTCATGAGGTTCCCTGAAACTCCATAGTACGCGAATCGCTCCGCCATTTCCACAACTGCATGATGCAACAAACTATCAATGGTTATAAAGTTCGCGATGGAATATTTCAAAAAATAAACTATTACAAAAATTTTAATACAGATTATACATTCATTACTGGAACTCTTGTCCATGTAAATTTTGTGATTAGACTTTTTCTAGAAGACAATTTATTATACAAATTTCAATACTAATACTAAACAATCATAAATACCAGAAAACAATTTATTAAGGAAATTTTTAATATTAACAGTACACGATCACATAATTTCGATACTTGAACTCTCAGTCTCTTGTTACTGCAGTATCAGCAGCGACATTGTTACCGACAAGCGAAACAGTATCAGCCAGATTCATATTATTAATGCTAGATTATGCATGCAAGATCTTATACATTAATATGATAATATAGAATGATGATGACAGGTACTTTAACTGATAATATATGTAGTTTCAATTTCTTTCAAAAACAAAAGAAGTTATTTAAATTGCCACTTGCCAGAAACTTACTTTTCATTATTGAAAGCTGTTTCCCTGTTTATTTTGGCATATACCAATGGAATGGGCAGCTGTTTGGGAACACAGAGGGAATAATAACTGGTCCTTCTAAAGGAGTTTCACTTTTCACATCAAGATATTCGTACCGTTTGTGTAATAAGTCAGGAAGCACTTATAAAAATCTAGGAATGCTAGCTTTTGTTTCACGGCTTCTGCTTATTTCCCAAACACTTTAATCACTTATAATTCTTATCTTGCTTTTAACTTCTACTCCACTTATTTATTTTAAGCAATAAGCACTTATTTTAAGCTCAGCCAAACGGCCCCATTATTTGCACACTAAAAAGTAAAAAGGCTTTAAGAAGTTAATTAGGTGAATTAATTAATTAACATATGTCAAATACAGTGCCACGTCTTCAACTAATTATAAGGAGTTCACTTTAACATAGAAGAAAATAATTTATACAGGAAATTTAAATACTCACACACGCAGACAGTGCGGAGGGGAGGTAACATCAGTCCTTTATCATCGCTTTTTCTTGTAACGATATCAATAATGGGTAGAGGCAGACAATATATTAGTGATTTGATGAACTTAAGTAGAAAGCATCTAAATGCCAATTTCTAGATGGCTATCGCATTATCGTTCATTCAAATTCAATCCAATTAAATAAAGTGTTTGCACAATAGTATGAGGGCTTATCTCTCCACGACATTGTAACATGCAAATGCTTACATAGAAGTAGGTCAGTCAAGAGCATAAGTAACTGTAAAAGAAACTAGAACTGACCAAACATATATATCAGATATAAGGATCAATCATTGCCTGAACTGAACAGACATGTCTTTTAATCTTTTGCATGAAAGAGGGGGAGAGAAGGGGGAGAGAGAGAGAGAGGGAGAGAGGGAAGGGGGAGAGGGGGGGAGAGAGCGAGAGAGAGAGGGGGAGAGAGAGAGAGAGAGAGAGAGAGAGAGAGAGGGAGAGAGAGAGAGAGAGAGAGAGAGAGAGAGAGAGAGAGAGAGAGAGAGAGAGAGAGCTTACAGATGATGAAAATGGCAGATTTCCAGCTATTTTTCATGGGTTTTGTTGGACTAAAGGAGGTGATATCTGCATGAGCATCATGACAAGCAACTACAGAGGTGCCCATAATTGAAGACTGACCAACTATTTCTCAAGAAGGAAGAGAATATATAGAGCAGGCACTGTGGCCTGTTGTTGTGGATCATGGTATTTATAATACACTGACGCAGGTTGAATCAGGAAAGTTGAATTTGTGGAACTACCACTTTGATATCTCATATCATATAGTATGTTCACACATCTCTGTGCCTAGGAGGATCTAGCTTCAAGTTTAGACCAAAAACAGTAATTAGCGGAAATAATAGGAAACATTTATTTAACTATAAATTTCTCTGTCAAAGAAACTAATGTATGTGATGTAAGAAAGATAAAGAGAAATTGACATTTTGCCCTCTATAAGTTTAAGCGTTTTTTTTATTTGGTCTCAAATAAAATTTTTTGTCAATATGCACCCTAGTGTTTAAAAAGTGCTTCAATATGCACCTTTTTGACCATTTTCCGTCAAGTTGACTGTTAAAATTAACGACCGCAGGGGTAAAATCATAATTTTGTATGGAAAATATAGTAGAAGGAAGTCTACAGAATTACTATTTTACTCCTGCAGCCGTTAATTTTAACAGTCAATTTGACGAAAAATAGTCAAAAGGGTGCATATTGAAGCGTTTTTTAAACATTGAGGTGCATATTGACAAGAAATTTTGTTTGGGACCAAATCGAAAAAGCGCTTAAACTTGTGGGGTGCAAAGTGTCAATTACTCAAAGATAAAACTAATTAAGATTAAAAAAATTAAAGTAAAGAATTTAAAGATAGTATGGAACAGATAGTAATAGTAAATTAATTAATTAAGACTTGCACTAAACTTTTATGTACTAAAAGCAACTTACCAAAATATGTAGACCATACATTAAGTCATAATTGTAATCAAAACTTGAGTGAGTGGTGACCATTATAGTCGTTTCGGCAAATTGTAGTATTAGATATTCGCTTGCATGTGTATTAGAAATTAGAAATTAGAAATAGTTGAATAATTCGTATTGTAAGTATTAATTGAATACATATATATATTAGAATATTTATTTTCTAATTATAGATGTTTGTAATATATATCCATATTGTAGTACTATGACATAAGTGGCTGTGTATATCCAGAAACTAAAGTATTTATTCCCGCATTAAAATATGACTTTTGAGCGTTAAAGTAAATGGACCAGGACACATGAGGTGCACACATGTAGCTTATGGCGAATCTAGGTAATTATCGTTGAAAATAAATAAATTTGACTTTTTGCATTCATAAAATATTTTAAATAGTAAATGATATAATTCGATAACTTTTATAAGAAAATTATAATTATAACACAAATATCACAATCAATCGACCACCCTTACTCTTGTTTTCTCACAAATTCTATCTTGAAATATGATTTCTTAATTAATTACTCATCTTGTGATAGCCTCATTACATAACTTGTTTTTATACTTTTTCTATTATTACAAATTAAAATATCTATATCATCAATTATTAGAGCAACTCCAGCAGCTTCCCTATATCATGTCTAAGTCCAATTATAAGGAACTAGCTTATAGCCCGTGCAAGGCACGGGAGCTTTTTAATTATTTATAAACCTTTTAAATACATTTTAAATGGTGTGAAAAAATTTAATTTATAAATAATAAATTAAAATTGTATGTATCATGCCAAAGTATTAAATTATTATCAATTTTTAAATTATTTTAAGTAAAATATGTGACGCCAACTCTTATTAGATTATATTTATAAATGTATTTTTATATTAGAATTATTATGTGATTAAAATATTTTTTTAAAAATTTTTATGGTTCGAGATTAAAATTGATAAACACAGTTTGTTTTGAATTAAGACGATGAATCATAAACATGTAATAAGATTGTAGAATTTGTTTTGGATTAAGAAAATTTTTTTGTATTCGTTCCTCACATAAATCGGGCTTATTAATTTTAGAATATATTAGATAAAAATAATTTTGTGACGACGCGATTTATATGATTCTACAAATAAAATTGGTAGAAAATATTTATTTTCGATTAAAAAAAATCATAAACAGGTGAAATATAGAATTTGTTTTGGATTCAGAAAAGGAATTATAAACATGGAATTATAAACATGCAAGTAGATATCAATTGTCTTATGGAACGGAAGTTAATTTTATTCTAATCTAACGGTGCTTATTTGTTCAATATACGATCCGATGGATAAATCTAATTTTGTGACGGTGCGATTTATACGATTCTACAATTAAAATTTGTAGGAAATATTTTTTTTGTATTAAAAAAAACCAAAAACACATGAAAGACGGAATTTGTTTTGGATTCAGAAAAGGAATTATAAACATGCAAGTAGATGTCAGTTTCCTTATAGAACAAAATTTAATTTTGTTCTAATCTAACGATGCTTATTTGTTCAATATACGATCCAACAGATGATAAGCTTTTGGACCATAAGACCATGCGACCAAATTATCTCCCTTACGCTTATTATATATAAGTATATAATGTGACATAAATTAGTGCTCCAGCAGTGTCTTCCATGCCTTATTAATAAGGCACCACTAGCCATGCCTTATTTGATTTCTTTAATAAAAAAATCATTTCTCTCTCTTATTGTAACTTATTTTCTCTCTCTTCCTTCCATCTTTTATCAAGCTCTTTCCAAATTTATTATTATAATAATAATAAGGAATGAATTATAAGGATCATTGTTGGAGTTGAAATACAAAATCTTTTCCTAAATCACTAAGATTCAATATTTTATAATATTTATAAGGAAGACAATAAGACACTGGTGGAGCTGTTAGCTTTTAGTTTTCTTAAAAATAGGTAAGTTATCGACAATGTAAGTATGCGTGAATGTCATTTACTCATTTCAGTCAGATTGATAGATGAAAGTGTGCAAAGTATGGGACCGGTGTCAACCCTTCATTTTACCTCCCTTGATGGACGGATTCTTGAATGGAAATTTCCAATGATACCTTAGTAGTTTCCGTTTTTTATGGTACGTAAAATGATTTTAACTTTCGGTTTAATATATTTATATTATTGTAATATTTTATATCATATATCCCGCTCATTAAATTTTGTCAATCAAACGTTATGCTAGAGGAATGATTTCAATATTATCATAAAAAAACAGCATAATGTATTTTTATAAGTGAAATATGTGTCGATTTCATTATTGTCATCCAAAAAACAGCATAATACATTTTTATAAGTGAAATACGTGTCGAGTAATCTCTCGTATTAACAGTCGAAGGGGAAATGGGGTTGTGGGAGTAATTTAGTTGTGATGTCAGGTACAAAAAGTTCAGGCAGTAGCACATTTTGATAATCAGATATCAAATCACACATGTAAAGATTTATCTGCACTCACAAATTTTATATGTGAATACTACGAGATTTAAACTAAATTGAACTCATTACATGAATCTAAAAACTACACAGTGCACACTTCACTTTTCCACAAAATGTTCTTCACCACTATGACTATAGGTAGCACCTCTATGGCTGAGAACTTGTTCATGCACTTCCCAGTTATGAGTACAGGTACAGAATAGTGGTAAATCTCCGTCTGCTCCACCCACGCACGCAAATATATTTCTATTTTCTACCAAACTATCCCCCTATTGGCTGAGAAAGGTAATAAACCAATTTGTGTGGTAACTAATTGTGGCTGCACACAGTGACGGAACTAGAGCAAATATCTAAAGGGGTCCTTTCCGCGCGAAGCGCGGAATTTTCCCCCCACTATATCATGCAAAGAAGCTGGAGATGAAGAGCTTTCTGATCACTGATGCAAAGATGCAAAGATAAAGCAATATCTGCTATGACAAAATAAGATGTACTGGCCAGGAGCTGTTCTTCTTTAACCTATTGTTTGTGTTGGTGGATCGCGACTTTATTTTAAAAAAATACAATACCAAAATACTCTACCCTCAGTATATACTCAACATCTAAAAAAAAAATTATTTTTTTTCAAAATTCTGGTGGGGGCCCGGGACCCCACAGGACCCCGCCTGCCTCCGTCCCTGGCTGCACAATAGATAATAGACATTCTTGCACGTAACTATGTAACGTAAGAGATTTTTCAAGTAAACTAGATGATGGTGATTTGTAAGAAGTTTTGAAGTAAAGTAGGTGATGTTGATCTGCATGAGGGTGTTCAGTTCAATTCCCACATCGTAAAGATAAAAAAAAAAAAAAAAATTGTCTCGATTATAATCAGCCGATCAACTTAGTCTTTTTAACCACGGTCCACTAAAATATCAGTAATCTACTCGAGATTACATAAAAAAATGTATTTTAACTGAAATTATACTCCAAAACACAGTGTTGTAAAAAGCGGGAATCGGACTTGATCGATGAAGTCGCGGAAGAAGAATTAATCAGAGATTAATCGGATTGATCGGTGATTAATCGGAGATTTAATCAGTTCGGCGAGTTACGGAACAGGGATTAATCGTGATTAATCAGCAACTTTTAGAACAGAACCTAAACATAAATTTATAGAATTTTTTGTTTTAGTAGGCTCAAATAATCTTTTTGTGTGAGAACGTGATTGTACAAGGCAGGGGCCAAGGAGCTCTTTCTCTCCATTCTTAGATTCTTTTCATGCAGTTCCTTATCTCCCTTTAATCATTTCGGTGCGAATATTTTAAAATACTATATTGGCATCAACTTAAACTAGCATATTTTCATGGAATCAAAATTAAAATCTTCTAATTATTTCGATTTATTGCAAATATAAATTCATCATCTATAAATTTGTAAGCAATAATGAAGAAAAAGACATTAGATTTGATGCCTATTGTATGGAATAGGGTGCAGAATCAACAATGGCCCATTTCCATAAAGAAATTTTTGTGCTTATAAAAGTGGAATTTGTACATGTGCATATTATCAAAGTGATTGGAATAATCACTTATGTCCAAAATAATTGGAATAATTACAGATATAAAAGGAAAAGGAAAGGTAGCTGAATAAACCAAACTCACTGATACAGTGATACACCCACCAGAGACTACTAGGAGATTGGGTACAACTGACAAGGGGTCAACCAAAATTCAAATTCTAATATTTACATTTTTTATTTTTTAAGAATGATAATCTGTTTATCTTTATGTACATAGAGAATAATTTTGATTATAACAAAAAATATTAATTTACAAATTTTTTTAAACAAAAATATCATTGTATACTGTTAAAATCAAAATATTAAAAATATAGAGTATTTGAACCTCTTTTATAAAATATTTTTTGCTTTTATTATAACAAACATACATAAAAATACATTCATTAAGATTTATTTATATGATTTTTTTTATTTATAAGTCTTGTAACGATCTTGGGAATCACCGAAAATTTATTTAAACATAACCAATACAAATTTATTAATCTAAACTTGCATGTTAGTTTTTTCAAATTTTAGATATTGTTTTAATATGAATATATTTTTAAATTAATTTGATATTTTTGAACATATAAGTGATAGAAAGAAATATTATAAATCGAGCTAGTTCATATTGAGTTGGGCTTGTGGCATATGTGAGTGGATCCTAGTTTAAAGTTGGTCAAATCTTAAACCCGATTTTGATTGCAGCTAGTCATGTCATATTGGCCTCTTGAGGCCCCGTGTATATAAGAAGTTGTCAAACAGAAAGAAACCCAATTTTTGTGAGCCGCAATTACAAATCAGCAAAGTTTGAATCATGCAACTCTTTTTTGGGCTACATACATGTTTCTACGTTAAAACAGCCCAATTCTGAAAAAGTATATAGCCAACATCTTAATACTTGGAAACACGAAAGAAAAAAATGATAGTTAATAACAATGAAATAGATCATAGATGTATCTATAACCCATCCTTATTCAACCGTAGAACTAGGACGGAGCATTCGGTCGGTTCGGTTGTTCGGCCTACAACCGAACCGAATCGAAAAAATCGAAAACCGAATTTATAATTTTTCCTGGACTGAAATTAGTTTTTCTTAATAGAAATGGGCACTTGCTTCTTCTTTCTTTTTTTTTTTTGGCAAAAATGGCTTAATAGCCTTACAAATAAGTATATGTTCTACTGAATTCTCGGGATGAGTGAGGGTCGAACCCAAGACTTAGGACGACAGAGGATAAACACTTAACCACTCGAGCTATTCAAACGTTCTCAAATGGACTCTTACTTATTCACTAGCGTTTAACTAGTAAAGTAGAAACATTTGCTATGAGAAATCTAAAAGACACTTTTAATTTTAAGTTTAAATTAACTTTAATTCATAATTCAATTTTTTATTTTCAAAAAACTAATTTTTAAAAAACTACTCTGAGGAGATTTCTGGGTTAGAGATTTTGGTATGTGTCACAAAAAGCTAATCAGACGGCTATTTATTAAATAATTTTATCAGAAATCGTTAATACAATCCGCTAGTCAAAAGACTCAAAACATCTACTTCAATCAGCTAGTCAAAAAATCTAATTTAACCCGCTAACAGCTAATCCCAAACAGGGCCTATAAATTATTTTTTTAATCTTAGCCAAACGCTCTCATAATTATTAAAAAAAATATCATAAAACGGTTGTATTATACCAAAATTGAAATATACAAAATCTGGATGTACAGAGTTTCTTTCATTCAAGAAATTATATCATCTAACCGAAAGTATGTAAATACTCCGGATGTTTAGATAACATTGCCTTTCAAGTCAGAAGAGAAAATCCACCAAAAAAAGGCCTCGTTAAAACCCCTCAAGAGTAAAACCTTGTGTGCCTACAAAATTACATCATTTACAGCACATGCTAGAACTAAAGTCTTCTTTATTTCTTTCTATCAATATTTGTAACTCAATTGTCTTGTACCTTGAGGTCGCGTCCTCTCGAAAGCAACTTTTATAAGCAAATTCATAAAATCTTTATATAACATCCTGAAAATAAGACAAAACCGATAAAAGGAATATGAGTGAATTTGAAAAAACTAAAATAAAGACATAATTGAGTCAATATTATGACACTTAAATGCCTCTATAGGCCAAAATTTCCCCAATCATGGTCGCCATAAATGGTACAAAAACCATTAATTAAGAATAATTAATATCCTTATTTAAGACACACTTATCGCCCAATTAGCACCCTTCTTCTCCGGTCTTTTCTGGATCTCTCCACGACCGCCATAAATGTTACGACTTTGTTATGCTAGAAGCTCCTGCATCTGTAACAATTAGCACTGAAAGATACTAATAACATTGAAAGATTACATAAAGGACTTAAATAATTATTCAAACAATGCACAAACAAACAGATAGGCAGTCAGTCACATTAGACATGACAAATACAGAGTCGACAATATTGATCAAGTGAAACAAAGAACTACTTCAACTTAAGTATAAATTATTGAATTTGAATAACTCATTAATAATTCATAAGTCATAAGATATTAAACAAAGTTTAGGACAATAGAAACTGAGGGGACACTTTCCTCCGATGCTTAACATGTGCCCCCTACAAAATACATGCAGAAACTCTTTTAAAGTACTGACTTTAAACCCTTTCGCGGGGACGTTAATCAATACGGACTATCCGTCGTCTCGGCTTATATCCGACTCAAAAATATGATACATGTCTCATATCTGTTTTGAAAATGATACAAATCTGACGAAAAATTCCCTAATATGGCTTATAAATTATTTCTTAAATCTGAACCATGCGCTCTTATAATTATTAATTGAATAACCATTCATAATTCATAAGTCGTGCACTTTCCTCCTATGCTTTAACACGTGCCCCTAAAAAATACATGCACAAACTCTCTTAAGAACTAGCTTTAAACCTTTTCGTTGGGACGTTAATTGGGACGGACTATCTGTTGTCTCGGTTTATATCCGGCTCAAAAATATGATCATATTTCATATCTGTTTTGAAAATGATCCAAATCTGACAAAATCATGCCCGACTAATATATGATTCCGGATATAAACACCCCCATACCCGTTCAGATTAGGTCACATATAATTTTTCATAATATGATCCATATCCAAATATGGTCTATGGTCAGTGTTACAGAATTCGGGAATCGGACCTAATCGGTTGAGCTATCGGTTTAGAAATTAATCGGAAATCGGGGATTAATAGGAAGGATTAATCGGAGTGAAGATCGGATTTATTTTAATATTAAAATGTTATTTAATATTTAGTTATTATTATATTAGCTATTTAGTAACTAATATGTTTACTATATTCATAAAATCTATAATTATTCATATTTAAAGTAATATAATATTTTAATTTTAATAATTTATCATATATACTTTGATTAAGAAATATATATAAGGATTAACCGGATTTCAAAAATCGAATCGGTGGCCGATCTTGCAGGGGATTAATCGGTTAAATCGGGGATTTTTAGAACACTGTCTATGGTTCATATTCGATTAAATTATTAACAAAATATTTTTTTCTAAAATTAAATTATTATTTTGAAAAATAAAATTAGCGAAATATATATTATTATTATTAATACAAAATACATGATTCTTAGGAAAATATACATATTTATTAGGAAACGTGTGGTTCATTTATAAATTCTCGAAGATCAAAAATTTCCCTCAAATATTCTATGAATATATTATATTATATTATATTATAAGATAATCATCATAAATACAACATTAATCATAAAATAACACTCACACCCCTTGCATGCAAACTCTACAACCCTTCAGACTCTTTGTATACAAACACGCTTCACTCTCTCTCTCTCTCTCTCTCTCTAAAACCCACTTTCTCTCTCTACAATTTGAGCTTCAAATTCACCGATTAACAGATTAATTTCCCATTTCAAAGCTTCCGTTTCTCAATCAATTCAGGTAATCACGATAAGCCCTACTTTTTGAATCCCCAATGTCACTGATTTTAAGGGTTTTGAAAAGCCCTAATTGTTTCAAAACCCTTTCGGTTTTTTCATGATTTTTGTGTGAATACGTGGTTTTTGTGATGATGTGAAGCTCACATTTTGATTTTGCATGTTTTTTGAATTAGGGTTTTGTGGAAGTTTGATTTTTGGGTTATCTGCTGTTTATATGTAATTTTTTGATGTGTTTATGTGGCTGTTGATTGTGTTATGATGGCTAGATTTATTTGTGCATGTTTTGTGAAGTGGGTTAGTGATTTTTTATTTGCATTCCTTGAAATTAAGGGGTTTCGAGATTTTTTGGCCTATTATTTTCAATTTGAGTTTTGGTTATTTTTGTTGAATTTTTGCAAAAGGGTTTTTGTGGAATTAAGGGTTTTTGTTCAATTTGAAATTGTGCATGTTTTGTGAAGTGCATGTTTTGGATGCTTGCGTGTGTGTTTAGTGTTTTGTTTGGGATTCTTGAATTTGAGCTGTTGATTTTGTATGTGTTAAAAGGTTAAAGATGAAAGAGAAAGAAGAAGAAAGCTCGTGTTCTGCTATTATGGATGGATTTATTACTGGAATCCAATTTGCCTTGGCTAGTCGAGATGAGATTGTGAGTAATTTTTTGTTCTGTTTATCTTTATCATGCCCAGTTACTTGATGTGGACTACTTTTTCATCTTATTGGGCAAGATCAAAATTGTGCAATGAAAGTGTAGCCCCCTTTACAGGGTTATACTTGATAAGGATTAGCAATATATAAGATGTATTATTCTGTACAAAGATTTACTTGATAAAATGAAATGTTTACGTTTAGACTCCCAAACCTAAAGTAGTACAACTTCTACATTTTTTAAGTGTGTATATATATATATGTATCACACTTCGTTTTGCTTTTCTGTCATGTAGTCCAAATCTTCGAACAGTGACTGTCCTATCAGTCATGCCAGTCAGTTGTCAAATCCGTTTCTTGGTCTACCCCTCGAGTCTGGGAAGTGTGAATCTTGTGGTACAGCTGAAGTGGGGGAATGTGAAGGTTCGAAAATATGCTTCTTTGGGACTTTATATCGATATGTTGGTGCACAATATATTGTATAACTGCTTCTTTTCTTATACGGTTTGTATATTAATTTTCAGGACATTTTGGATATATTGAGTTACCAACCCCAATATATCATCCTTCTCATGTGACTGAATTGAAGAAGCTGCTGAGTTTGCTTTGTCTAAAGTGCTTGAAAGTGAAAAACAAAAAGGTAACATCCAAACATTGCTCGTGTAAGGAAGAACTATCATTACAAGGCTTATTTATTGTTATACACTCTATACTTATTTATTGCTGAAGCCTGATGGAATATCTTGTCTATTAAGAAGAGACGTACTATAGTTTATTTATTTATTTGTTATTTTAAGAAATCTCACCGAACTGGCTGTAGCAACCCTCTTTTCCCTAATTCCTTAGAGCATGAAAAAGTATAAATACTTACATTCCGACGACCACCCCCTTTTGAGGACAAAACAAGTGCATAATGTAAATATTTATCCTGTGGTCTAAACCAAATGTATTGTTTCGGTTCTGACTTGTAACACAGTAAGTGCTTTAATGTTCTTTTCTCAATTTTTGGTTAATGCTTTTGCTCCAATGGCTGTTTCTCACTTTGTGTCATTGAAATTATGCTTTTCAGAATCAGACGAAGAACGTTGGTGTAGCTGAAAGAGTGTTATCGTCGTGTTGCGAGGTGAGTGACCAACTTGGAGAACTGCCGCATGTAGTTAGTAATTCTTTTATAAATTTGCAAATATATAAATGTTTTTGCCTGCTGCTTTGAAGCCATATACAATTACACGTGTTTGGAGAAAAATGTGCGACTGATGGCATCTGATATTTCTAAACTAATCCAAGTGGGCCCACATTAATTAGAGAGCCTCTAAGAAATATCAATTACCTTAACATTGGTGATTTACAGTATCACTGATTCACTGAGTTGATTATATGTTCAGTGTGATGCAACAAAGATGAAAACCAACCAATGTTTTAGTGTAAAAGGAAGAATATACAATAATACATTTATGATCTGTATGCCCTGCGGGTATCAAAAGATGCAAAGTAATGATTTCGTGTCTGCAACAAATTCCCATGAAGTCTTCTATGCTTTGTTTACAAATTTTATTTTTTAGAAATCAGCTTGATTATATATTTTTTTGGTTGATTTAATCGAGTGTTATATACCTTTTGATATTCTTTTCTTGTGGTGAGAGGAAGTTTTTTGACGAACATGATTTTCTACTTATCCCCCCCCCCCCCCCCCCCCCCCCCCCCCCCCCCCCGGGTTATCTCTGGGTGTGCACACACAAAAATCTTGTGTATGAGATCTATGAATTTGTTGACAGAAGTTACTAACATTTCACAGTATGATTTAGTCGAGCCATCATATGCAGCTTTGTATTAAGTAACCAGGGAATTAGTTGAAACGGGCACTGTAAATGAGTGAAGTATATTACATAATTTAAATAGCTAATATATGATCTATGAACGGTTAGCCTTCTGATTGGATTTCAGAGACAAACCTGAACCTGTTGGATATCTACAACTATATATATGAATGTGGTTTAAAAAAACTATATATATGAATGTGGTTTAAAAAAGCAATTGATGTAAATATTGAAGTCGCTTGCATACTTATTTGTACGTATAGAGATATCTTTTGTTTCAAGGCGAAACTATGAAAGCTGTTTTTTGTTTTGTTTTTTTAAAATTCACTGATAAAGAGATGCCAGGCTTTTTTTGTTTTGTTTTTTGTTTTGTTTTGTAGGAGGCTTCACAAGTCTCTATCAGTGAGGAAAAAACGTCAGATGGTGCGTGCTACCTGCAGTTGAAGCTACCATCTAGGTCACATCCCCCAAATGGCTTCTGGCACTTTTTGGAACGATATGGTTTCCGCTATGGTGATGACCATTGTCGACCGTTGCTTCCTGCAGAGGTTTGTGCATCATTTCCATTTCAGTCTGTCAGTGTGTCTACGCTATATCTATTTTCTAGCTTCAATCTGGTCCAGGGGCATTGGTCGGTCTCTTTATCGCTTGTCATGCCTGTTGAAATGTTCTTTTGCTGGTGCAATGGTTCATGTTATCAATTGGATATGCCCCACTTCCATTCTGGCACACTCTTGTTAATGTTATCAGTTCAATATGTCCACCAAAATTCTAGCACATTCGGATGCTGGCCATCTTGTAATATGAATTTAAACCCATGATAAAATCACTATGATAGTGATATGTAAAATCTAGAGTTTCTTTACCATGATAGTGAAGAATCACTATACACTTTCTATTCAGTATTTTTATTGCATGCCGGATTCTATTGGCTGTGTTACAGGTTAGTTTACGTATTTCGGTAGGGTATAGCTAAAAGAAGTCATGTATGTTAGATTTTTTTATCTAGGTTTGAGCTTCCCACTTCAGTTTGGCTATTCAGTGAATGTGCAACAGGCACACACACACACACACATCTCCATCCAAGTAGCAATATTTCAATCATGTTTAGATATGTTGCTGTCAGAAATTATCCCCCAAGCTTATGTTATCGTTGTTTCCTGTTGGACTGTACACTCTTAATTATTGAAACTGAATGTGTGATAGATCCTTCTATTGCTTCCTACAAACTTTTAGCTGGTGTTGTTGCTTGATTAGACAAAAGCGATCAAGGAGGACTGCATATCATTTAGCCTGATGTAATATGGTGATAAGAGAATGAGTAAATTTATTTGTGCTTTCTGCACAGGACTGTTTAGCTAGAAGAATAAAACCTTATGAAACTTATTATTTCTTTTGTTTCAAATTATTTCTTTAGTTATTTTTTGACTGGGTACACCTGATTTTTTCCTGTCCCCCCCCTCCATTCTCTATATATAATATCTATGATCAGGTTATGGTAATTCTGAGAAAAATTCCTCAAGAGTCTAAAAAAAAGCTTATAGGGAAAGGCTTCTTTGCTCAAGAGGGTTACATACTGCAGCATCTTCCAGTTCCTCCAAATTGTTTGTCTGTACCAGATGTCTCTGATGGAAGCAGTGTCATGTCTTCTGTAAGTACTTTCATTTGTATAAATATCTATAATTTAATCTAGAAAAATACGATTCATACCCTTAGTTAGCATTCTTTCCCTTCAGGATCACTCCATATCAGTCCTTAAAAAAGTGTTGAGGCAAGCAGATGTAATTAAAAGTACAAGGTCGGGGATCCAGAATTTTGAGTCTACTGAGGTTGAAGCCAATGACTTGCAAGTGGCAGTTTCTCAGTATCTTGAAGTTAGGGGTACGGCCAAGGTATTCCAATAACTTCAGTGATCATCTGTTATAGCTGCAAACAGTATGCATTTTTTCTCATTCAAATGTAAAATGACTGTATTTGTTTGTCGACCGGCAGTTTGGAAGTTCTGCTATTGGGAATTGGGTATTATACTCTGCATCATGTTTGGTTACATAGTAAACAATATTCGATTTATTGCATTTCTCAATATTCACCGTAGCATTTCAGTGTTCTTTTTTCTTGCAAGCGGATGCGTACATGGTATACAATGTTCACTTTATTGCTCTTCTTAATATTCACTATAGCATGTCAGTATTTTGGTTTTTTTGCTAGTGGATAGTCTATATATCATTTGGTATTAGCATTTGATTGGAAGAAAATGAAAATATTTTGTGCGGAAGTGCTTAGATTAGATTTTATCTCCTCTTTCATGCTCTACTAATCCTACAATATTTCCTGAGATCTCTTTCCCCAAGTGACAGAACAGGGCATCCTTATCTGTATATAGCTATGTGGTGGCTTTTGGCATGTCAAAAGATTTTAATTGAATTTAGTTGAGAAATTTGATAAGAATACTTTATTAGAAGTTTGTTGCTATTAAATTAATTTTTTTATTTGTAGGATTATTTCTCTCTTCTAGTTTCCACCAAATAATAATCCTGAGCGATATAGAAATTTATTGATAGTACTAAAATCTGTGAGTGAAGAATGCTAAAGCGGAACTAGTTATATTGATTGTAAACGAAATTCAATAAATTCTCTTCAATCTTTGAGTAAATTAATTTTTGCTCTGTTTAACGGGATTTTTTTTCCACCAGGCATCCCGCGACGTGGATGGACGTTTTGGAATAAAAAAAGAAGGTAACAGTTCCACGAAAGTTTGGCTTGAGAAAATGAGGACACTTTTTATCAGAAAGGGCTCTGGCTTTTCCTCTCGCAGTATAATAACTGGTGATCCGTACAAAGATGTGGGTGAAATTGGTTTACCTTTTGAAATTGCTCAGAGAATTACCTTCGAGGAGAAGGTTAATCAACACAATATGATGTATCTACAGAAGCTAGTTGACCAAAAGCTATGCTTAGCCTACAAGGATGGTTCGACAACATATTCATTAAGGGAGGGTTCAAAAGGTCATACATTTCTGAGACCTGGGCAAGTTGTTCATAGGAGGATTATGGATGGTGATATTGTTTTTATTAATAGACCGCCGACAACCCACAAACATTCCCTGCAGGCATTAAAGGTCTATATTCATGACGACCACACTGTCAAGATCAACCCTCTGATTTGTGCCCCACTTAGTGCTGATTTTGACGGGGACGCTATACATTTATTTTATCCCCAGTCGCTGGCAGCAAAAGCAGAGGTTTTGGAGCTATTTTCAGTCGAAAAACAGTTGCTTAGCTCTCATAGTGGAAACCTGAACCTGCAGCTTGCTACAGATTCTGTGTTATCTCTAAAACTTATGTTTAAAAAATATTTTTTTGGGAGGGCTGCCACCCAACAACTAGCTATGTTTGTTTCTGGAGTTCTACCCATCCCTGCCCTACTGAGAGCACAAAGTTCTGATTCCCTATGGACTGTTTTGCAATTATTGCAAATTTCTCTGCCTCCCAAGTTTGACTGTTGTGGGGAGAGACATAACATTTGGCAAAGCCAAATATTAGATGTTGATTATAATAGAGATCTGATGCAGTCCATCATCAATGATGTTGTCTCTTCAATTTTCTTCGGAAAGGGTCCAATCGAGGCCTTGAGATTTTTTGATTCCGTGCAACCTATGTTGATGGAAAACCTTTACACAGAAGGTTTTAGTGTTGGATTAGAAGATTTTTATGTTCCAAAAGAGATAATTCAAAATTGTGAAGCCAGAATTCAAGAGTATTCGTCTATATTATATCGCATGCGAGAGAGCCATAATGAGCTCATAGCGTTGCAGTTGGAAAGACAAATCAGGAGTCTAAGAGTTCCAATTGCTAATCAAATACTCAAGTCATCAGCAATTGGGTACCTGATTGACTCTAAAAGTGAGTCGGCTATCAACAAGGTAGTCCAGCAAGTTGGATTTCTAGGATTGCAAATATCAGATAGAGGTAAATTTTACTCGAAGACATTGGTGGCTGACATAGCTTCACTTTTTCGGACCAAGTACCCTTCCGGTGCAAGCTACCCATCTGAGGAATATGGGTTGGTACGAGGCTGCCTAATTCATGGACTCGACCCTTACCAATCCATAGTTCATTCAATTTCTAGTAGAGAAGTAATCGTTCGATCATCCAGAGGGTTAACTGAACCGGGGACACTTTTCAAGAACTTGATGGCCATCCTTCGTGATGTCATCATCTGTTATGATGGAACGGTAAGGAATGTCTGCAGTAACTCGATTATTCAGTTTGAGTATGGGATGCAGACCGGAACTTTGTCGCAGAGTATTTTTGCAGCTGGGGAACCAGTTGGTGTGTTGGCTGCAACTGCTATGTCAAATCCTGCCTACAAGGCAGTTCTTGATTCTTCTCCCAGCAGTAACAACTCGTGGGCAATGATGAAGGTATGACGTTTATAATTTTCATAGTTTTTGTTACGAGTATCTCATGACATTGTTTTAAAATGACTTTATGTAGGAGATACTGCTTTGTGGAGCCACATTTAAGAATGACGAAGTTGATCGTCGGGTGATACTATATTTGAATGGCTGTGATTGTGGGAGAAAACATTGTGGGGAAAATGCGGCATATATGGTCAAAAAGCAATTAAAGAGAATTAGTCTAAAGGATGCTGCAGTGGAGTTCCTGATTGAGTATGTTCTTTCCTTTACTCTCACCTCTTTAACATGTCTTTAGTATATCCGTCAACTGATTCTAGTTTATGGTCTCTCAAAATTGTCAATTTCATGATCTACGATTTGCAAGGAACACGATCTTTTTCTCTCTTTTGCCAAATCTTGAACCTCTTCTAATTAGAAGGCAATCAAATGCGATTACACCACTTTAAACTGCTTTTGCTAGATCGTTTACTATCTTTACTAATGACATGTGAGTGTAGTAACATCTGTTCTTATCTTCAGTTCGTATGTTAGTCTAATGTGTTTGTTATTACTGTGGCTGCTTTGTGCATATGTTTTATGTGGTGATATTGTTTGTCAAGTATATCTATATTACACCCTTATGGCTGGCCTTCTATATGTATATTAATGTAATAGTAGTCCTTGAAGCAATATCACTGAACCTTCATTGCTTAGATGTTTACTGAAATCTATAATGTTCTCACAGGTATAACTCACAGCAAACTGATTACTGTAGCGCCAACATTGACGCAGGTCTTGTGGGTCATTTTCATCTAAACGAGGTTGGCCTGAAATTTTGTAAATAATGTCTTTTTATATGATGGTCATATGTGATTACAGTTGGTATTTCAAACTTTTTAACAGGACTTGATGAAAGATTCAAATGTACGTATTGATGATGTTTTTGAAAAATGTCAAGATACTCTGCACAAATTTTCAAAGAAAAAGAAAGGAAGAGTTGGGATTCTGTTTAGCAGAATCGGTTTATCCGTCAGGTTGGTTTCTTCTTATCCATATTTCATATTTGGAGTATAAAATTATCAATTTTACACGTAGACCTTGCGAACTTGTTTGTCTAGCTTTTACCGCCCCCCTCCCCTCCCCCCTCCCTGGTTACAATTTAAATGTTTCATCTTTTTTATGACAGGAACAATTGATGAATGATATACAACTAATAGTAACATGGTTTATATCTTTAATTATGCTCATGTCTTGCAGTCAGTTTTGTTCTTTCCGGCAAACACCTGGAAGTAAAGGTTGTGACATGCCTTGCTTGAAGTTCTTTTGGAAAGATAGTACTGATATTCATTTAGAGAAGGCGGCACACATTTTTTCAAGTACTATATGCCCAGTTTTGTTGGAAACAATAATCAAAGGTACATCACAACCATTCATTCTCTACTGTTTTCATATCCGCAATTACATATTCACTTGTAAGAAATGGTTGCTTTCTTTGACATGCTACATCACTGCTTCTTCTCCAGTTGTCACCTTAATAGACTTGATGACCAATATTTTTGCGAATTAAGATGATATCATATACGGCACACTAAATTGCCTTCTTTTTGGAAGCCTAGGACTGTTAAAGACCATAAACAATTAAAAAAAATACTGAAACTTTATTATATGCTGTAAATGAACAGGCGATCCGCGAGTTTGCTCTGCAGATATAATCTGGGTAAGTCCTGATACAACTTCCTGGATCCGAAATCGTTCCAGCAGTGAGAAGGGTGAGTTGGCTATTGATGTGGTCCTGGATAAGAAATCCGTAAAGCAGACAGGAGATGCGTGGAGAATAGTATTGGATTCCTGCCTTCCTGTGATTCATTTAATTGACACAAGGAGATCAGTCCCTTATTCTGTTAAGCAACTCCAGGAATTACTTGGAATATCTTGTGCTTTTGAACAAGCCATACAGGTATTGTCATTTTTTTATATAAGCTACTTAAGAGTTCACTACCACAACTAATAAATGGGTATATATTTGAGTAGTGTATGATAACACAGTGTCCTACTATCTTTACTAAATTGCCAGCACTCTTGAAGTGAACCGTTTATTTATGGGGGATGAATAGTAAACAATAGGCATTGATATTACTTGCGGTCTGGCTTTGTTTTAGAACAATCAATTAGTTAAGATTATTTTTAGTTTTGGAGAGCATTTTTTACTTCCCTCGTGTTAATTAGCAGAACCACATCTATGACTTAATGTCATATGGGCCAAATTTTTTGTTACACTGTTCGCCTCACTGTTTACTTGGACTCTTCAATTTTGTTCTTGTACCTGTGTCAACTGGACATGACATGGGTATGCTGCAGGATCTGTGTCAGATCTTGAAACCAGGGACTTCATCTTGTAACGACCTACGTTCAAAAAAATATAGAAGACCTTACAAAACCTTGTTTGTAGAGAGCAAGGTCCATATATGACTTTTTCTATGTTATCCTTTGACTCCGTAACCCGGATATGACACACATACTCATATAACATTAATTGGCAGAAGACACTAGTGACACATACTTTTTAAGATGGAAAATGGATTAAGAACTTATAAATGCTCCATATGTTATGCTTTTATGCCAAGCTCACTTGAACTCGCATCCAAAAATCCTAATTTTCAAAAAACTAGGTATCCGGTTAACTTAGCGTGTTTTTATTACTGCGACTATGGTCTGTTGCTTTGGACTATTGATCATGATTTTTTTTTAATCTAATGTACACAGTACAAGATCTATTACTTCGATGTTATACTCTATAGGATGGTAGATAAGGAGTAGCACAAACTGTCACTTCCATCGTTCTTCTGATGCTTCTGCCCTATTTTTGGCCTGTTCTTTGCAGCGCCTCTCAACATCAGTTACAATGGTAACTAAAGGTGTGCTGAGAGAGCATTTGATTCTGTTAGCCAATAGTATGACATATTCTGGCAACCTTGTTGGATTCAATAAAGCTGGTATAAAGGCATTGTCTCGATCTCTGAATGTGCAAGTACCTTTCACCGAAGCAACATTGTTTGTGAGTAAAATTGTTTTTAATCTACCTAGACAAGTTGATATTTATGCCAATTTTGTTGGCCTAGTCTCTAACTTGCCTATTTATGATATACCCTGCATAGACTCCCAAAAAATGTTTTGAAACTGCTGCTGAGAAGTGCCATGTGGATTCATTGGCAAGCATTGTAGCCTCTTGCTCATGGGGGAAACATGTTGCTGTTGGTACAGGCTCTTCTTTTGATCTACTTTGGGACACGAGAGAGGTAGACTGTTTACTCCTATTTTTCTTTTGGTTTTGTTTCATATAGGTAAAACTTTACGAACGATGTACTGTTCTTTTTTAGGCTGAACTGAAGGGAACCGATGTATACGATTTTCTAAGTCTTGTGAATAGCAGTTCAGGGGTTGAAAAGAATAGTGCCTGCCTCGGTGCTGAGATTGATGATCTTGATTGGGCATTCGACTATGATGAAGAGGCGCTGTCCCCGGTGCATGCTTCTGAAAAGCCAGTATTCGAAGACATTATTGACATTGAAAATCCCGAGGGGAATGGTTGGGGCAACGGGACGACAGAACCTGGATCAGATGAAGTTCAAGTTTCTGGGTGGAATTCAATGTCAAATGAAGAGGCTGGTGACCCTTGGGGAAAGAAAGTGGAAACACCGCAAGTTGAAGTTCAGGTTTCTGGGTGGGATACAATGTCAGACCACCACGATAAAATATCAAACGAAGAGTCTGGTGACCCTTGGGGAAGCAAAGTGGAAATACCTCAAGAGTCAGGGTGGGCTAAGAAGGCTGAAAACGGGAAAAAGAAGCAAGAAGTGGAAATTAAAGATGTTTGGGGAGAGAAGAAGGCAGATAAATTGGACTCTGCATGGAGTGAGAAAGCTAGTGATCAGGCAGAAATGTCTGGGGACATAGGTCAACTATCAGGTTGGGATACAAACAGGGATGGAAATGCATCATCAAACTGGAATAAGAGGGATATGCCATCCCTACCAGACGGAAACCGGAATTCTGTTCAGTGCAACAAAGCTGAAAGATCACGAAGTGACGCATGGGAAAACGTGGGTAAATCGCAGAGTGATGCTTGGGGAAACAGTGATGGGAATGCAGGCTTGTGTAAGAACGATAAAAATGACACCTCAGATTGGAACAAAGACAGCACTAAGGCTGGCAGCAGTCAGAAGTCTGGCTCATCTTCCCCATGGTATACGAAGCCCGACCAAACTGATGAGTCTCAATGGAGTCATAAAGCTACCCAGCCTGCCAAACAATCTGAATGGGGTCAAAAGGATGATGAATCATCAAACTGGAATAAAGGCATCCAAGTGGACGGAACTCCAGAACCTGGTTCTTGGGGTGTCAAGTCTAGTAGCAAGCAGCAGCCCGGCGATGAAGCTGATCATTCTCAATGGAGTCAGAAAGATGCGCAGCCAGATATGCAATCCCAATGGACTCAAAAGGATGACAAAGTTGACTCATCAAACTGGGATAAGGACACACAGGTGGATGAAACTCCCAAACCTGGTTCATGGGGTGTCAAGTCTAGCAGCAGTCAGCAGTCCGGCTCTTTGTCTCCTCGGTCGATGGAGCCCAACAAAGCTGATGATTCTCAATGGAGTAAAAAAGATACTCAGCCCGATCGTGCGACGGGTTTGGGTTCTTCAAGTGGGTGGAAAAAGAAAGAGGGTTGGAGTTCCTCTAATGCTGCTGGAGAAGGTAGGCCCAAGAGTAATCGTCCATATAAGCCGATTGGAGGGACAAATAGTGAATCTGTTCCGGTACCGATGACTGCTACAAGGAAACGACTAGATCTGTTCACAGCTGAGGAGCAAGAGCTTCTTACGGAGATTGAGCCAATCATGCAGTCCATTCGGAAGATTATGAATCAACCAGGGTAATCATAAGTTCTACATTTATATTCGTAAAAAAATGATACTTAAACTTAATCTCTGATTTATGCTGGATAATGTTTATAATACCATGCCTATCATACATCTTTAGAACGCCGATAGACTACTGGACCGTTGATATCTAGAATCCTCCCTAGGTCTGCCATCTGTTTTAGAAATCTGTAATTATTATTTAAAGGTTTTGGTTTCAGGAATTTGGCAACCTTATTTACAATTTTCCATTTGATGATGTCAATAGTTAGTAGGTATATCTATGAAGGTAGTTCCATTGCACATTTTGTATGCACAGGAGTTCTGAAACTGTAACTAGTTGCAAGTCTTGTCTTTAAACATGTACCGGCAATATAGAAAATTTCATGTTCAGGTGTTTAGGGATTCGATTTTTTTATAGATTGAAATGTAGAAGATATATTGACTGATCATGATGTTAAGCAAAAGGATAATTTGTTAGAAAATGTATAGTAGATGTTGTTTTTGTTAGTATTCCTCTCTTTATTACCCTCACTTAATGATTTAGAAAAGAATAATTAAAATCAATAATATTGTATAAAATTCATGAAGGCGCACACGCACACACACATATCAGGTTCATCCATATTAGTCACACTTGCACTTTAGTAGTTTAGTTTGTCCGAATTCACGAGTATGTGTATGTTGATTTAGTACATTTCATATGGGTGGTAGAATTGTGTGTTGTTTCGTCGATTCACTGTTGCACAAATTGTACAGGCAAGTATGTTGAAGTATGTCTCTGTGACATGTATTTCAGAGAAAATGTTACTGCTGCTTCAATAGAATACTTGTCTAATAATAGATTAAAACCAATCACTGATGAGCTCTGCATCTATGTGTTTTTTTTTACTTGTGTGATCAAGAATTTTTTTTTACTTTTTAAAATTTCTCCTGTTTCCAAAGTGGCTGCAATTCGTGTCTGAATTAGCAACTGAATATTCCACTCTATGAAAAAGGTACAATGAAGGGGATCCTTTAGGGACAGAAGACCAGGCATATATTGTTGACCACGTCTTCAATTATCATCCAGACAAAGCGGCAAAGATGGGAGCTGGGATCCATTATGTGATGGTATGACACTTCTATATTCCAACAGCAGTGCAATAAACATTAATATACAATGTGTAGGTGTAAACAACTATTAATTAAGGTATAAAAATAGACATAAATATAAACTTGCCGCTAATGGTTCGACCTGCATAGTAAACTTCCCACTATATTGCCTACTTTTTTTCTTGCTCATTCATTTCACCAACAATTCGAGCAATTCTTGTAGCTTTTGTGGCATATGGGGTAGCTAAATCTTATCAATTGGCATTACATTGTCACAAAACAAATTACTGATGCTTTAGATGCGACTTACAATTTGGTCCAGATATTTCTTAAGATTGGTCTTTTTTATAGCTGACAAGTTACTTGAAGTTCATTTTTTTCTGTAAACTGGTTATTTATGTTGAGTTCACTCGAGTGAAGCTTTTAACTATTCTTTTTCTATATTCCACAAATTTTTAAAATTATTTTCAGCAAGTCCTTTTTTCCAATTACCATAAACTGGTGAAGATATTATTCTTGTACAAATCAGAATATCCTGAAGTCTCATTAAGTAATTGACTTCTTGATTAAATTGACAGATAAGCAAACATTCTAGTTTCCAGGATACTAGATGTTTGTACATAGTTAGTACTGATGGCCGCAAAGAAGATTTCTCGTATAGAAAGTGCTTGGAGAATTACATGAAAGAAAAGTTTCCTGATCGAGGTGAGGCTTTTATGGCCAAATATTTGAAAAGAAATCAACAACCTCGTCCTGGATGGAACAAGGAGCGTAGTACTCCTGACACATCAAATTCGGCCGTGAAAAACAAGCGCAAAGGCTGGGGGAATGGTTGGGGAAATGAGGGCAGTGTTTCAGAAGCAGCAGCAACAGAGAACAAAGGTGGCTGGGGTGATCCGGGTAGTGGTCCTGGAGCAGGAACAACTGGAGGCAAGTCTGGGGGCTGGGGTGATGCCAGTAGTGGTCCGGAAGCAGCAGCTGGAAACAAGTATGGTGGCTGGGGTGGTGGAGGTAGTGGTACCGAAGCAGCAGCAACTGGAAACAAGTCTGGTGGCTGGGGTGACGGAGGTAGTGGTACCGAAGTAGCGACTGGAAACAAGTCTGGTGGCTGGGGTGATACTGGTACTGGTACTGGTGCTGAAGCAGCAACAACTGAACACAAGTCTGTCTGGGCTACTGCCAATAGTGGTGCCCCTGAAGAAGGTGAAACCGTCAACAAGCCTGGAAGCTGGGGTGATGGGGGTAGTGGTGCCGAAGCAGCAGCAACTGGGAACAAGTCTGGTGGCTGGGGTGATGGAGGTAGTGGTACCGAAGCAGCAGCAACTGGAAACAAGTCTGGTGGCTGGGGTATTCCTGGTACTGGTTCTGAAGCTGCAACAACAGAACACAAGTCTGGCTGGGCTACTGCCAATAGTGGTGCCCCTGAAGGTGGTGAAACTGTTAACAAGCCTGGAAGCTGGGGTGATGGGGGTAGTAATGTTACTGAAGAAGCAGCAACCAAGAAGTCTAGTGGCTGGGAATAGGAGCAGGGCAGCAGT
Source organism: Daucus carota subsp. sativus (assembly GCF_001625215.2). Classification (NCBI taxonomy): domain Eukaryota; kingdom Viridiplantae; phylum Streptophyta; class Magnoliopsida; order Apiales; family Apiaceae; genus Daucus; species Daucus carota. The sequence goes on from NC_030386.2 coordinate 18,690,514, forward strand.
TTCTTCATTTTTGTTTGTCATCGAATTAAATCGTTATGGTTGCTTTCTAACTCAGTTGTGTACAAAAACAATAGGCCTAGCATGTGTCTCTTGTAGATAAATTTAGAATGATTGAGCGAGCTGCTAGTTTTAACGACCATGAGCAGTTCGTAGGCTGTTGCTACTTTGGTTAATATAACATTACTCACCCTGTTTATGGTGGGATGTTTAGGCCCTCGCTGGTAGTGCTGCTTGATCAACTCTTTCTCCCCTATCTTTGTTTTAGCATTTTCCCAGAGATCACTCTTTTTTTTATTGCCGGCCTTGTTCATCCTCTTTTTTTACTTGTGCTTATGGCTTATGCTTCCTATAAAGCTCTCCTGAATTTTAGTTGGTTATTAGATTGTTAGTTCTGCTTGTGTTTAGGGATGGTAGTTTTACCCGACCCGATGGATACTCGACCCGTTCCGACCCGATTGGGTCTACCCGAACCTGATTTTTTTGGATTTGGATTTGGATTTGGATCTTAATTTTAGACCCGAAAGAGTTTGGATCTGGATCTGGATCTCAGGTATTCCGAACCGAGACTCGACCCGAAACCCGATTTAAACCCGATCCGAACCCGAAACCCGATAAAAACCTGATACAAAATATTATATATATATATATAGGATTAAGATCCTAAGAGAACTTTTTTATCGAGAGAACCAAGAGAACTAACCAATCCACCGTAGATCATCCATTATAATCCAATGGCTACTATAATTACAAGATTTAGTAAATATATATATATATATCAATAATTCAGTAAAGGGCATAATCGGATATCAATAAAAAAATATCTTCAGCACCAGTATTCATATATGACCATATAAACAGATGATTTGATTAACATAAATAATAATAAGATGTAATCAATTGATTTCCTTGTTTATATCTTCCATATCTTAATCAATCAACGAGAGCATTTAATACGTATTAACTTTGAATTTCAAATTTCAAATTTCAAATTTTCAAAAGATTTACCATGATGAAAATATTTATTCATCAGAGATTCTTTCTAATATTTAGTTTTCTAATAAAGATTTTTCAAAATATTGTATAAATATTTAGTTACAGAATTAACTTGCAAAATCTATTATAGCAAACAATCAAAATTAAGATTCTTTAAAATATTCACTTATATGTTTTCTTATTAGGAGTTTTTATAATGATCTTTAAATACAAATTAAGTTAGTATTACATTTCAATAATAAAATTTTGAGATTCTTTAAAAAAAACTTAAAATAGATATTCGTTCAATTACTTAAAATAGATGTTTATGTCAATTTTATAAATAAACATTTTAAAATTCTACTATATATCATTCTTCGATATATGAACGAACATTCCAAAGAATCTTGGAACATTTTAAAGAATCTCAATTTCATACCAATTATATTTTGTAATATATACTAGAATCTAGTATTAAATATTAATTTTATAATTGAAAGAAAAATATAAATGTAAAATATTCACAAGAATCTTTAAATGTAGATATATAGAATCTTAGCATATTATAATATGTAGTAATTCAACTAAATATTGAAATAAATAAGTAACTTAATTTATTATATTATATTTTAATAATGAGAAATGAGTTAGTATTTAGATTCCACAACTCTTCTTTTACTGATAAAAAATATAAATGTGACGGTAATTAGTAGATTCCTTAAGAGAATATAATTTTATTAAAATTCAATTATTTAGAAAGATAAATATAACGTTAATTAGTAGATTTTTTTTGAAGGAATATAGCTGCAGTAAAATTAAATTATTTAAAGCAATTTGAGAGAATATATTTGTGTATTAAAATAAATACACAAGTATTTATTATGAAAATATTATTTGTTGGGAGATTCTCTTAAGTGTTTTAAATAAATGAAAATTAAGATTCTTTAAAATATTCACTTATATGTTTTCTTATTAGGAGTTTTTATAATGCTCTTTAAATATAAATTAAGTTAGTATTATATTTCAATAATAAAATTTTGAAATTCTTTAAAAAAAACATTTAAAATATATATTCGTTCAATTTATTAAAATAGATGTTTTTATGTCAATTTTATAAATAAATATTTTAAAATTCTACTATATATCATTCTTCGATATATGAACGAACATTTTAAAGAATCTTGGAACATTTTAAGAAATCTCAATTTCATACCAATTATATTTTGTAATATATATATTAGAATCTACTATTAAATGTTATTTTTATAATTGAAAGAAAAATATAAATATAAAATATTCACAAAAATCTTTAAGTGTAGATATATAGAATCTTAGCATATTATAATATGTAGTAATTCAACTAAATATTGAAATAAATAAATAACTTAATTTGTTATATTATATTTTAATAATGAGAAATGAGTTAGTAATTAGATCCCACAACTCTTCTTTTACTGATAAAAAAAAATATAAATGTGACGGTCATTAGTAGATTCCTTAAGAGAATATAATTTTATTAAAATTCAATTATTTAGAAAGATAAATATAATGTTAATTAGTAGATTTTTTTGAAGGAATATAGTTGTAATAAAATTAAATTATTTAAAGCAATTGAGAGAATATATTTGTGTATTAAAATAAATACACAAGTATTTATTATAAAAATATTATTTGTTGGAGATTCTCTTAAGTGTTTTAAATATATGAAAATTTTAATTTACTATATTCCCTTTTAATAATGTGAAACTAGTTATTAAGTAGAATCTACAATTTTTCTTTTAGAGAAAGATAAATATGACGGGAATTAGTAGATTCTTTAGGAGAATATAGTTATATTAAAATTTAATTTTTAAAAAGATGAATATGACTGTCTGTTGTGAGAGGAATTGATACAACACCCCCAGAACCGTATAGCACAATTATAGGGATATCTGTTACAACTACGAGAATCACGGCTAGCTCTTAGGGGCTACCGTTGACATAAACTAACGAAACAAATGAGAAACAAGTGTGTTTAAGGGCTGAGCTTGCAAAGAACCAAACAACGAGGCCGGAATTATGGAATTCCGTCCTGCAATTGCCCGGAAATATCTGTCACAAAGGTTACACGTGCCTCTCTTTAGAGTGTAGAACTCGTGAAAATGATTCTCGTCCCTTTGCAAGGTGCCTACATACCCTATATTTATAGGGATCAAGCCCATGTAGTTCTCGATTTAGGACTCTGAAGAGATAAGCTCTTATCCCCTCTAGTTTAGGATAAAACAGCCTTCTTTCAGTAGTTATCCAGCGGTATCCCACTCCAAGTAGGTCACTTGAAGCCTTCATCTTCAATATATATCCGAATATATGTGAATTATCTCCTCCCATCATAATTATCTTCATAATAGATGCATTTATCCCTTAATTCGTAGATAAATAATAGCTGATACACTCCCAATATGTCTCCAATTCGTCCTCCTAGAAACAAGGAAGAAGAGTCCTGTTCGGAGTCTGCCTACCATTCTGCCCAGGCGGCGGAAGCCCTGCCAGCGGCATCCCCTAGCTGCACCCCCATAACTGCAAGCCAGGACGCACTTAGCGGTAACCCCTAGCAGCGGTAACCCCTAAAGCGCCTTCAGGTGCAACCCCATTCTGATGGCAGCCTTCATTATGCTTCCAGTGTAAGTCCGTACTCCTTCTTGTACACCTTCAGTGATCCACCCAGCCATGGTGAAGCCCATTATTCTTAACCAAATGATTCCAATAAGCCCAAGTGAAGCCCAAATAATATGATGGGCTATAAAATAAGCCCAGGGAGATCTTATGGCACAACAACTACCCCCCGGTTCCTTGAAGTATTAAATACGAGAGGAACCTAAGAACGGTAACCCTCAATCATCCAGCTGCAAGCCCTTAAATTATGTCAGAAATTAATCATAAATTATTTCTAAGCTTACGTGAGCATAGCCCGGTGTAAGAAACAAGAAATAATTCAGACGTAATTCCCACATGTAATTATAAAACCAATTATATTAATTCGGCACAACCACCACAAGCCTTGAATATTCATCCCGAATAAATAAAAATTATTTTCCAAAAATATGTTCAAGCTTCCACAATTTTATTCCAACTTTCTAGCTTCCCGCGTGTGCCATGTCAGTTTGTGATAAGGCTGATCCCAATTATCTAGGGGTTTAATTTGAATTCAAATTAATTTAAAACCCAACTGAACTCCTAATAATGTGGCTAGTTGTAGAGTTCCAGCTAAACTCTCCCTCTTCACCTGCCTAGCCTCTCCTCGGGAAGCCGTGCATCATCAAGGCTATCTTCACGCCTTTCCAATCCAGTCATGCCACCTGGCGCGTGTGTCTCCCACTTACCACTACTATAAATTCATGCCTCCGAAGCCTTGTTTTACTTTTTACTTTTAACTCTCACATCTTCCCTCTTACACTTCTCTCACACTCGAAGCACTCCAGACGCTAGTTTACTTCTTCCGGCGACCCTTCGGCTTTTCTCCGATTTTCAACCAAAGGTATGTTTCTTGACCTCCGGCTTTCCTTTTCGTTACATTCATCTATGTTTGTGGCTAGATGCTTGTATGATCCATGCCTGTCTGCCCCTTTTTCTCTTGACTGTTCACCTCGGTATGCGTGCACACACCCACATTTGCCTTGCTTGATGTTATTATGCCCGATTGAACCGCTAACTTGCCCTGCATGCTAGTTTTAGTGAAACATGTACACTCATCCTTTGAATATACACACACCACTGGCTTTAATTGACCCCAATTAGGTCCCGATTATTTCCCAACTGGGTTATCGCCCTTGGTGTTGTCGCATTGCTTTGAGGCCATGATCGTAACCCTAGATTGTAAACCCTAGGTTCCCAATCGCCTCCAGGGGGGAACCCCTCTTTCACAATCGAACCCCTCTTTTTGTGCCCTTTATCTGCTGTGAATGTATTGTTTGTGTGATTTGCTTGCCATACTTGTTTAGCTGATATCTTAGGATTGTGATTGGGCGTTGATTGTTGTGGTTGAGATTAGGGTTAGGATTAGGCTTCCCGCTCCGGGTCCCTTGTTGGGCTTCCCGAAGAAGATGAACCGTCCTCCGTGGCCTATGCTACTTCCTGTGAGGGACGTAGCCCTCTTACACTTCAAGGCTCCAACCGAAGCCTTTTCACTCCCCCTTCACACCCGTAGGGCTCCACCCTTGCAGCCCAGTCTTCCGCAAACCCTTTCTCCTTCTCCCTTTTTGTTTTTCTTTCTCTCGACCGCTCCTCATCTTGCTGTGTCCTTTCGTTAACCCATCCTTTCCTATTGTAGATGTCTCAAGGATCCATGTCCTCACACTCTTCTCAGTCTGCCACCAGCAAGGCTCCCGTTGTTGCGGTTGACACGGGATCCTCCTTTAGCCAGGACCTTCAACCTGCCCGGCCCAGTTTAGGGGTTAGCTCCAGGACCCGCTCCAGGCGCAATTTGGTGGTGAAGGAGCTCAACTGGACCACCTCTGAGTCCAGTAAGGCGGATGGGACCTCGGGCCTCCCGCTGGACCCTGCTACTGAAGCCCTCGAGGGGAGCCCCGAGGAGGCTGAGCGGGAGGCTGAGGCTTCCGTGGAGGTGATCGAGCCTCCAGCTGTAGTCCTGGCCTGCGAGCATATGGACTCCATCATGACTCCTGTTCGGCTGCAGTCCCTATTGGAGTCCTGCAACCCTGGCTGCACCTTGGGGATCCCGAAGCCAGGAGAGAGGTGTCACCGCTTCGACACCCTCAAGCCAGGCACTGGCTACCCCAAAGCCGTGCTTTCCGCCCAGTTCTTCAGGCTGGGTTTGTCTCTTCCCCTCCATCCTTTCATCCTGGAGGTCTTGGACTTCTATGAGGTCTCCCCCATGCAGCTCACCCCCAACTCCTACCGCATGGCGGTCTGCCTCTACATCCTCTATGACATCCACCATGGGGTGAGGATGTCTGCTTTGGAGTTAGGCTGGTTCTTCCAGCTGAAACTTACTGGCAGGACCCCAGGGTTCTTCTACCTCACTGCCTGGAACACCCACCACAAGAAGGGCATCAAGGGCAACCGCCAGTCGATGTCGGACTGGCAGAAGCTCTTCCTTTACTGCTATGACTGCCCAGTCTACAGGAAGGACTTCAATCTCTCCCCCAGTAAGCCAGCTTTTCCTTAATCCATTGTCCAGTTTAGCCCTTTAGGGTTCCCGTTTAGTTTCCTTATGCTTGTATTTGTTGTAGACATGCCAGTGCAGACTCCTCTGGCGGGAGAGTCCCTTGAGAGGGCCAAGCATGTGTTGGGGCTATCCACCGGGCTAGGTGATGGCTCCAGCCTGCTTACTCCAGAAAATCTGGAGAGGCTCGGTTTTTCCACTACGGTGGTAGATGCATCCCCCGTTGACGAGGGGGGTGCAGATGTGGAAGCGACGGGAAGCCCAGGTTTTCTCTTAGCTTGCACCTTACATGATATTTACTTTATAAATTCCCTTCCTGCATGCTTTATGATTTTTATGCCATCTGCTATGCATGCATCTTCCCATATTTCCGTATACGTTTGCATATTATCTAATTATTTCCCCTTGTCTCTTTCCACAGATATGGCTGCCAACATCCCACGGTTCATCAAGCGTTCTACCAAGTACGAGGATCTGTTCGGGGAAGCCTCCGATTCTCAGGCTCCCCTCTCTGTCAAGCCTCTCTCCCAGCTTCCTTCTCCCTCCTTAGAGCAGAAGAAGGCCTCTTCCGGGGGTCGCAAGCGGGACCCCTCTAAAGCCGTCGAGGCGGGGTCTTCAGCTGAAGGCCGCTCCAGCAAAAAGCCCAAGCTGGCCCTGGCACGTAATTCCCCCGCTCCTTCCTCCACTCAGAAGACTCAGCTCTTCCAGAGGATGCTCTCCGACCAGGTATCTGAGGCCACTATCCGGGAGTGGGATAGGCTTTCCATTGCTGAGGCCACCCGAGACAAGATGGTGGCCAACGCCAAGAGCCTATTCCTCGACCTGAAGATGGGGGAGCACGTCGCCGATACCGCCCGGGTGAATGAGACTATGAGGGCGGACCTGAAGCAAGCCAGGGCCGATCTGGCTTCCGCTGTCAAGGAGAGGGACACCTTCCGGAAGGCCAACCTCAAGTTCAAGGAGGCGGAGGGCGAAGCTCGGCGGCTGAAGGAGAAGGAGGACATGGTGAGGAAGGGCCTTGAGGAGGAGGTTGACGGCCTGCGGAGGCAGGTTAAGGAGCTGGAGCTGCAGGTGAAAGGCCTTCAGGATGCGGCTGCCACCATGAAGGCAGGGAGGAAGGAGAGGGAGGCTACCATCTTCGAGGCCGGGGTAGCTGCAGGCATCAAGGACTGCGTTAAGTCGGCCTACAGGTTCTTTCCTGAGAATGACTGGGCAAAGTTGGGGCCTGACGCTGCGGTGGCCCTGGAGGAAGCCAAGGCTGAGGATGAGGCCGTCATGGATAAGGCCCTGGCTGCTTCTCAGGGTCTCTCCGGTGATGGTGGCGACAAAGGGGTTACGGCTGAGGATCAGCCAAAGCCCGCAGAGCTGGTTTCTGCGGGTCTTGTGGTGACACCCCCGGAAGGGGTTCCGGCCGTAGCCCCGGCGGTAGCCTCTCAGGATCCCCCAGCCGTTGATGAGAAGGACTCCTCCTCCCCTGCTGCTCTTTGACCTCCTCTCCCCTTGTTTTAATCAACCTTTTTCATTACGAATATTTTTGCTTGGCGCTTGTCGTCATGAATTGTTATTTTGATGAGGGTGCGGGCACCTCGGAATGCCCCGCAAGATATTTTTTGGGGCTACAAGGGCCTCCCCCTGTTGGTGTGGGGAGGAATTTCCCTTGTAGCTTATTTTATATGTAACTGCTTTCATTTCTTCATTCCTTGCCTTGTATTTCCTTGGATATTATTATGTTAGTCGCCTAACTCTTCCATGCAGGTAGAAAAGATGAACATAGGGGATAACCCTTGTACTGAAAGTGGACACATTGTCCACCTTATGGGGGGTTGCAACCCTTGGGGCCTTGTTCTTCAAGGTTGTTTCCTTCTTCGTGGATGTATGCTGACGTATATGCTTGTGTTAATTCCCCAATAGCGTATATAAAAGTACTTAGTCTTTCCTTGCAATAACCCATTTAGGCACAATTGAATTTGATCTCACATGTGTAACAATCTAGGAACACCATTGGGTGCAAGCCTTTAGAGTAGTCTCCAAATATAAGCTTTGAGATAATTTAACAACGTAGGCCTTGTAATAATTCCTCCGAATAAGTTCCGAAGTAACCCCACAAAGTTGGTCTTGTAATAACTTCTCCAAGTAAGCCTTATGAGCCTGGATAGGCTTTAAACTCGAAAGCCGCGGTAAGCCTTCGGCCTTGAAAGCCTTGATAGGCTTGAAACCTTGAAAGCTTGAACAGCTTTAGCCTTGAAAGCCTTGATAGGCTTGAAACCTTGAAAGCTTGAAAAGCTTTAGCCTTGAAAGCCTTGATAGGCTTGAAACCTTGAAAGCTTGAAAAGCTTTAGCCTTGAAAGCCTTGATAGGCTTGAAACCTTGAAAGCTTGAAAAGCTTTAGCCTTGAAAGCCTTGATAGGCTTGAAACCTTGAAAGCTTGAAAAGCTTTAGCCTTGAAAGCCTTGATAGGCTTGAAACCTTGAAAGCTTGAAAAGCTTTAGCCTTGAAAGCCTTGATAGGCTTGAAACCTTGAAAGCTTGAAAAGCTTTAGCCTTGAAAGCCTTGATAGGCTTGAAACCTTGAAAGCTTGAAAAGCTTTAGCCTTGAAAGCCTTGATAGGCTTGAAACCTTGAAAGCTTGAAAAGCTTTAGCCTTGAAAGCCTTGATAGGCTTGAAACCTTGAAAGCTTGAAAAGCTTTAGCCTTGAAAGCCTTGATAGGCTTGAAACCTTGAAAGCTTGAAAAGCTTTAGCCTTGAAAGCCTTGATAGGCTTGAAACCTTGAAAGCTTGAAAAGCTTTAGCCTTGAAAGCCTTGATAGGCTTGAAACCTTGAAAGCTTGAAAAGCTTTAGCCTTGAAAGCCTTGATAGGCTTGAAACCTTGAAAGCTTGAAAAGCTTTAGCCTTGAAAGCCTTGATAGGCTTGAAACCTTGAAAGCTTGAAAAGCTTTAGCCTTGAAAGCCTTGATAGGCTTGAAACCTTGAAAGCTTGAAAAGCTTTAGCCCTGAAAGCCTTGATAGGCTTGAAACCTTGAAAGCTTGAAAAGCTTTAGCCTTGAAAGCCTTGATAGGCTTGAAACCTTGAAAGCTTGAAAAGCTTTAGCCTTGAAAGCCTTGATAGGCTTGAAACCTTGAGAGCTTGAAAAGCTTTCCTTCCCACCGGTGTAGCCAAGTTATCAAGTTGTGTTTACGAGTTTTAGTGTATTTAGCATTTTCGATTTCCAAATTTATTTGAATTTTAAGCCAAATGAGTAATGTTGATGATACGCCTACTACCCCCCGAGTTTTTTAGCATAATTTTAATTATGGTGGAGAACTAGATGCAATTGAAGCCTTAAATAATTTTTAAAGCATACATGAAGTATTCAATTAACAATCATGGTAAGCAAGTAAGCATACACAACATTTTCATAACGGAAAGCTGTGAAATTTTATTGAACCACATGGTAGAAATTGACATAGTATAATATTGGGGGGTGCAACGACACTACCCCCCGAGTGTCCTAGCAAGTAAAGCAAATAGTAGCCTGATAATTCTCCTAAAAGCATAGCGATTACAACTAATAAATCGCCTTTATTTCCTGACCCCTAAGCCGAAGCCTACAGAAATACTACCCGGGTGAAGCTACTGGTAATACCTCTTTAAGTGTTGGGCATTCCATGCCCGTGGTATGAGTCTTCCATCCATGTCTGTGAGGTGATAGGTACCTTCCCAAAGCACTGTTTTGATGATATATGGGCCTTCCCACTTTGCACCGAAGGCCCCATGAGCGGGAACCCTCATGTTAGGCATCATTTTTCTGAGAACTAGGTCTCCCGTTTTGAGGGGTCGAGCCCTTACTTTCTTATCAAAATATTTACGGGTCCTCTGTTGATATGCAGCAAGTTTCAACTGAGCCGTATCTCGTACTTCTTCAATCAGATCTAAGTAGAGCCTGTGGTTGACTTCATTATTCTCAGGGTCGTAGTTATCCCTTCGAAAAGATCCCGCTCCAACTTCCACGGGAACCATGGCTTCACACCCGTATGTTAAGGTGAACGGGGTTTCGCCGGTGGTAGACCTTGGAGTGGTATTGTAAGACCACAACACCATGGGAAGTTCTTCTGGCCAGCATCCCTTTTTCTCTTCTAATTTGGCTTTCAGGGTGTGCTTAATAATCTTGTTTACGGCCTCAGTTTGACCGTTGCTCTGAGGGTGGCACACCGCGGAGAAGCCTTTCTTTATGCCAAGGTTTTCACAAAAATTCATCATTTCATTGCTGTCAAACTGTTTCCCATTGTCTGATATGAGCTTGTAGGGAACCCCGTAACGACAGACGATTGCGCGACAAACGAAGTCTACCAACTTCCTTGCAGTGATGGAAGCTAGGGGTTCAGCTTCAGCCCATTTAGTAAAGTAATCTACAGCCACGACTGCATATTTCACCCCTCCTTTCCCTTTTGGCAATTCACCAATCAGATCTATCCCCCAAACAGCAAACGGCCAGGGGCTTGTCAGGGTCTTCAGGGTAGGGCTGCTCATGGGTTGTCCAACCCGTTAAAACCAACCCAACCCAACCTTAAACTAGGCCGACTAACCCGACCCATTCCAAACCGTGGGTTAATTGGGTTGATTTTTGGTTGAGCCGTTTATAATGGGTTGGGTCGAAATATAACTTTTAAGAAACCTTAAACCAACCCAACCCGGTCAAAATACATCTTTAACACTTTGATAAAATATTTTTGGTTCCTCAAGGAACTATATTTACTTATTTGATGATAGAATGTGCAGTGAGTGTAGTGCAATGTGCAGAAACAATTAGAAATAAAGCTTTGTAGTTCAAATCAAACGACTCACATTGCTAGTTCTTATGATTATATATCATGGCAGAAACATTATTTTTAATAGTTATTACTTTATTAAGATTCAGTTGTCCACCTTAGTATGGAAAGAATATCTGCACTCTAAAAGCACATGATATTTTGTATCGGTGCATGTCCTATGTTATTGCTAATTGTACAAAAGAAAATGGTGCAAAACATATTTTGGATTATGCTTATCTTGCAAATTTTTCAACCCGATTAACCCTACCCTAACCAACCCAACCCGTCATACAATTAGTAGGGTTGGGTTTCTAATTATTTTTATGGTTAATGGGTTAAATTTTTGTAACCCGTACTAAATGGGTTGGGTCGCTTGAATGGCTGAAACCGGCCCAACCCAGCCCATGTGCAGCCCTACTTCAGGGGTACCGCGGGACTCTTGTTTGTATTAGAGAACCTCTGGCAGCTGTCACAGGCCCTGGCGAAGGCATGAGCATCCTTGTGGAGGGTAGGCCAGTAGTAGCCTTGACGAAGGATTTTGTGAGCGAGGGAGGCACCCCCCGAGTGATTCCCACAGATCCCCTCATGCACCTCGCGCATAATGTATTCACACCTTACCCCAGCGACACACCTGAGGAGGGGCCGATTGAATCCCCTTTTGTAAAGGATTCCATCATAAATTACATACTGGGCAGCCTTGTACCTCAATTTTCTGGCCTCATCTTTGTCTGTAGGCAGGGTTCCATTGGCTATGTATTCGTGGATTGGGGTTGTCCAGAGGTTAGTCTCATCAGCTTCAACATCCATGACTTCAATTTTGGGGATGCTAGGCTGATACTGGATTTCGAGGGGGATCACCCCGAGCATGTGTGCATCCCTCTGAGAGCCTAATTTGGCTAAAGCATCAGCATCTGCATTCTCAGACCTTGGTATTTGCTCTAGCTTGATTTCTCTGAATTTTCCAATTAATTCCTGGGCATACCGCATATAGAGATCAGTGCGGGGACCCCTAGCTTGGAAGCCTCCTCGGATGTGCCAGACTACCAGCATAGAATCACTGTAAACATTCATGTTTTCCACTCTCATTTCCAAGGCCAGCCTCAGGCCAGCTATTAGGGCTTCATACTCCGCGTCGTTGTTAGTGGCATTGAAGTCGAAATGAATGGAGCTTTGCAGCTTATGGCCTTCCGGACTGACTAAGACAATGCCAGTCCCGGCCCCATTTCCATTTACAGCCCCATCGACGTACAGGTTCCACCAAGGGGAACAATTCTCAGGTATGGCTACTGAAGACTGGGGTTCAGGTGTGCATTCCATCCCTTCGACCCCAAAAGTAGGTGGAAATTCTAAGATGAAGTCAGCTAGCGCTTGCCCCTTTATTGCGGTTCTAGGCTTGTACTCTATGTCAAACTGGCCCAGCTCGACCGCCCATTTCATGATTCTTCCCGAGGCTTCCGGCTTGTGCAAGACCTGTCTGAGAGGGAAGGATGTTCGTACTTCAATCTTGTGAGCCTGAAAGTAAGGCCTTAATTTGCGGGAAGCCAAGATTAGTGCATAGGCTAACTTCTCCATGTTTGAGTAGCGGGTTTCAGCATCAAGTAATCTCTTGCTCACATAGTATACTGGCTGTTGGGCTTGCTCTTCCTCCTTGATCAGGACGGCGCTAATTGAGAACTCGGAAACCCCTAGGTAAAGGATCAAGGCTTCACCCTCCGTTGGCTTGGCCAGCAGGGGCGGGCTTCCAAGTTGCTCTTTCAGCTTCAGGAAAGCAGCCTCACATTCTGTCGTCCATTCAAATTTTTGCCCCTTTTTTATGGCTGTGAAAAATTCTCTACATTTGTCTGAGGATTTTGAGATAAACCGGTTTAGGGCGGCGACCCGGCCTGTAAGGCATTGCACCTCCTTTACGTTCCTAGGCGACCTCATTTCAATTAAGGCCTTGATCTTCGCAGGGTTAGCTTCGATTCCCCTGTGATTGACAATGAAGCCCAAGAACTTGCCGGATTCAACCCCGAACACGCATTTTTGGGGATTCAACTTCATCCTATAATCCCTCAGTATGTCGAACATCTCTGATAAGTGTGTAACATGATCGTAAGCCTCCTTTGATTTTACTAACATGTCATCTACATACACTTCCATAGTTCTTCCAATCTGATCTTTAAACATCTTATTGACCAGCCTCTGATATGTAGCCCCAGCGTTTAATAGCCCAAACGGCATGCCTATATAGCAATAAAGCCCCCTGTCGGTGATGAAGGAGGTGTGTTCCTGATCTGGCTCGAACATGGGGATCTGATTGTAGCCCGAGTAGGCGTCCATGAAGCTTAACAGTGCATGCCCCGCAGTGGAATCCACCAATTGGTCAATTCGAGGGAGCGGGAAGCTATCCTTAGGGCAAGCCTTGTTCAGATCAGTAAAGTCTATGCAAGTCCTCCACTTCCCGTTAGGTTTTTTCACCAACACTGGGTTTGCTAGCCAAGTGGGGTAAAAAGCTTCTTTCACTAGGCCTGCCTTCAATAGTCGGTCTACCTCTTCTTGAAGAGCGGTAGCCCTTTCCCCGCTAATTGGTCTTCTTTTCTGTCTGACTCCCTTCCTGTCTGGGTCAACATTGAGGTGGTGGCACATGACTTCTGGGTGAATCCCGATCATATCCGAATGGTTCCAAGCGAAGACGTCCAGATTATTCTTTAAGAATGCGGTCAGGGTTTCCCTTAGGTCCGGTCCCAACTGTTCCCCAATTTTTAGTTCTTTAGTGGGGTCGGACTCATCCACCAAGATGGACAGGGTATCCCCGGCTGCTCCAGTCTTCACCTGGGTTTCCGGCATCCTTGGGTCGAGGTCGATCTCAACGGTAACCTCTTTGTTGCCACCCTCTTGGGGTTGCGTACCCAAGATTTCATGAACGGGAAGCCGTGGTCGGTTTCCGAGTTGATAGGTTACCATAGCACTATTGAAGTCACAAGGTGCCTCGCACTCATTTTCTTGCTTTTTATTTTGGGGCTGCTTTTGACCATCCCCTTCAAAGTCACTGTCAGTAACATCTTCCACAATCCCTTCAACCAGGGTTTCAGCTGTATCAATGTTTTTCACCGGGAGTGTATCCGTGGATGCAAGCCCTTCATGCACGGCATGCGAGGCTTCTAGATAAGGGTCTTCCCCCGGATGTTGCACGATAATCACCATGTTGCAGGTTGCTTTCACAAACTTTATTAAAACCTTTCCCTGAGCCTTGGTTTCAGGTTCCTCTTCAATATCCACCTGCTTGTAACAGCTCTCCGGGATGTCTTCATCCATCTGTTGGGCTTCTTTACAGGCTTTTACTGCGGACCTCAAAGCATTACTATAACATTCCCGGGAGTCAGCCTGACATCCTCGTACACATCCTACCCCATTGGGGGTTGGGAACTTCATGGATAGGTGGTATATCGAGGTTACAATCCGCATGTCCCTTAAGATAGGTCTGCCCAGGATCCCGTTATAGGAGATGTCTTCGTTGACTACCATGAATTCTGCAACCTGAGTGACAGCCCGGGGTTCCACTCCGAGGGTGATCGGGAGTCTTACCCTTCCAACAATCTGGACAGCATTCCCCGTAAAACCATACAACTCATTATAGCAAGCCATCATATCCTTATCCGCCATTTTCATTCTTTGGTACGCACTGTAAGCCAAGATATTGACAGAGCTTCCGTTATCGACAAGAAGCCTGTGTACATTGACATTTCCGATCACGGCTGTTACCACCAGGGCATCGCTATGAGGATGGTGTACCGCGCGCGCATCCCCCTCAGTGAAGGTAATGTCCATAGTCTCCCCTTTGAACATTTTGGGAGGCCTTTCAGACAGATGGCACACATTGGTTAAGGGCGGCCCTCGGGCTTCCCGTACATATCTCTTCATAGCACTGCGTCCCTGGCCTCCCACGAAGGGCCCTCCGATGATCATTCGTACACTACCAGCGCGGGTGTTACGGTTGGCTTCCTGGTTATTTGCCCTTTCAGCTTTCTTTTCCTTATATTTCTTAGCCTCTTGGGCTACAAACTCCGTCAGGTACCCTGTTCTGATAAGATCCTCTATGTGGTCTTTAAGATGAACACATTCCGCCGTGTCATGTCCGTTCAAATCGTGGAAAGCACAATATTTTCCCTGATCTTTCTTTCCAGGGGGTCCATTTCGAAAGGGCTTCCGGAAGAGTCTCGCCTTGTCTCCGACCTCAAAAATGTGATCTATAGAAGCCGTTAGTGGCGTGTATTCGTGGTACCTCGCTTCTCTTGCCTTTCTCATTGTCAACCTTGACTTATCGAAGCCCTGCGTGCTGGTTGTGTTCACGGTAATGGGTGAAGTCTTGCCGTCTCGGCTCGAGGATTTTTCGCCAGCAGGCCTTACGTAGGGATTCCTCTTGTAGGTGTTCCTCCTATCTGGGCTGTAAGACCTATCCCTCTTGTTTTTCCAGCTGCTACGGCTTTCAGACTTTGACTCCTTCTTCAACTTAGCCAGGGATTCCTCGATCACTTTATGGGGTTCAGCCCTAGCAAAGAAGTCAGCTAGGGTTTCAGGCTCTCGCCCTTGCAACTCCTTCCAAAAGTCTGTTCCAGGCCTTACCCCCGCTATCAAGAAATTCTTCAGGGTTTCCTTTGAAGTTGGCCTAACCCGGGGTACCTCTGCGTTGAAGCGCTTGAAATATTCTCTCAATGTCTCATGTTCCTTTTGCTTAATGTTGGCCAGGGTGTTGGCAGGTGGGGCGTAAGTGACGGAAGCCCTGAATTGTCCCACAAATAGTTCGCACATTTTCCTCCAAGAGCTGATGGAGTCAGCGGGAAGCCTCTTGAACCAGTGATGAGCGTCATCCCTGAGGGTTGCAGCCAACAAGCGACATTTTGTGAGGTCCGGAATCTGGTAGACCTCCATCTCAGTGTCAAACCGGCTAAGATACTCCACGGGATCCGTGGTTCCGTTAAATCGCAGGTCGCCAACCCCCCTGTAGATACGTGGTAGGGGTGACTCCCTAACCTTCTTAGTAAAAGGTGACTTTACGGTAAGCTCGGCTTTCGACTTCTTATCGGCTTTCACCTTCTTTAGGGCTTCCAGTAGTTCTTCCATCTTGCACTTATCATCCCCATCATTGAGTGCAACCTCATAATCATCATCCAGGGGTTGGTCTTTCTTCTTGCTCACTTCATTATCATTGTGCGACCCTGAGCTTTCCTCATCGTCATGAATGGAGATAACCTTTGACGGCCTTTGGTTTTTATCCTTTGACCGAGCTTCAGACGTGGGCTTCTCCGGTCGTTGACTGGGAGGAGCCCTATATTGCGAGCCTTCAGGTCCATCCCCGTTAGGGGCCTTGTTGCCAAGCCTGTGCCGCAAGTCTTGCTCGGTCAGTTTCCTCCCAAGGCGGTCGAACACACTAGCAGCCTGTGAGTGCTCTCTATCATCCATTTCGGGGTTAGCTTCTTTCTCAGGGTTGCCACCTTCTTTTCTGCCGCCTTCTGCACCGAAATCTAGCTTGGTGGGAGTCACCTTGCTAGCCTTTTTCGACCTTGCTGACTTTCTTTTCAAGGAGGCAATCCTCCTACTCATTCTCTTCATTTTTGCCTTCATCTCCTCGCGGGTCAGTTCTCCGCTTGGAAGATCGCTTTCATCCTGCGTAGCGCCTTCCGGCGTCTTGGGGTTTTCAGTGTTTTCGGGAATTTCTGACATCTCTCCTCTCTAAGATCAGTAATCCCCTCCTTCTAGCGCCAAAAAGTGTTGTGAGAGGAATTGATACAACACCCCCAGAACCGTATAGCACAATTATAGGGATATCTGTTACAACTACGAGAATCACGGCTAGCTCTTAGGGGCTACCGTTGACATAAACTAACGAAACAAATGAGAAACAAGTGTGTTTAAGGGCTGAGCTTGCAAAGAACCAAACAACGAGGCCGGAATTATGGAATTCCGTCCTGCAATTGCCCGGAAATATCTGTCACAAAGGTTACACGTGCCTCTCTTTAGAGTGTAGAACTCGTGAAAATGATTCTCGTCCCTTTGCAAGGTGCCTACATACCCTATATTTATAGGGATCAAGCCCATGTAGTTCTCGATTTAGGACTCTGAAGAGATAAGCTCTTATCCCCTCTAGTTTAGGATAAAACAGCCTTCTTTCAGTAGTTATCCAGCGGTATCCCACTCCAAGTAGGTCACTTGAAGCCTTCATCTTCAATATATATCCGAATATATGTGAATTATCTCCTCCCATCATAATTATCTTCATAATAGATGCATTTATCCCTTAATTCGTAGATAAATAATAGCTGATACACTCCCAATATGTCTCCAATTCGTCCTCCTAGAAACAAGGAAGAAGAGTCCTGTTCGGAGTCTGCCTACCATTCTGCCCAGGCGGCGGAAGCCCTGCCAGCGGCATCCCCTAGCTGCACCCCCATAACTGCAAGCCAGGACGCACTTAGCGGTAACCCCTAGCAGCGGTAACCCCTAAAGCGCCTTCAGGTGCAACCCCATTCTGATGGCAGCCTTCATTATGCTTCCAGTGTAAGTCCGTACTCCTTCTTGTACACCTTCAGTGATCCACCCAGCCATGGTGAAGCCCATTATTCTTAACCAAATGATTCCAATAAGCCCAAGTGAAGCCCAAATAATATGATGGGCTATAAAATAAGCCCAGGGAGATCTTATGGCACAACACTGTCATTAATAGATTCTTTTAAAGAAATATAACTGTAGTAAAATTCAATTATTTAAAACATTTGAGAGAATATATTTGTGTATTAAAATAAATACAGAAGTATTTGTTTGAGAAATATTATTTGTCGGGAGATTCGGTGTTTCAAATAAATGAAAATCTTAATTTGATTTCACAACTTTTCTAATATAGACAAAAATGAAAAGTACAGTGGTAATCAAGTAGACTCCTTAAGAGAATATAATTGTATTAAAATTCAACTAAGTTCTCTAAAATAATCTTTAATGTAATTTAAAATTCTCTTAAGTGTGCTATTAAGTATTATTGAATCTTACTTTTAAAATAATTAAAAAATAGTTAATGTTATTGTTTTCAAAAAGTAATAATAATAGTTTAGTGTGCTAATAAGATTATTAAAATTATATTAAAGTGTTCTACCAATTATTTCATTAATTTATTGAAAAGCTAAAACTAAAAAAATTATTTATTATATAATAATATTATAATTCTTTTAAGTGCTCTTTTAAAATTTAAGCTAGTGTTCTTTAATATATTCTTACAAAGAAATTTAAATTATATTAGTATAAAGATGATCATATTTACAAAAGTCAAAATCCAACAAAACATTTTTACGAAAGATTATTCTTTGTTAAGTGTTCTTTAAGTACACGTTAAACACAATAGTAGATAGAATTGTGAGCATATCCAAACGTTTTTTGAAAGACCAAGTACATTAATAAAGCCATATATCGACTTAGAGATTACAGAAGAAAGGGCTTAATATTCTACGAGAGTTAGTGATTTCTTTTTTATCAAGCAAAGCATTGCATTAATCCAAAAGATAAGTACATGAAGATTATACACGCCTGCAGAAGACTAGAAAAGAACATTGGTTCTACTGCTTGGCCATGCCCAAAAAAACAAACAAAAGACTTTTAGATAGCTAAATAACTAGTGAACTCAACGGACCCAACAATTCAAAAACTCTTCTGAAGGCATTGATCCCACTCAGCCAAAACTTGCGCCACATCCATGAGTTTCCATAACTTCTATCATGTCAAGATCCTGTTCTCTCTCCCTTGTAAACGCTAAAGAATCTTCCAGTGGAGAATTCGCGTCTGCATCTTGTTCTTTGGCTAAGTTCTCGCTCCATGAATGTACTGCTTGCTCGAAAATATTTTTAGCACAAATGCCTTCCCAAACTACTGCTTCTAGATCAATTACCTCAGCCTCAAAGAGTGGAGATAATTCCTTTAAAAAACCAGAATCCAGAACCTGCACTGCAACTTCACTTGAATCACTACAAAAGTTAGTGATTACAACGGAAGCAAAAGCCAAAAGGAAAAAGTAAAGATTGAGCAAATTAGAGAAGGCTACCACTGCCTCGACTTAAACTAGATCAACAAAACCAACTACAAGATAAATCAAAGTTAGAACTAGAACTGAATGAGACCGTAAAAGAAAATTGGAACAAATCCAAGAGACCTTCATCCTCTCTTCTAACTGATCCTCGAGGACAGTTTTTTTATTTTCTGAGAGGGAAGATATCACATCAACAAGGATACCTGAATTCATGTTTATAACCAGTAGCTTTAAGCTTGAACTCAGTTTTGTATGTTCCTTTAGCTGTTCTTCTAAGTTTCGCTGCATAAAAAGAAGAACATATGACGATCTGTTAAAAGAATTAACCTTGAATCTTTCCCATCATTGATCGTCTCCATCAGATAGCTTCAAGGTTTTGAAGTGTATGTATGTTTTATATTAATAGTAAAAATGTAAAAGTCAATTAGTAATTGTTATTATTGGGAAGCTTTGATTAGTGATTACGTTACCATATATCAAGGATATCAATCACTGAATCGATTCCATATATATCAAAATCTCAGAGATTTCTTATTTAATAATTGAATACCCTTATCCTTGAATCATCCAATAAATTTCAAGATTGCCATTGATATTTTATAGTAATTAAATAATAACTGATAGAATTAATCAACGGTGTAGGATGTGGTCTCCCGGTTCTCTTGATAAAATAGTTCTCCCTCGAACCTTACTCATATATATATATATATATATATATATTATATTATGAGTTTAATGTAAAGTATATATATTGAAATATTATGAATTATTAGGTATGAATATTAACATTTTACTTAATTTTATATGCCCAATACAAAACTTAAATTCATTTCATCAATATTTTTCTCAATTATTGTGCATTAAAAAATTTAAATATAATAAAAATATAAAATATAAATGATAAGTTGAATGATTGTATACAATTAAGTTAACATGTTTCACGTGTTTATTGTACTAGACGAAACTTGTAAAAACCCCTTTTTATATTCCTATATTTTAAAAAAATCAATCATCACATTTTTTTATAAATATATAATTTTTAATTTTTATTTAATTTTATTTTTTAAATACCCGAATTAGACCCGAACCCGAACCGAAACCCGAAAAAACCCGACGGATTGGATCTGGATCTTCATTTTCCAGAACCGAACCCGAACCCGAACCGACCCGAAATATAATGGATCGGGTCTGGATTTCAAGAAACCCGACCCGACCCGACCCGTTGCCATCCCTACAGTTGTGTTTTATCGACAACTCATTTATTCTAAAAAAAATGCTAAGCATCTCAAAAAATGTTTCCAATTTTTTTGTAATTTATAATGTATGATTTGTTTGCTCATGCTAATAATAATGGGACTGAGGCGGACGCGACTTGTGTATTCGGAACAAATGAATCCTATATCCTTCTCTGTTGTGTTTTATGTACAACTAAAACAAGTACATCAATCCTACATCACTATGGTTTTTCTCGTTACATTCTTTTGGGGTACAAAATGAATGCACTTTAAAAGTTCTCCCTTTTAGTATCTCATTTACACATGAACCGTCTCTACTACATTGTAACGATCCTCGCGTTCTCTGGGGAGCACATTTGTCGAGTATAAATATGATGGCGGAAATTGCAGTGAATATGACCAACCTCTGATGGCCTGAACATTTGTCGAGTATAAATATGATGGCGGAAATTGCAGTGAATATGACCAACCTCTGATGGCCTGAACATTTGTCGAGTATAAATATGATGGCGGAAATTGCAGTGAAGATCTTCCGACCAACCTCTGATGGCCATTCATATGACAGGCTATTTTACTCGAGACTGACTGTACATGAAGGCTTCTAGCCACTACCTGAAACTTGTACCTGGAATATCAACTCTAATTGTCATCTACAAAAACTTGAAGTATGAAATCACGGAAACGTTTGGAGTATTGTTTGGGATCGACTGCTGAGATTGAAGTCGCGTCGTATTGGAATGATTTGTATGCATGCTCGAGCTTCTTGCTGATGTCGTAATCCTGCAGTATATCTATTATACCAAAGTAGAGTATGACATTGTAACATTCTCCGGTTGGATCTCCTATTAACTGAGTCTCAAAGCTTCTAACTGTTTGCTCGACCCGGGCAGGCATGTGTACGCCTAGTTTAATTGGCGTCTCCCTGCAAAAAAAAAGATAATAAGAGACTGATAATAAAGAAAAACATTACTGAGTTAACTTGAGAATGCATTAGGAAACACAATAACAGCTTTAGGAATCAAAGAATCCATCACTGTCTGGAGTTAAATTTTCAATGAACAGCAAAATTTATTACCCCGATGAAGAGCGATCCATGCCAGGCGTAGAAAGAGGACTTGTTCCGACTTTATCACTTTCTTGATTACCTGCATGAGATATTCAACAATCCCTCGGTTTATAAAGTATGTCAGGACAAGACTAGCAAGAATATGAAATCAGATAGGGGACATTACAACCTTCTCTACTGGGATTTCCCGGGAAGTGAATCCCAACTAATAGACTGTAATCCATTATTCTCTCCTGTTCAAGAAAATCGCAGTCCTTTTCCACTTGTCTACAAAAACAGTTTTAAAGTTAAATGGTTGAATTGTTGCTTGATAACAGTTAAATGTCGTTTATAGGATTTAATGAGTGAAACTGAAAGTAAAGAGCTAAAAGATGCGAAGAAACATTATGAGAATCATTAGTTTAAGCTATGAATAATCAATGAAATGAATGATATCGAATTCAGAGAAGTTTGTAGCCAGAGTTCATATTCTACAATGCAAAATTTTCTGACTTGGTATATGCAGTTTCAATCTCACTTTGGTACCTTGTTAGAAATGAAGCTATCCAGAACTAGTTATACTCTGTCTGGGAGACACAAGAGAGCTTACCTGCAGAACTCTTCGAACCACAGGTTCCGTAATCGGAAGATAAAACTAAGATCAAGGTCCTTCAATGTTGTCGTGGCTTCAATCTCAGATTCAGGTTTGTCTGTGATTCGGCCAAGAGAAGAGCCTTTCAAGTCATAACGCCTGTGAATGGGTGTCTCAGTACAGCACAAGTTTCCCATTATAACAAATCGAACCTGGCACATAAGTGCCAAAAATATTAGAAAAACATTGACTTGAGTGTGTTTGTTAATATCTTGAAATGCATGGTGGGATTTTTTGTAGAATCAAATTACTTTTCTTTGAGCAGACCCTGTCAATTTTACACAATGTAGGCCAAAGAAGGTGGTCACTAGAGTGTTCTCACAGGCTCGAACATGACTGTAATAGGCAGGAAGCATCCTCTTCAAAACCTGTATTTGGAATTTACACATTTCAGTTCTTTCTCCTAACAAATGCACAAGTAATCATAAAATCTGTTGTTCACACTCGTATTTCTAAATTTTAAACCTAGCGAGTGAAACCGGATATGTGTAGTAAGTGAAACAGAAAGCTAAATTGTTATGAAGTTAAGTTTAAACTCACTTTAACTTCAGCCTTCTTAATGGTTTTTATCATGTACTTGTCATCATTGGTCAGGTAAAAGAAGCTTCCACTTTTTCCAGGTGATGAGAGCTCCCTGAGAGCATCATTCCCGCATATGGATAGCATGTAATCAGCCGGATCCACCTTAAATAACTTCCTAAGGGTCCTGAAGTTTATTATATATAGATCAGCACATCATCGTTACTAGAAATAGCGTATAGATTAACATAACAGGTACATGAAGTGTCTTCCACCAATACAAATATGATCTCTGTATCTTCGATCACTTCAAAGAACTTCAAAGTTTGCTTAGAAAAAAAAATGTTGTGTTTTAAGACGCCAGTTATCTATTACTAATTGTACAAACTAAACATAACAAGCGCACAGACTTTATAATCGACAAAAAAACCCAGTAAAGAATAGTTCATTACAATTAGATAAATCTGACAAACTACCTGAACCTGTCAGGAAAAAAAAAGAAGAAAAGAGAAACTACCTGAAAACCAATGGGCAGTAATCCTTCCACTTGAAGTCACATGATTGATGAGGTGGCGTGTTCTTTGATCCTTCGGGAGGAAACCTGGTCCATACTTTTTCCTTGGTATCAAAAGCTGTAGGCTTTAAGTCGAGAGAAGTAGCAGGAGCAGGCCTTCCTACAGAATGCCTTGGCGGTTGAACCTCGTGTTAGTCACTAGCAGAAAGATTTCAGAATATGGATAAAAATCTAAAAAGACCACAAAAGCTGTAACATTTGCTCAGGACGCTATTGCAAACACAGGTACGCTACACCTGTTTCTGAGGAATGACCAGTATTCATATTCTGTTAACAATTTTATCAGTGTTGGCTAAAATTTCCATTTCAGGTAAAACTAAATAATAAATAAGACTGCCCAAGTCCTCCGTCATCTTTTGTACTTACTTCACATCGCTAATACTGATTCAATTACAGTTCAGTGATTTCTTATACACTAGGGTTCTACATCTACCACAACCTTATAAAAAGCTCATTCTCTAACCTTCCCACAGTAACCACTTCTTGATATTTATAAAACACAACTGAAAAGGCACATAGCAATTTGATTTGTAACTGTCATTTCCTTTTAAACTTGTATGGTGTGTCAAACTTGAAAGTATTCTGGTTTGATTTATGAAAAAGGTGCCTTGCAGATTAGAACAACGTAAGCAACATAATTATTACTGTGCACACCTCCCTGAGGAGTCTTATATATAAACACACATGAGTTAGGGATATTGCATCATACTGCAATATTATTACAAAGTTGCCTTCAAGGTTTTTTTTCCAATTCTGATCAATTGCGCCAAATCACATGTACAGTTGTACACTGTCTTTCTGCAAAGCGATAATAGGGTTATGGAATTCTTTTTGTTTGACAAAGCATTCTGCAAGATTTCTTTGCCAAACAATTAAATTAGTGGAAGCAATATAATGTGCAGAACCTTCTGACGAATAGTTAGATAGAACAGCCCCAATAGTATCCAGTCATCCACAGACTGAGGTGCCAAATTTGTCCATGTGGTTTATATGAATATATTTAGAAAACCAGAGGAGAGAATTTGACGCTTGATTATCTCATTTGTATATTCTTATTATATGCCAACAAAAGAAAAGATTAAGTTTGGGGAAAGGCTTTGCATAAGGTAAGAAATATACCCGATATCCTGTTTCCCTTACAAAAAGAGAGCAAAATCTTTTTAAGTCTTAAAGCAAGAACTTTGTAGTAAAAACATTTGATTAGTGCTAAATTCTCACTCTAACTATTCACGAAATACGCTTCAAAATCATATCAGGTCACAACAAAATGAAGGAACACGTGGCACGTCTTTGTTGGACATTCCAGATGTTCAAAATTAAGTTCAATGACTATTGACAACAATAATTAAAATCCTCGGAAAAAATGGTTGATATAACACATAAATTAACAGCCTAAGCTTAAGTGACTGTTTATCAGTTACTTCCTACAGCAGTCATTATCATGCCAAGGGAAGGATCAAGTTCACCCGATACCATATAGGAGAACCACGAGATAACAACACTGCATATATATAGCTGCTTAGCAACAATATATAATGGAAAAGTATAACTAATTCAATACATACCTTATTCCAAGCTGAAGATTAAGCATAAGCTCATAATTCTTGTGCCCTTTACTTATTGTTTGCCCCTGTCTCCTTGGAGGTCGTATCCTGATGTTTTTTGGGATCCCGCTGGACTCATCCCAATCATCAATCTGGAGATTCCCTAAACCTTCATTTATTTCTTTTCCATCTACTGAATTTCTGTTAGAAATCTCAGAGGTAAGGTCAGTTTCAGAACCCCAACTAGTCTCGCTACCACTGTTGAGCCTAGAATCAATCGACTTTCTCCTTGATCTCGTTTTTCCATCCCTTCCCTTAAAACTCTTGCCATCTTGACCAGTAGGCCAACTCAACATCTTTTGTGAAGGATATATCGGAATACTTTCACCTTCACATACTCTACAGTCAACTAATTCAATCATAACATCTTGAGGTTCCCAATCAAAATCCTCTGCATCTTCAGTTGCAGGATGATAAGTGCCATTCTGTTCCTTGGAATCAGAATTCCAAACACCCTCATAAAAACTCCCATCTTCCCATCGAAAAATCCCACTCCCATTAGGAAGTCCAGCCTCCCAACACCCCTCATACACATTCCCATTCTTCCAAGTCATTGTTCCATTGCCACTCATCTCCCCGTTCTTCCACTCTCCAGTGTACTGATTACCAAAATGCCAAGCATATCTCCCGTTCCCTTCTTGCACTCCACGACGCCAATCACCATCATAAGAATCTCCATTAGCATAATGCCTAGTTCCAGTACCATGCTTCACATTCATATTCCACTTCCCTATATAAATATCATTTGAAGAACCCGAATAAATCCCTTCACCATCGAAAAAACCATCCTTAAATTGACCCTCATAACTGGCTCCCCCAACCCAAGTATACTTACCTCTACCAGTCATCTGACCTTTCACCCACTCACCTATATACAAACTCCCATCAGCCCACACAAAACTCCCCTGACCATGAGGGCAGTTGTTTTGCCATTGGCCTGTATAAACATCACCACTTGAGAAGGACTTTTCGATATCTCCACCATCCACTGGACTATTCACTTCAGTATCATCTGCATGGGCTACTGTCATTGTTGCAAAAATGCTCTTTGCCCTTTTTCTTGCAACTGCTTGTGATTTTCTTACTGTTGCTTCCCAGGCCTTCATTTTCTTTATCTATGTAAATCTCCACAAGCAAATCAATGAATTTTTTTATATATTCATCTAATTTTCTCCACCACCACCACTAACCTAAATCAATCTTTCTGTGTATCATCAATTCAACTCCAAATAACTGAACAACCATTTAAATTCAAAAAATCAATAAACCACAAAACAAACAAAAAACAAGAACCCTAAAAAAAAATTCCCAAAATGGGAAATATCAACAACAGCAAAATGCACCAACTTCCACTGATTTTCTTATGATTTCTCCAAAAGGGTATCTGCTTTTCAATGTTTCCTCAAAAGGGTATTCAAAATCTTAGAAAAAAATGAAGCCCATGCAATCAAAATCAACAAATAAAAGCAAAAGCATGAACAAACCAATGCTCTGTTTCAAGATATTTCTTCCTTTCTGGGTATTCCCTGTTTTTTTCTAGAATTTTGATTGATTGGGTATGCACTAGAGGCTCAACAACAACATTGTTCTTGGTACCCGAGTTTTTCTCCTATATATTCTAACAAGCCCAACAATTGGAAGGATATAAAAAGGTGGTGAACTTAATATGTTTCTATTTATTCCATTTTAAGTGTTTGATTCAGACCATATATACATACAGAGATTTGTATGTATAGCTCAGCAATTTTAGTTGATTACTACAACTCTACAAGGTACAAACACTTCTCCTTGTGACTTTCCTGTCTTTCAGTTTTTCCAAGGCTGTTTTGCATGTTTTTTTATTTTGCTGTCGTTAGGTGTTAATGTTAGAATGGAAGATTTTATGCAATTATACTTTCATATTTGGACTCTTTTTGTGGGTTCACATCATCTTTTTTTGTTTTGGCTATTTGGTCCCCCAACAACTGGTCCAAGATCTAACTATAGATGTACATTCGATTCAAAAGTATGGTTTGACCCTTTAGGAAAAATCAGGAATGTTGGTCCAAAATATCGTAATCGAATCGGAAAAATTTATCTCTCATTTTCTTTAGTCGTGGCAAATTATCATCGTAAATCTAATTTTCAGTGTGAAAATTTGTCACAAGCAAAGACGTATGTAAAACATGTGACAAAAATCTACAACTTTTGAACTAAGATTTTAATTTAAAAACTTGCTATTCATGCACATTATTACTTCTCGACATCTTATTATTAAGAAAAGAGGAGCACTAACCTATATTGATTAGGAAGAAAGGAGCATTAACCTAGATTCAATACCAAGAGTAGAGAAGCATCAACCTTGCAGATTTTTTACCAAAAAAGAGGAGCAAGGAGGCTTTGTTGCCT
This sequence comes from Daucus carota subsp. sativus, assembly GCF_001625215.2. Lineage (NCBI taxonomy): Eukaryota > Viridiplantae > Streptophyta > Magnoliopsida > Apiales > Apiaceae > Daucus > Daucus carota. Next base: position 18,717,503 of record NC_030386.2, read on the forward strand.
CTTTATCTGAAAAACTTGAATCCCAGTAAATTTAGTAATTTATATGTACCATGAGGGAAGAAAACAAAGGTGACAGGAAAAACCAGCACAATCTATGACTTCTAACATAAAAATAAATTTAGTAATTTATACACTTGAATGTTTGGTAAAATAGGTTATGAAATCAAAGTCCTGAATATGACACAAATGAGGCCAACAATAATACTAAAATGAAGAGCCTGTACCAATAATTTTTTTACTTTCCTTTGAGCCGCAGAGCATATGCGTGCAGAGACAGTAGGACCTTTTTCAAACTCTCCTTTGATTCAGCATCAATAAGGTTTCCATCAGCATCAAACTTAGCAGGAGCTTCAAACACGTTCAAGTAAAACTCTGGCTTATTAATAAAGTGAAGGTCGATGTAGATTCCTATTTGACGGAGGTGATACTGTGAGCGACCCCCTCCCCAACCTCCTCCAGCACTAACAATTGCAGCAGCCTTATCAGCCCAAACATTTGGCGGTCGGGATGCCCAATCTATAGCGTTCTTTAAAGGTGCTAAACAATAGATTACACAACCGAGAGTATATTAAAAAAAATTTAACCATTTTTTAGTTTAGTTTGTTAGTTTAAAAAATGAGTTCTGGATGCATTTGAAGCTAGTGAGAAAAAATTAAAAGTAAAACGCAAAGCAAGAAAAACAAAATATACCCCTATTTATTTTTTCCGAATTTCATAGCTATTCTAAAGATTTAAAATAAGATGACTGGAGAAGTGTCTGAATGATACCAAATGATTCAGCTACACAAGGGAATAACTTCTATATAGCTAGACATTAAGTAAATTTTTGTAGAAAGATAAGATTACCGGTGACTGAATAATTGTACTCAGGTGAAGCAAAGAGATAGCAATCTGCTTCCGCAATCTTGTTTCGAAAGGCCTCCACAGCAGCGGGGTATGTTCCATTTACCTCGAGATCAGTGTTCAGCATAGGCAAAGGTGATATATCCACATATTCCACCTTCACACCATTATTTAACTCCTTGGATATATCAATTACTACATCAAACACAAACACCAATTTTCCAACTTCCTTTCACCAACACAAAACTATAAGCTAAGCTTACACAGAAAAATTATATTCCATTAGTACAAAATTCTCAGAATCTTATGAATTTCGATATTCTAGAAACCTTAGAGCAACTCCAAGAGTTGCTCCATTAACTCCTCATAAAAATCATTATAATAAACACTCTTAGCTCATTTACACATGAAGTGAATACTAGGACTCCAACAGCCTTCCTCAACATCCTCTTTGTCCACTTATAAATCAGTTTTTTATTCGTAACTGCTATTCGTCTTTCTCTGCAACAGATTCAAATGTCAGTGTTTCTCTTACATATTAATATAAAATTAGTTTAGGAGCTGATATATACTCCTCAGTACTGAGGAGAATCTTCCAACTCCTAACTTTTTAGGAGGGAATAGAGAATCTGTTGGAGTATGGTTTTACATCAAATTCAGTATAATTTAACTTAGGAGGCAGTGTGAGGAGGCTGTTGCTGTTGCTCTATAATCACTTACAAGTTACAGGAATCCCCAATTCCCATAACAAATCCTTGTCCAAAACAGTGTAGAGAAACACGAAAAACTGGAAAAAAAAAACACAAACTCCAAATTTGAAGTGAAACCCGTGAGGCATGATTACTTGCACGATTTTTTTTTGTCAAAAATATAATTATCTATATAGTCATCTATACTTGTATTATAATTTTGAGAATGTTTGTTATAATAATAGTAAACAATAGGATAGTACTTGAAATAGTACATAGATAAAAGTCTCAAACAACATAGTGAAAAATATTAGTGCATAAAAGTATCAAACTATCAACCAATAAAATTTAGTAAGTCAAAGGCTTCCATATCATTTAGCTCAATCTCAGTTCTCTCAAATTCTCTCTTCCTTATAAAGGTTTAACTAATTTCTAATAATGTTAGGAGTGTTTTGGTCTGTTTGTATATTATTTTTTTCCGAGCTTTTGCATTTTAGGCGATTGTTAGTTTCTCCAAGTAATCGCGTATCAAGCGAGATTTTATGCCAATTTCATAATCACACTAAATTGTTAATAAGCAGAACCTTCGCAGACTCACGAAGCGAGAATAAGTTAAATATAAAAGTAGATACATAACCATGGGAGAGATGTTACTTTAGCACCAAAATCACTTTTTGGTGTTAAATTATAACAATAACTCCACCTATTTTAGCACAAACATTGGACTTGCTCTAAGTGTATGTATGCATACACAATTCTATATCAATCTCATAAATTACACAGACTTAAGCATGACCCATAGAGAATAAAGCAAGTTGACAATTTTTGTTACTGCATCAAGAAACAAGAAATTCAGTTTCACTCATTTTAAGTGTATGTACGCAACCTACACAATCCTGAATCCATTATACATTACTAAATTATGTATGAATATTTTCAAATTTAAGCTAAAGTTGTTTTTTCAAATTTAAGCTAAAGTTATCAAAATCTTTTTACAGAATGATGAACAATTCTTGACACAAAGACGAAGAGGGGGAGGGAGGGAGGGAGGGAGAGAGAGAGAGTACCTGAACGGACAAGGCCGTGATTGAAGGAAGCTTTGCGGATAGAACCAGAAATGGCTACAACTTTGACAAGTGGGCTAGCTATTGCCTCCATCTCACTCTTCACTGCTTATCTGCTTTCTCTACAAGGTGGATATATATATGTGCACACACATGACACAACATCATATATATACATACATGCACGTGTAGTTTATTTTTATAACGAAGACAGGGGACTGCGGGACAACTCATTTGAGGTCCATTCACTGGATTGGGGCTGGATAACAAAATTCAGCATATGTCTTGTTATTGTATAAAGTAAACAACGGGATTATAAGCTACCAGAGAGTTTGGAAAATATGTAGAAGCTAAAAAAGAAATTATCAATTCTCGATGGCTTAAGATTGATTCTACTTTCAAAACTTTTCTGTCGCACTTGGCTCAAAACTAAGCATCGAAAATTCTTGAAACTGGATAAAGGATAAACTAATACCATAAACAAATTTATTATAAATTTATTATGAAGAATAGGATTACATATTTTTATTGTTCAAAAATTTAGTAAATTTTATGATTTAAGCTTTGTTGAATCTATAAATTTATACGAGATCTCATATCATCTTTTATCATAGTATAATAATATATTTTATTTATAATATAATATATATTAATATACTATTCCTTCCGTCTTATTTATTTCTTTACGATTTTCTCACTACTTGACATATGATTAAGATATACATAAAATATATTTTTATAACTTATCTTTTAAATTATCTAATAAAAAAATTAGAAATATCAAAGTTGAATTATATTATACACTGTAATTTACATGCAATGTGTGCCCTTCATTAACAAGTGAAATCTCATTTTAGTGAAGAATGAGAAATACAAAATACCAAAATTTGGTTATCATTTTATGATTTGAACAGTTATTTATGTGACAACACACACGATAAAACAATTGAAATACAAAATATTAATAACATTAGTTTTGAATTAAATATAAATTAAATTCTCCGTTAGACTTTCATATTGGTTATAATTTTATAATGTAACGATTATCTCACCAAAAGAATGACATTCTCAACAAAATTATTCAAAACTTTTAAAATTCAAACAAGTTATTTTACAAACCAACTCTACAAAATCAATATCATGTTTAAGAATTCAAATAAATAATGAATTCATATTGATATTATTAACCGAATCTATAATAATTATAGTAAAAGAATCGAAATACAAGATATTGTCAACAGAACTCGATAACTATTAGTTTTGAATTTAAACTTGAAAGTTCCACTAGACTATAATATTAATTTGTTAAACAGCTATTGAAATAGCTATTTAACTAATGTCAAAGAAATGATAATGTAACCAAATAAAAAGACATATTTTCAAAAAATAATAAATTTAAAATATTTATTTAAGTTCATACTTGTCACAGGTTATAGCCATCGGAGAATAAAACAAAAAGTCAACTTGCAAAAATTGACCGGAAAAACCACCACAATCTCTTATTCCTTGCACACACATTCATGACAAGATACTAGGAAGCAACTTTCATGATTTAACACACAGTTTCACTTGTAATATGAAAATTACACATGAATGTTTGGTATAAAAGGTAATCAAATGAGGCTATCGACAATACTCAAATGAGGAGCCTGTACCAATAATTTTTTTACTTTCCTTTGAGCCGCAGAGCATAGGCGTGCAGAGACAGAAGGACCTTTTTCAACCTCTCCTTTGACTCCGCATGAATAAGGGTTCCATCGGCATCAAACTTGGCAGGAGGTTCAAAGGCGTTCAAGTAAAACTCTGGCTTGTTAATAAAGTGAAGGTCAATGAATACTCCTATTTGACGGAGGTGATATTGTGAGCGACCCCCTCCCCAACCCCCTCCAGCACTAACAACTGCAGCAGCCTTGTCAGCCCAAACATTCGGTGGTCTTGATGCCCAATCTATTGCATTCTTCAAAGGAGCTGAGCAATAGATTACACAATGGGAAAAATATTAAAAAAATCAGCCTAATTTAACATAAATCCGCATCAATTTTGTAATGTGTTGGTTTAACGAATGAGTTCTAAATGCATGTCAAGCTGGACAAAAAACTAAAAGAGAAATACAAAGCAACTAAGCAAGCATTCATTCATATTACTATCTACTATTAATCAACCATTTAACAAAGCTGATCGTAGGGAACTCCAAGAAACGGGTCAATTATAAGACAGAGGTGTTCTTACTATGCAATCATGTTTGCAATCATTTCTCATAAGGAGATACTGTTGATTCAAACATTCTCACAATACCTAGTCCCCACATACTACGGAACACAGATAGAGATCACTGTAATGACATGATGATTGTACTATATGCTCAAATTATTCTCCCTTACGCTGATTTCATAGTAATTAACCCACAATACATTAAAAAATCATGATAGGCTTAAAGGTCCTACCTCCTACGTATTTAACACAGCATAATCAACATAACAGATGCAGCAATACTGTTACCTAACCCAACCCAAGAACTATCTTTAAATTATTAAAGTCTGGTCTTTTGCTCTTAATACATGATAATTAACAGTGTATGTTATTAATCAATCAATTTGCTCATCCTACTTTAACTGCTCCTGCAAAGCTCTGATGCGAGGTTTCATTGCCGCCTCAAGTTCATCCCAAAAGGCCTTTATGAAATGCAGGCATAATAGCATTAAGCATTATCACATTTAGGAAAGTTTTAAAACTTCATCAGATAGGATCGCTGATTCATTTGGAAATAATATAAATAGACCCCTACTTATTTTTATAAGATGACTGGAGATTGAAGAAGTATCTAAATAATACCAACAAATATAACTACATAAGGGAACCTTTTCTATAGCTAAAAATCAGCAACCCTAAATTTCTAATTGGCAAGTACTAACAGAATACGAACTAAACTCATATAGTCATGCCATTAAACTGACCAACACTTGGGACAAACAGCATAGCAAATATAACTTTTTGTAGAAAGTTAAGACTACCAGTGACTGAAAAGTTGTACTCAGGTGAGGCAAAGAGGTAGCAATCAGCTTCCGCAATCTTTTGCCGAAAGGCCTCCACAGCCGGAGGGAATGTTCCATTTACCTCAAGATCAGTGTTGAGCATTGGCAGAGGTGATATATCCACATATTCCACCTTTACACCATTATTCAACTCCTTGGAAATGTCAATCACTACATCAAAACACAAACACCAATGTTCCAACTTCATTTCACAAACAAAAAATTATAAACAAATAAAAAAAAAATCAAATCTCATAGTACAACAACATTCTCGAAATTTATAATTTTCGACCTTCATCACAATCCCAATCCTGATAACCATTTTTTGTCAAAAATAAAACCTTTCACTTACAAATTAGGCTTCTAAAAGTCAAATAAACCACACAATCTCTAAATCAATCTCATACATTAGCACAGAATTAAGAATGACACAATTTAGATTAAAGCTAAAGTTGACATCTTTAGTCATTACATCAAGCAACAAGAACTTCAGTTTTAGTCATTCTAAGCGCACATATACAATTTACACCATCCTAAATCAATCTCATAATGTATGAGTCATACATTTATTACAAAATTAGGCCTATCCCATTCCAGATTAAAGTCAAAGTTGACAACTTTAGTCAACCCCATTAAAAAATTTCAAGAATCAAGAACTTCAGTTCCAATTTAATATATTTAACAAAAAAAAAAAAGTGTGTCCATAACCTAAACAATTTCTAAATAAATCTCATACATAATCACAAAGTAGGGGTGTGCACGGGTCGGTTCGGTTCGGTTTCTATCTAAAACCGTTACCGAACCGTGTATTTCGGTTCGGTTCGGTTTTTAGGTAGAAACCGTAACCGAACCGTTTGAAACGGTTTTTTTTGGTTCGGTTAACCGTTGGTCGGTTTCGGTTTTTTCCGGTTTTTATATGATTAGAAACTAGTATATACAAATTTAATACTATTTTTAATTTTAGAAAAATATTTATATACTTATAATATCAATTTCTCTTATTAAACTATATAAATAATATCTTGTATCACACACATATATAATATGTTATATATAATAATATATAATAAATATTATATTTTTATTATATATTATATAAGCGGTTCGGTTTTTCGGTTCGGTTTTAAGAGTAAAACCGTAACCGTAACCAAACCGTTATGTCGGTTCGGTTCGGTTACGGTTTTTTTCGGTTTTTGTCGGTTACGGTTTTTTTCGGTTTGGTTTTTCGGTTTTTCGGCTCGGTTTCGGTTTTTCGGTTTTTTTTCTCACCCCTATCACAAAGTTAAGAATGGCCAATTTGAAATAAAGTCAAAGCTGACAACTTTAGTCAACCCCATCAAAATCGTTTCAAGAATAAAGAACTTCGATTCTTGATCAGAGAGAGATCAAATTGTAATTGATGTGGGGGAGGGAGGGAGGGGGAGAGAGAGAGAGAGAGAGAGAGAGAGAGATGTACCTGAACGGATAAGACCAATATTGAAGGAAGCTTTGCGGATGGAACCAGAAATGGCTACAACTTTGATGACTGGTTTAGCTATTGCCTCCATTTCTCTCTTTCCCTACTTCCTGCTTCCTCTACAACTTCTTTTATAGAGAGGAAAGATCATACGTACACAAAAATAAAAGAATCATAACATATCTTTTCAACACAAAAAAAGACAGTCAATAGTCAATACACATACATGCATTTATAATTCGGTTTTTCTCTGGTGTGCCCATGGGCACACAATAAGCGCTAATATCTATGAGTTTGGTGCATTCTTATTGGTCATGTAATTATAAATATGGATGGCCCCCTGCATTTACATCAATTCAACCAATCAAAATCCTCCAAACTCATCAAATTTTGTGCATATTGTGTGCCTTTGGGCACACATTAGAAAGACCCTTTATAATTTATTTTTATTACGAAGATATGGGATTGTGGGCCAACTCACTTTACATTCATTCACTTACGGGGTGTATTCGATTGGGATTTTAATGCATTGTTTTTAGTCTATGGATTTTTATAGATTGTATGAGATTTTGATTATTTGCGGATTCTTGATGAAATGTCGCAGAATTGATAGGATTTAGATACAATGCTTCAAAATCCCATTGAATTTGGTGGGATTTCAAAAAATTTAAAATACACTGAACAATGCCACAAAATCCATCATTTTATGAAATGAAAAAAAATCCATCAGCATTTGAATACCATAAGATGGGTGTATTGGATTGGGATTTTAAAACATTTTTTTGCATTCATGAAATCCGAGGGTATTCGATTGGGATTGTTTGAAATCTATTAAAATCTTGAGGTATTCAATTGAAATTTCACATTATGCTACAAAATCTAGTGGTATTCAATTGCGATTTTAAATTATGCTTTAAAATTCGATGGTGTTCAATTGAGATTGTTTAAAATCCATTAAAATCTGATGGTATTCAAATGCTGATGGATTTTTTTTACATTTCATAAAATGATGGATTTTGTGGCATTCTTCAGTGTACTTTAAGTTTTTTGAAATCCCATCAAAATCAATGGGATTTTGAAGAATTGTGCTTAAATCCTATCAATTCTGTGACATTTTATCAAGAATCCGCACAAAATCAAAATCAGGCACAATCCATTAAAATTCATAAGCTAAAAACAATTCATTAAAACCCCAATCGAATACACCCCTCTTAGAATTTGGTTGGACATCAAAATTAAAGTAAATTTGTCAGGATTGGCTAAAATTTTGTTATTTATAATATATGATTTACTATTTGTGATAAAAAATATAATATAAAAAATTAGTAAAAAAACATGACAAAAATCTCTTTCTAGTTGCTCCGGAACAATTAGGAGAGTCTTTAGAAGAAATACGGGGTTCTGCTTCTAGCCGCAACATGCTATTGGATGGTGATTCCGCTTATTAAATCAAATCGAGATAAAAGACATGTCAGGCTAGTTTGGCATGCCCATGTCTTTGTGACATCAACCCTAATCATAGTTAACCAATCGACTACTCACAAAATATAACCGGCCAACCTATCAATTTGCCTGCCCAAATAAAGAAGAAAAAAGGGCAATCATCTCTATCTTAAAGTTTAAACAGACTCCACTGGCTTCCAATTAGTATCAATCAACCATTCGACCTTTACGAGAGCAATCACAGGCTAAATTAAACAAAAAGATAACAAATTTTGATAGATTAATTAAATATAAAAAAAATTCCGCGCTGACCTCGTATTCTTATTATTGTGATTATTATAGATAAATGTAAACCAGTAATTATATATTAAGATTTTTTTGGTATTTCTGTTAACTTTTTGCTGAAAAACAGTTAAAACTATTTTATAATTCTAAAAATAATTTTTTCAAATAACAATTTTAAACTCAAGAACCGTTTAAGAAAAAGCATGTTCCATTATTTTTCAAAAAAGCTATTTTTCTGCCAGCACTTTTTATAATAGGATGGCAGCACTAAGAAAAAAATCTAATGTACTCGATTTTATTTCCGCTTGTCGGATAATTTGGCTCCGTTAGTCGCTATGAAAAACGCCGACAATAGAAGACAGAAAGGATAACAAGATTACTGGAAACGAGATCTAATTAAGTAGAAGAAAAGATTACGTGGGTGTTTGGCACGAGCTTATAAGCTCGGCTTCTGAATTATAAGTTGGAAGCACTTATTTGTATCGTTTGTGTAAGAAGTCAAGAAGTACTTAAAAAAAGCTATGATTGCTAGCTTTTGTCTAACGACTTCTGCTTATTTACCAAACACTTTTATCACTTATAAGTCTTAACTTACTTCTAACTTCTATTTCACTTTTTTACTTTAAGCAATAAGCACTTATATTAAGCTCACCCAAACGGCACCTACATAAAACACCAGCAGCCATCAACCTTGACCTATAATATAATATATGGCGGCGTATAATAATTATAATTATAATTAGGATACTAAAACATTATATATCTGGTTAGCAGCCAGCAAGTTTGGCCCGCCTTTGTCTTTTTAGTTTTCAATCAGAAGGTCACCAATCACTAAATTTAAATTGTAATTCTTTATGTAGAGCACTACAAATTGAATTTCTCAGGTGATCCAATGATTAGTACTCCCTCCGTCCCCTTTTACATGTTCATTTTGCATTTCGAGGAGTCAAATTGACCAATTTTTGATTAAACATTACAAATTATTTACTCATTATTTTTAAAATCTGAAAGTTGCATATTAAAATATACTAAATATACTTTCTATTGATATAATTTTTATTATTTTTTTCAATTATTTGACACATGTAAAGTTCAGTCAAAATAAAGTCAATTTGACTGGTCAAAAGTCAAAATGGACATGTAAAACAGGACGGAGGGTGTATTTTTTATTAACAACTTTTAATATTCTAGTTTATTTTCATTAGTGGAATGGAAAGCTAGTCATTCGAATATGTCAATTTATAGTATTACTTTTTATGGTACAAACAAAACATACTGTTTCAGATTCTGTAAGTCAATTCTTGGAAATGCATTATGATGTTACTGCGTGGTGAAAACGTTGAGCTAATGAGCCGGACTCTTATCAAAGACGATGGTATGATATTTAAATACGGATAATTTCTGTACCTTTTTTGGTTTAATGTATCTGGCGAATGCCATAAGCTGAATAATGAATCAGTTAACACGAATCAAAACTTTGAGAAATATAGTTACTTTTTTTGATAAAAAAAATTTAATAATGAAAAATCATACGATATCAGGACTTACTTCAAACTCCTGCATAATTAATTGGAATACGAAAAAACAGGATCATGTACGAAACAACACCGAAGCCTAGCGAGGGTAAAAGGAACATGCCATCACAGGTTTTATTATTGTTCCAAGAGAAGCTCCTGCTTCATACTTGACAAATCAGTTTTAAGTTATGGTGCAGGAAATCCGATTAAATGACTAATCGCCACAAGAGATGCAACAATGCTATGTTGTAGAAAGCATCTCTTCTGCAGCTGTCAGTAATAAGTTATCATCTAATATCGTCTAATTTAGAGCACTAATATATGGTAATATCAGAGAGTAATTGGTCTGCCAATTGCCAAATGGTCAAGTGGCATGAACACACTACCAGGCACAACCTCAACTCTGGTCCTCAAGGGAAACCTACAGTGATGCAGACACAAAATTAAAAAAATTGGGAAATAAAACAAACTCGAACACAATGTAGAGAGAAGCAGTACTAGCAATTATATGTCAAATTTCCATTAGAAATTGTCTACTAAAAGAAACTTAAGCTGCACTCCAAAGAACCGAATCTACTCTTATATATAAAAGGCGAACCAAGGGCAAAATATGCCAAGAAATTGGTTGTGAAATGACGTAAATATCCTTATAAAATTGAAAATTACAGTTCTGCCATCACAGTTGTACCATCGCTTCTCACATGTTTTTGCGCCTTATTTTGATTACCATCACATAGCGAGGCTGAAATGAAAGGGTCATGGAGGTTCACCTGATTCAACACCAAACATAGCCAACTGCTAAGGTTGTAGTTCAATTCCCGTTCTGCCTTGTGTCCCGTGGGTCTCAGCTGTTCGCGGACTGTAAATCGAGTGGTTGTTGGCAAATTCGTGATTTGGGAAGGAGGATTCGGGTGTAGCAAAGGTATGGCCTGCTTCACGTTAAATAATTATGTATATCCATGTTTGTGCTCTTAGCTTGGGTTAGACACCGGTTGCTCTAGGTAGGGTTTATGCCATGACTTGATTTCTAACTGAGTAAAACACAAATAATAACAAGTCAGGGTGGGGTGTGTCATTTGTCCATTTGTTTTCCAAAGTATGCTGCACCAGGCTACATTGTTATTCTCTGTTGTCTGCAAAAATTGGTTTCTTTAATTTAAAAAACAATTTAATATTTCGAATAGTTAGGTTTTTGTGTTGAAAAGGAGTGTGTTCTAACATATTTCGGGGTGAGCGAGAATCAAACCCGAACTTACATGAGACAATAATATTTTGAAATGAGCGAGAATCGAACCTGGAACATATGAAGACAACAAGAGATAAGCTAGCACTTTTGTCATAGTAAGCTATAATAGAACTAATAAGATCTCAGAGTGAGCGAGAAACGCACGTGGACCTAGCTGACATGACAAGAGATAAATCTGTATGACTTTAGTTGCCTGTGAAAACCTTAGTTTCATTATTTTGGTGTAATTTAGGCTGAGGCGAAAAATGAAAAAGAAAAAAATGGGTGGCCACCAGAAGCAGGATACCTAAAGAAAAAGGTGTAAATGTAGTGGGAGTGACCAGGTTTATGACAATCTTAGCTCCTAACCACCAAGGTGGACTCATCTGCTCCATCTTGTGCTCTAGCTTGGGACACCCATTATAATTGTAGGTACCCTAGAATTGTTTGAATTATTTAACCAGATTGTGTTTGTAAAATATTTTTGGGAAGAGGTTTAAAGCTCCTGTGGCAGCAAGCTTTCTGTTGATAAATGAAGACTTCGATAAAAGAGCCTCTGCTTGCCAATTTCAGTAATTGTCTGGCGCAGTAAATGATTTAGGTTGTGTTGGAAGGAGAGTAATTTTCCGGTCCAGTGGGTAAGTTTTCCTTGTGTGTGGGTTAAGCCACTGTATCGACAGCCCTGATCGCATAAGCAGGGATTAACACGATGCAAGAGATTTGTGAGAACCTGGCCATCTTTCATGTATATTTTTACTTAAAGAATGCAGTGGGTTTATATAGCTGGGGCTGGCCTAATCTGTATTCTGTTTTTGGAACTTTTGGAGAAAAGTTTGTAGTTCTAGTGTGTTACATATTTAGGCATTCAGAGCCCATCAATCTAAAACGCTAAGGTGTAAGATAATAAGCGTCAAGTAGTGAATCTTGTGCTATATTTCAAAACTCTCCTCATTCGAATCTCATTTTTTGATTTGGAGATTGGAACACTGACTCTCATCTTTGAAGCATTTCATATTTCTACAATTAGTTTAAATACTAAATATGAAATATTCATTGATTATATAAATAAATATAAAAAAGTCTCATATTCAAAATAAATGTATTAAAACTAGACCAAATCAAATAACTTTCATTTATTTTGTTTGAACTTTAACGACAAATAGAGATGTTCTGTTTAATCAAACTATCAAAGAACTAAATATATCCAATACTAATTTTAATGATATTAATTAGTACATAGATAACAAAATGCACCATAAAAAATAAAAATATTCTTAGAGCATCAGACAACAGCATGTTATTATAACATAAATGTTCCCACGTGGTATTATAACATAAATGTTCCTGATAGATGACATGTTATAGAGAAATGTGTCTATAATTTTGATTATTGCTAAAAATAATAATCAACGATTAAGCTCACAAAGTTACTGATTCAATAACTATGTTTGGAATATGCAGATAAAGAGGGAAATTGGCACATGAAATCTACTCAGATATCCTAACGTGCTCCGGTGACACGAGGTTTGTTTTCTCCGTGGCCTTAACTATTATTTCCTCTTGATATTCCTTCAGAAAATCATGTTATTATAAGTACATACCACAAATTTCTGCATAGTTTCAGTTAGGCAGGTCATGCGACATTAAACATGTAACCTCTATAATCTACTTATCTCCTTGTATACTTATATATATTAAAGCAGAACCAGGGGCAAGTTTTGCCAACAAAATAGATGCGAAAGTACATAAAAACCCCTCCCAGACTTGAAATTACAGCATTGCCATCACTTTTTATCTACGAGACAACGTTTCTTGTGCTTCATTAAGATAAAATGGTAGCAGTTTCGACGAATCCCTTGACTGAGTGTTGCGATAGAATACTTCAGATGGGTTAAGTTTAATTCAGCTTCAGTTGTTTAGGTTGGATTTTAGGGGGTTGTGTATGTTGGATTTTAGGTTGTGGAGAAAGGGCTTGAATTTCATTGTGATGAGGATAAAGAAGTTCAAGGGATAAAGTTTTTGTAGACGTGTCGTGTGTTTCGCGGGCCAGTGGAAGAGGAATCTTTGACGGCCGGCCAGAGTTATTTAGGTGTTTTTATTTGATCTTGTCAATAGTGTTACAAGATATGTGCCATTAGCTATTTTATATGTTGTAATTTATGTGTTGTGCTGCTAGAATCTGGTGTTCGGTTAAGCTTTTGGTCCTTAAAAAGTTAAAATCTTCTGTAGGTATTGAGGCTGTGTTTTATTGTTTTTCTCTTTTGATTTTGCGTGACTGATATGGTGTTTATGAGTGTGTTGTTAGGGCTGAGGTTTATTGGTAAGGTATTACGAGATTCTTGCTAGATTAGTTATGAGGAAATTGAGATATCATGACGTTGCTAATCAAGGTTTTAATGAGTGGACAATTGCAAAGGCCCTCACTTTGTGTGATGTCTTTGTCTAATGTTGATGTCACTCATCCATTTCTCACTCTGCCTTGACAACATGTTGAAATCTATATGCTTGTGCATTTGACGCAGCGAGAACATGATATGTTGATGAATAAAGAGCTAAGAACATGATATTGTTCGAGCTAAGAATCTTAAGGTCGGGAGAGAGATTAAAATATGCTGGTTAAATGGATGCCTACAGTTCTCTGTTCCAGAATGGCAGGTTCAGGCAGTGACACCATTGTAGGATGTTGCACCACTAATTCATGACTGCTAACCTATTACAAAGGTTTTGACATTATCGAGTGTCGATACTAATCATCCATTTCTCCCCTTGGCACGCAGATCAGTCGAAGATCATAAAAGTGCTGTGGTGTGCATGATACAGAGTTTTAGCCTTGAGTACTTCTAATTCACTCGCTGTAAGCAAATTGAATTTATTAAGTGTGGGAACTTGACAGGAGATATACACATTATAACCTTGTATCAGCTATATTATAATGTGATACATTCAACATTCGATCCATACTAATTACGATTTGTGTAGTGAGTATTCAACACAGAGGCAATTCTTCCCTGTATCAAAGTTGTATCGGTATTATATTATGACTGCATTAAGGTTATACCAAGATAAAATTGTGACTGTATTATAAGATTCCACGGCTAATGATTCTGGAACAAGAATGTTTAGTAGAATCTTAAGTGCCTGATTGTACAGCCTTGTAGTTTCAAATTTCAAGATTTTCTTTCCTTTACAAAGCTAAATTTACAAATTATAGTGGGTTGCTGGATGTAATTAGTTTATTAGTCCCCTTTTTGCTTGTCTCAATATAATTTGCTTATTATACAGTGTTGTAGAGTATCCTTGGGTGGTTATGTTTTTGGTCATGTCATAATATTATATTAGACATGTATAAATTTCTCATCCAATGAAATAAGAGATGTTATGATAATATTTGTTATTGCATTTTGCATTTTGCATTTTGAGGTATAATGTGCGATTTGAGGTTTAAGTTGTACTTTCACTTTATATTAACTAAATGTTTTTGTTTTTCTAGGGATGAAGAGTGAGCTCCCTCACTTCAGTGCTCTGGATCTTCTATGCCGCATCCGTTGACGAAGTAGTTAATGGCACATGTTATGAAAGCAAGGAAGGAAAGTGTATGCCATGATCTCTACCTCAGCTGTAGCTCAAAGACAGAGACTACTGAGAAATGATGCAAATTAAATCCTACTCTGTAATCCACATATTTTTTGTAAAAAAAAGGGACACGTGTACAATGGTCTCCTTCAACAACTGCATGCCACAACCAATATTACATCCTATACTGCAATGTACATGCAAATTTACATTGTTAGAGTAGTATGTGGTGCGGGCCTTGCATGGATTACCAACAAATGACAAAGTTTTTAAAAAATATTTATGCATTCATTTATTTTACAAGCATAAATATGCTTAACAAAAAAATTTAGGGCGATTTCCTATGTTTAAAAGTTGAAATCTAGAATTGCCCGTGCCTTGCACGGGCTATTATGCTAGTTTAGGCATAATATACCAAATTAAACAAAAACTGAAAGTTGACACAAAGTTAAGCCACTCACCAAACAGAGACTGCAACAATAATCAATCTTCTTTCTCCCCAAAGAGGAACATTCAGTAAGCTAAACATAAGCATGGTCACCTGTAAGCTGAACACAACCACCAGTTGGCGGACACAAGACTGCATTGCAATTATGACAAACCACAGCAGTTTGGGTGTGGCTAAACACAGGTGCTCTGCAACATTTAACAACTAATCAACACATGGCATATTTCAAACCACAACAAAATCATAAGCAGTTAATGAACCAAAACGGGGCTAGCCAAGGCTCCGGGCCTAGGCTGAATTCCAAAATTTAATAGAATATTTTTTCAAATACTAACTTTCTGTTGAGAATTAGTAAGAAAATCATATTAAGCCCCAGCTGATATGAAAAGGCTAGTGATATCTAAAGATTAAGCCAACTCTTTTCTAATCCACAGTAAAAAAAAACCCGAAAACAAACATTATATCAAGCATAAAACTACTCACAGTATCAGAAGAATTATAACTGTGATAACATTTTATTGCACTCACATGTTAAAGCAGGTAGCCCATGCACTTGACATCCTACACAGTAAAACAGATCAGCAAAAACAATAAAAAAATGAAATCCTCCTGATGCTTGAACGACCACTAAGTAATTTGTTTCTACCAGAGCCTTACTACAGCCTTGATCTTTTAGCCAGCTGAGAGCTTCAGGGACACCTATAGCCTCCACCACTTCTAGGGTTGCAATGCCAAGATCTCGCTTCACCTAACTCATCAGTGTGGTTTCTAGCGACAAATGAGTAGCTATAGCAGTTCGAAGCTTTGAAAATTGCAGCATCAGTATTAACCTTAATCATATCAGTAGTTGGTTAAGTCCAATGCACATTATCTGATTCCACAACCTCCCCATCCTCCATTCCTTTTTTATTGCAGACTATAACTGCATATCAACCAGCACAGCATCGCCACCATAGCCCTCTTCTCACCTTCACCTTGATCAAAAACACTATTTAACCAATTAGCAAATTCTAACTGTAAAGACTCTTTAATAGAAATTCCAACCCTGTCCCAGCTTTAGAAAAAGAGCAAGATACAATAACACTATTAGTGGAGTGTTCTGCTTTTTCTTCACACAAGGACCTGTATATAACTTTGAGAACGCAAAGAAGAGTGATACAACCACATTGACAAAGTTTCACAGAGGGATGCTGGAGGAAGGAATTTACTTTGCACCGACAAAGTTTGAGGCTAGGTTCACTAGCTTGGCACATAGTTCTGAAGATATCCAGAAGACAATAGCAGCTGCGGATAAAGTATTAAGATAACTCTAATTTGGTTCTTTTTGTAGGTATTGGGAAATAATCCTAGTTTATCTCTATGATAAAGGAACGGAGTATGCAAATTCTTAGCCTTTTGATATCTATTTTAAGGAGATCGTCTGCAGCTCGAATGAGACCTTATTTGTTGTTGACATGTGTGAACTGTAAACTCTGTGGCGACCACCCAGGTTACTCTGCTAGTCTCATTAAGAGCATTAATGTAGATCAATCTATTCAGAGAGCTAGTTCAGAAGTCAGGTACAAGCATAGTTAGCAAGATGTTTTTCTTGCGGCATTGAAGTGCTGCTCTGTTTGATAAAGAAAAAAAAGTTTTCAGGTTTATGTATTATTTACATTCGTGCTGCTGCTGTTGTTTTAGTGGCATGAACATAAACTTCATGTTCTGAACAAAAAAGAAGCGCTGATTTGTTAAATGCAGGCCTAACCTCAGTATTATCTTGTTCGAGACTTTATATTAAGGTTGCATGGCTTATACCAGAAAGTCCATGCACCTGATATTCTATGAAGATCAGTCCTACCCGTGCCTTTCTCAAACTCTGCTTGTGCCGGAGTTTTGTGAATGTACAAAAAAACATCAGATGCGGGAAATTCTATGGCGGTTAACAATTCTTTTCTAGGAAAGCTACAGTTCATAATAGATTTAAACCTATGTATTACAGGGGCCAGAATATGAGATGGCCAGATCATTTGCTGTCCAAATGCACTCACAGTACAGTCGCATGCCGAACAGTATCCAATTATTTCACTGCTGAGTATCGCTACTTGACAAATTCATAATCTCATGACCTTGATTAGAGCTTTACCTAGCTTGATGCACAAGATCTTATTAGTTTTAAAAATTACAAGTGCAGTTGACAATTACTATTTTCTATCTAAGTTCACATAATCCATAGTGACAGACACAACATCCAAAGAAAGCAGAAAATAAAACAAACACACACAATGTAGAGAGAAGCTGTACTATTTATAGGTCAAATTTCAATTCAGAATCGTCTACTCAAAACAAACTTAAGCTAAACTCCCAAGAACCGAAGGTCCAAATTAGGCATAATATACCAAACTGAAAAAAAACTGAAAGTTGCCGTAAACTTAACCACTGACCAAACAGAGACTGCAACAATATTAATCACTATTTCTCCCAAAAGAGGAACCTTCGGCTAGCTAAGCATGAGCTCGGCCACCTGTAAGCCGAGCCCGACCACCAGTTGGCTGACACAAGACTGCATTGCACTTATGACACACCACAGCAGTTTGGGAGTGGCTAAACACAGGTGATCTGCAACATTTAACAACTAATTAACATATGTTATATTTCAAACCACAACACGATCATAGCCAGTTGCGGAACCAAGACAAGGCTAGCCAAGACTCGAAAATGTAACATATTTTTTTTCAAATCTAAAAAAATTAGTAAGAAAATCATTTTAACCACCAACTCATATGAAAAAATTAGTGATATCTAATATTAAGCCCTACTGTTTTCTAATCTTGGTTCCGCCACCGCAAACATAAAACACACATTAGACCAAATACAAAACCACTGATAGCATCGAAACAACTAAAACCACTATAACATTTTGATGCACTCACATGTTAAAGCAGCCCATGCACTTCACATCCTACAGTACAGATCAGCAAAATAATTTAAAAAAATGAATACAGAAAAATAAAAAAACATAAAAATAAGGAAAGATTATTACCATGAAAAAAGAATTAGGAGTCTTAACAAGACGCTTAAGCTTGTGCTTCCTCTTCTCAACATCAGCTGGAGGGTTCAACAAATCTATATCATTCGATAACGCCTGCATATATGCCCACACAAAAAAATCAGTACAAAAATTAAAATACAATTTTGGGAAGAACATTTAATTATATAATTCTAGTCCGTGAATATATTAAGCATGGTTAAGTCATATAAAATATAATACCATCTATGAAGCAGACTTTTGTGTTGAGAAGAAGGAGATATTAAGCAAAAGGCAGAGGAAGAACAAGAAACCCTAATGGCTATTATATTTGTATAGGTAATCTTGGGATGGGCCTGTTATATTTTTATACCGAGGTTGCGTGAGGCTGAAGAAAGACCATGATCCATTTTGAATTTTTTTTCGTTTGTATTTGTGAAACAAATTTACATCATAAAAAATAAAAAAGGCCGGCTCAAAAAAATTTCGGGCGTTAAATATTATATTAATAATATAAATAAATAAAATTTATAATATTCGAACATTACAAAATAAAATTCTGAAGCAATTTATTTGCAAAGATAACTGACAGATTAAAAGTTACATTAACATTATAAATTAATATATATATATTCTATCGACTTTGGAATATGATGGGTGCATAATCTGACTTTGCTTGTTTTGAATCCTGAAGCAGCATTTGGTTTTGATGGTGGAAGTATTATCTAAGAAAATACCATATGTGTAACATCCTAGTTAAGATAAAAGAGGTGGTCAGATTTTAGTTCAGTTATAAGTATAAATACTACTAGTTGCACCAAATGATAATATTTTAAATGTCTCTAATGGATTTGTGGATTACTTAGTTGTAATTGGGCTAGTGTATTTCAGCTTATTTTCGGATTTAGAATTCGTGACTTGACCTGAATTTCGAAAAAACTCGGGATTTGACCTGGGTAGTGACAATGTGTTCGAGTAAAAGATGGTGATATTGTATTAGTGGCAGAACATAGGGGATGCTAGAGCCCCGAACTCAAAAAAATAGTGTATATTCTTTTTTCCCCTATCAATATAATTTTCAGCCCTCACTGAATTATAAATATCATAGAGAGGGACTTACTTTACAAATTTCAAGGTATGATATTTTGATTGATTCTTGGATAAATTGTTATTTTTTAATCTTTTTGTATATGCTGTGATTTTGTATAAAGAAATTGTTAATTGGGGGTTCCGGATTTCTCAAGAATCAGAATTTGAACTTTGAATAATTGAGTGGTATGATTTGATGAACATAATGTAGGGGTTTTGCGATCCTGATATATTAAAATGTGCATGTATCCTCTTCTAGCAGCTTGTATAATCTTAAGAAAGACTCCTGCACTCTAGATAAAAAGCATCAATCTGAAATATTCTGGAACACGATCCCTCTTTGACCTTGGATCACCAGGGATGATGTTCGAGTTCGCTGATTTTGGAGATCACAGCTATATATGAAAGAAAAATAACTTGACACAATCTTGATTGAAATTGTTTTTATAAACATACTTTAGTAAAAGAAATAAGAAAATAAAAGAGTTGAGAAGATATATATATATATATGAAAGAAAAGACACACGAGGCATGACTTTTTACAAAATAGATTTAGATCCCCTTATAAATATATACGTATTGAAGGTTTTTACCATTTATTAAATAATCTTAAAATTCATTTTTTGATTAACTTACTAAAATTCATTTTTTGATTAACTTACTTCTCTATTTTTAGGTAAAATAAATATTTTAGTCATGAAAATCATAAATAGACTTATATATTGTTTGGTATAAATCACTAAAACGGATCAAGATATCGAACCGCGAACCGGATTCGCGGGTCATCGTACCTAATTCACAAGAACCGGTTGTCGACATGTGCAAACTGTAAACTCTACGGCGGCCACCCAGGTTACTCTGCTAGTTTAATCAAGAACATTGATTTGGGGCAATCTTTTCAGACAGCAAGTTCAGAACTCAGGTACAAACATAGTTAGCATGATGTTTTTCTTAAGGCATTGGTGCTTGTCTGCTTGATAAAGAAAAAAAGTTGTGTTAAGTTTATGCATGATTTACATTCGTGCTGCTACTGTGGTTTTAGTGGTATGTACATGAACTTCATGTTCTGAACAGAGTTCTGGTACGCGTTCTGTGCCGCAGTAAAACATGGTCTTTTGCTTAACCTTTTGTCTTAACTTTTAAAAGGGAAGTTAAATGCAAGCCTAACCTCATTATAATCTCGTTTCAGACTTTGTACTAAGGTTGCATGCCTTATACCAACAAGTCTATGCACCCAATATTCTATGAAGATCAGCCCGAACCTTTCTCAAACTCTGCTTATGCGGGAGTCTTGTGAATCTACAAAAAAACATTAGATGCGGGAATTTTGTGAAACGGTTAACAATCCTTTTTTAGGAAAGCTACAGTTCATGATAAATTTAAGCCTATACATTACAGGGGTCAGAATATGTTGAGATAGCCAGATCATCAGCTGTCCAAATGCACTCACAGGACAGTCACATGCAGAACAGTATCCAATTATTTCACTGCTGTATATCACTATTTGACAAATTCATAACCCCATGATCTTGATTAGAGCTTACCTAGCTTGATGCACAAGATCTTATTAGTATTAAATATTACAAGTGCAGTAGACAATTCATATTTTCAATCTGAGTTCAGATAACTCCTCAAGAATACATTAACCTTTTGTGATTATTTCTAGTAGCAGAAACTTCTGTGATTTTGTCCTTGTGAAATTATTACATTTCTGCTGACATCTTTTCTCCATATTCTTTATTACGATAAATACACTCACGCGCCCTTCTTGTGTTTGACAAGATTGGAACTCTCGATTTCTCATTGGTGGAGTCTTTTCTCCATAACCTGCAACATAGTGATGCCATTGATAAATGTTTTAGAAACAACCAATCTGTGCTGGCAAAATGCACTGAATCCTCCACTTCTTGACCCAAATTTAGTCCCATATACAAGTTTGCACTACTCCACTCCTATTCCCATGTGAATCTGTCCCACACAAAAGCACAATCTCTCTCAAAATTCTATTATTTATAATCAAATTATCAGTGTTCCTTTCTGAAAATGACTGATAAATTGTATAAGCTTTGTGCATAAACAGTGCCATGAAAAATGAAGTGTTTGTATTTCTTTATAAACAATTATGGAATTGGTTATATCATTACACATAATTCGCGTATCAACAATGTCCAGACAGTGCTCAAGATCCTCGTATCAGCATTGTCCGTAGAAAAGCCAATAATCCGCTAGTCACGGAAAATCAGTGGAAGTATACAATATTCTCCATGAATTATGAATGGACTATGGCCTATGAGCAAATTTAGTTACAGGCATGAGCTGGCTATCCCACAAATTTTAAGTAACTGGATTGCAGTACATGATACACTACACTGGACACTTGAGTCAAGATTCATATATTACTCAGCACTCCTTCCTATAAATACACACCCCTAAAGACTCTTATCAGCAAACCATCACTCTTTCATCAGCTATGAAGGCCTCAAACCCTTTAGTCCTCTTCAACATTATCTTCTGTACATTTGCACTTATCTGCATCTCTACCACCCAAGGCCAAGTATGTAACAAACCACAAAAAGGCTCAACCCTCCAGGTCTTCCATGTCTTCAGCCCTTGCTCGCCGTTTCGGCCCCAAAAATCCATCTCATGGGAAGAAAGTGTGCTTCAAATGCAGTCAGAGGACAAAACCAGGCTCCTCTACTTGTCAAGCCTGGCCGTCGCGAAAAAACAAGTGGTGCCTATAGCCTCAGGCAGAGGATTGATACAGAGTCCAACTTATATTGTGAGGGCTTTGGTTGGAACCCCTCCACAGACATTCCTTATGGCTGTTGATACTAGTAGTGATGCTGCTTGGGTGCCTTGTTCTGGCTGCATTGGCTGCCCTTCTTCGACTTTCGCTTCCGAACAATCCACATCTTTCAAGACTCTTGGTTGTGAAGCTCCCCAATGCAAACAGGTATAGTATGTCTCAGGGTCCAAATTATAGTAACTTATGTTTTTTCGTGTTCAATATTGCTAAATTCAGTGACCAGTTCTCCTAAAACCTCGGGATGTTTTCTCTGACAATGTTTCCAGGTGCTAAACCCCACCACCTGCACAGCCACTGCATGCAGCTTCAACACAACCTACGGAGGCTCCACCGTCGCAGCCAACCTCTCACAGGACTCCCTGAAACTCGCAACAGACATAATCCCAAGCTACACTTTCGGCTGCATTCAGCAGACCACAGGCAACTCAGTGCCACCACAAGGCCTTCTTGGTCTAGGCCGTGGTCCTTTGTCACTTCTGTCACAAACTCAAAGCCTTTACCAATCCACATTCTCTTATTGCTTGCCTGGCTACAAGTTGTTGGGCCCTGAGAAGAGACAGCCCACTAAGAGCACACAACCCATGACAGAAAACCCAAAGTTATGCCACACATAAGACACATGAAGAAGAGTAATCCAACAAGGGCCCAGCCCATGGAGACAACACACGGGAAACGCATGACACAACGACTATATAAAGACCTGCATTGAGCATGGAACAAGGAGGGCATTTGAAGAATAGAACATATACATACACTCGGAATATACACACACACATGATCTGTTCCAGCATTTGGCGCTAGAAGGAGGGGATCTCGCCTTTCGAACCACAAATTTGATCTCCATGAGCATGGCTACCACCGGAAACAAGGACGAGCAACACGACTCGGCGCCGAAAAAGGCTCCGAGAGATGTGCCGCCTGTTCCCGAGAAGCAACCACCACCGGCTCATTACTTTTCTTCAATATCATCTCCTACTGCAGATTGAATCGTCAATCAAACTCAGAGAATCTCAATCGCCACCAGCGACTCTCTCTCCTGATGATCTCTGAATCAGCCTCACTCAGCTCAAACTGCTCTCTCCATTCTCCGACTCACTAAAGCTCCGCATATGGAAACTCAGTTGAACGACGAGCACGCAAAGCTCCGCCAAGTATCCGTCGATCTTCTGTTTCTCGCCGCCGATGTTACCGGAATTCCTTCTCCGGCGTCCAAGTCATCTTCATTCTTCTACAAAACTGGCGTGATTTGGCATAACATACGAGTTCCCATAAGAAATTTGCGTACTCTGATTCCTTGGGAAGAAGGAAGAAAAGAATGTGTCCAAGTTTGGTAAAGTCTCCATAAGAAAAGCTAGATCTGAAAGATGAATTGATATGAAATGACGGCAGAACCGTTGAACCGTCACGGTAGAACCGTTGAACTGAAAACATAACAGAGCTCGTGAAGTTCGCCAGCTTGCCAGCTCGCCAGATGCGCCAGCATCAGCGTCTTTTAATCCAGCCTCTAGAACTTTCCTAAGCTTCAAGAGGTTTAACAATCTGTCTTCAATTTGGTGAAAACGCCGGCAAAGTGATATGTGAACCCATATCAAAAGCACAATATCGAGACAACCCTCGTATTTCAGAGCTTTCGGCCTTCATACTAGAACGACAGTTAAAAGCTCTGATGGAAACGCCCCAAGGGAAGCTCGTATATCATCTCATCGGCTCACCAGCTCTTCAGCTCTTCGCTCCTACAGCTCTTGGAGCGTCCAATTTTTGAAGCGCCCCTCTGTGAGGCGTCTCGTCTGTGAGGCGCCCCGCTTGTGAAGCATTTTGCTTGTTGTGTCTCGCTTATGAGGCGTCTCGCCTCTTCGCTCCATCAGCTCTTGGAGCATACAAAAATTTGAATCCCAACGGGATCCAAGGGAAACAAACATACATCCCTATGGGAATCCAAAAAACATGAATCTAGAATTCGCCTCTTTGCTCCATATTTCGCCTCTTCGCTCCATCAGCTCTTGGACCATACATAAATTTGAATCCCAACGGGATCCAAAAGAAACAAACATACATCCCTATGGGAGTCCAAAAGACAAGAATCTAAAATTCGCCTCTTTACTCCATCAGCTCTCGGAGCATCCTTGAAAGTAAAAAGGCATTTCCTCAAAATGACTTCATATTTCGCCTCTTCGCTCCATCAGCTCACTCCAGCACAAGTCACTCAACTTCTCAGGCTCACTCCGGTTAGGCCCAACCGGTCAGCCCATTCGGATCAAGTATACTCCATTACTCAAGAATCCCAGAAGGTCATCCCTTTACTATGTCAATTTACTTGGCATCCGAGTTGGCCCGAAAATCGTTGACATCCCTGCTAGCGCATTTGCATTCGATCCGGCTACTGGCGCAGGAACCATCTTCGACTCCGGTAACATCTCTGATTTATAAAAATAATTGTCAATATTATTTAAGTAGATGCTAGTCCATAATAATTCGAATGATGAATAATATGTCACAGAGGACCACACTACTAGTCATAATTCAATAATTTTGCAATTCCCACTATGTCTCACTCGGAATCAAGGTCATTATTTTATCGAGAGTAAAAATAAATTTTAAATGCGAGGCCTAAACATTAAAATTTGCGTTTATTGATTCCAGGCACCACCTTCACCAGGCTAGTGCAAGCAGCTTACATTCCAGTGCGAGATGAATTTCGCAGACGCATGGGCAAGACCGCGATAGTATCCTCCCTAGGAGGATTCGACACGTGTTATACCGTTCCCGTCACAATACCCACGATGACATTCATGTTCAGTGGCATGAATGTGACACTCCCTCAGGACAACTTCCTGATCCACAGCAGCTCTGGGAGCACGACCTGCCTGGCCATGGCCGCGGCGCCTGATAATGTCAACTCCGTCCTCAATGTCATCGCGAACCTGCAACAGCAGAACCATAGAGTGCTCTTCGATGTTCCAAACTCCAGGCTTGGCGTGTCCCGGGAGACCTGCACTTAATTTCAAAAATTGTGCTCAATTATGAGCTGAAAAATTTATTTTGTGATTTTCATTTCCGTGGTAATTTGGTTTTCACATAGCTTTGATCAAATGTGTGATAACGGTTATTAAAAACATTATAACGAGTGCACAAGTCTCTCGTATCTTATCAGTTGAGTTCCGAGCGGAATCCAGAATATCGGGCAGTCTTATCTTTAATTATTCATGATTGCTAACTGCTGAAATTTTATCCTGGAAATCTAAATAAGTACAGGCTCCTTTGTATTGTACTACAAGTTGGAAAATGTCACGGGTCATCTGTTGCATTTGGCCCCATTTTTTTTCTCCTTTTAACTTTAGTCACAAGATGGCTGAAGCTGATTTGGAATTTTCTGTATAAAACCTCCTGTTTTTAGTTATCCAGCTCGATGTTTCACTAAACTTGGGAGTTCGAAGCTTCTAAAGTTATCAAACTAAATCAAATTCAAATTCCGAATAAAATTCGTAAAAATATTATGGATCACCAAATCGACACAGAAAAAAATATGTCGGTAGCAGATATTTCATGTTGTTTTAATCTTCAGGCAAGTTCGTTGTTAATGTTCCGGGCGGTTCAATTCCCGCTTCATCCCCAGATTTATTAAAATATATGTAAAATATATAACTTTATGAGCTTTACTTTTTCTTAATACAAACAAAGTTAAGAAATTCAGCATGTATGGGCTTGTGGATCTGCCATGCTGGGCATGCGTTATGCCATTCACAAAATTATGTAGGTCATCAAAACAACAGCCCAGGGAAAAGTATAGCCTTTAGGATATGATGGGGGCATTGTTGCAAGGCCTAGTAATGGGTCACCGGCCCACCATTTTTCACTACAAATAAACAAATAACGTCTACCAATGATTACCCTCAATTCTATATTCTCGGGACGGGATCGGCATGCATTTTAACACTTTCAAAAAATATAATTTGATAAATTATTTTAAATATTTTTTCTTCTGAATAAAAATTTAATGTTTAAAATTTTATTAAAAAAATAAAAATTTAAAATTACATTATAAAACTATGTTTTATATGCGCTTTAAAATGCGTATCAAGCAATAACAAAACCGTAAAGAAATGGGTGGGATAAGAGAGTAGTAACTATAGTAGAAAAAAGTAGTCCTTTCATGTAAAAGTCCGTAACTTTTCTAAACAAAGAATTATATTTGCTTTTAAAATTAAAGAAAAAGTATATTTTTTAAAATAATATTGTTGAACTTTTTTTTTGATAAATGAGTTAATTCAATGATAAAAAAATCATACGGCAGCTACATAAACAGTCGCGTCGAACAAACAAAAAACAGAAACAATACTCATTAATCCATTCTTCTTAGAGATGAAATCGCATGATTTGTCGAAGATGATATATACACATGCTTCGCCCTTGCTTCCGCCATAACTAGTTTGATCTATCGACTGAGAATGCAATCGTCTAACAATTTTTATTACCAAATCAAATACCATACTCACACAAATGACGATAAAATAACAAACAAAAGGTGAGACAACAAAAAAACCAAAACCAAACGTGACAAACTAACCACTTTAGATTTGCAAATGCGTAAATGAAATACTAGCTAAAACAAGGCAATCCATTTAGCGGAAAAAAAAAAAGAGGCAATCCTTAGATCGGTGAACAAACGCACATGACTCGGACTGACTTTCGAGAATAAAATCACTAAGAAGAACGAGAAATCTCTAACTCTGTGGAATTGAGATCTAAGAAAAAGAAAGCCAAATCGGAAAAGGTTTTGAATCCTTAGATACGAAAAAACAAACTAATGTCAAACCTTAAGAAAAAAAGAAGATTTTTAAGAAAATCAAATTTTAAAACAAGTTTTATTGAAAAAAGGAAGAAAACACAAGGGAAGTAAAATATTTTGGGGCTTTCCACCGGTAGAAATCCGGTGGAAGCCCCTATGGCTGCTAAGCAAAAGAAAAAGGAAGAGGAGCCCCGACGACTGCTAAGCAAAAGAAAAAGGAAGAGCAGTGGTTAGAGAGAAATATAAGATTTGAGGAGATACGTAAAATGTATATAATATTATAAAAAATATCACAAATTCCACTATCAAATCTTATCAAAATTATTGTTTATTTTATTAGAGCATCTCCAATGTCGTTGGCTATAATCGTTGGTTAAATTGAACCTGTAAGTTATTATGTAAAATTTGCTGAACCTGTAAGACATTGTGCTTCAATGGTATTGGCTATATTGGTTGGCTATAATTTAAAAATAGTATGTTATTAATATTTAGATTGTTATAAATAGAATATATCAGTTTAATATGAAAATAAATAATATTTAATCAGCGGGAAGGAGAAAAATAAATTGCGGGAGATGACGTGAAATTCACTACAGATCTGTAGTGGTTCGACAAATATAGTCATCCATAGGGGGATGGCTATACAAGGGCTTGCTATGGTTGTAGTAATGTTTTTTGTGTACATTGGCTATAAATTTTAATTTTGGTAATCCACCTAAACTTTTAGCTAAGGATTTCTGGTTGGAGATGCTTTTATACGTCTCACTATGCAAATATATATAATATTAAAAATAATTTGTAACGAAACTTCTCCCGAGAATATTCACAAACAAATTTTAGTTAAATAATATCTAATGCCAATTATATATCATAAGTATCTCAAATTTAACTAAATCGAAATCTAATTCTAGAACATCAGATAGATATTATAATCCAATTCTGAAATCTCTAACTCACATCATAATAATATAATTAATATTGGTTGATATACGACCATTCTGAAAAAAATATATTGTAATATAGAATTATATTTGGCATGTTTGATGATCTCAATCTATTATTTGAATACTCTATTCTAAAAATCGGTGATTAATCACGATTAATCCATGTTCCGTAACTCGTCGAACTGATTGATTCTCTGATTAATCACCAATCAATCCAATTAATCCCGGATCAATTCAATTACTTTTCGATTAATCCTTGTTCCGTGACTTATTTTCCAAACAATTATTAACTTATTTACCTCTCACTTCTAATCCACTTCTTTACTTCAAGCAAGAAGTGACTTTTTTAAAACTTGCCCAAATAGCCCCATCATCTTTATTTGGGTAAGTTCAAAAGAGGTGCTTCTTTCTTAAAGTATAAGTGATTAAACTCTTTAAGAAAGAAGTAAAATTCTTGAAATAAAAGTTAACATTTTCATCTTCTTATAAGTGTTTCTGATTTTTTACACAAATGGGTTAAGAAATATGAAAACCGACTTCTTATAGAAAAAAACCAGAAATCCGTCGTGCCACACAGACACTTTATATATTTGGAGTTCAAATCTCATGATTCAAACCGCGTTACGAATCCATCTAACTTGTTAATGGTGGAAATAGTAACACAAAAAAGGGAGGGGAGCCACGTGAAGAAGCACCGAGAAGCAACAATCAAACCGTGGGTGGATGTGGATGTCATTGAAGGTTTGGTTAGCTTCAAATCAACGCAATAGAAAATGAAACAGTCAAAAATGCCAAAATCTAAGGCAACACAAAATGAGCACAAAAAAGATGACACCATGTTTCAAAAAAAAAAAAAGATGACACCACGTAAAAGTGTGAATAACAAAAAGTTAGATTGTGATCATGGATTTATTTGACAAAACTCACTCACTCAATCACCCACTCCTCCTATTCTCTCCCTTTTGGCTTGCCCACTAGCTCCTCTCCCACTATCTTAATCCCTCTTCCCCACTACATTCCAATTCCATAATGCTAATGGTCTCCCCTCCCTACTATCAACTTTCTTCTCAACATTTTTGATTAAATCCCGTTACTTTTTTATATAAAGAGGAAAATGGTAGAATATAATATGATCTTGGTAAACCTCCTCGAGTTTTTAGGAGGATTGGTTACTTAATACAATACCATAAGTCCATAACCCAATCTTGGGTTCGGCCCCTGGGAACCCCAATAACATAAAGTTGATAATTTTCGAATCAATAAGTAAATAAGATATCTCAAAATTTTATTTAAGAGATAATTCATTAATAAAAGTCGAAAATTTGATTATTTGAATTATGATACTAAAAAAATATAATCATCATTTATTAACTAAAAATTAAAGTAATTTACAAAACTAGGACATCGATTTTTATCAAACAAAAACTTGACCTTCATAATCGTCATTTTATTTACGACAGAACATAATAAACACAAAATTGATCATATTGATCTCATAAATAGGGAGTATTAAACCCCGCCCTCTTTTTCCTACAATATCACAAGTTAAAATACTTTTCTATTTCTAAAAAAACCCTATATAAACCACAATAACTAATAATTTAATGCAATTTAACAAAATTTAGAAAACTGCTAAAAATAAAGTTGCACAATGAGCCTGCTCTTTTCTTTTTTCTTCCTCTAAATTGGTAGTGGCTTCTCCTTTTACCCTTTTGGTTCCATTCCTGTCTGTCCATTATTCTCATTTTATCACAACTTTAAGCCTGTTGAGATAACAATGAGCCAGATGCTTAGCTGCCTTAACCGCTAAACTCATGTAAATTTATTGCATGAGATGAGATGGATACCGATATTAAGCAAGAAACCACAGCAACAAACGACTCCCAGAGAAAACTTCTTGGTGGTAGCAGCAATGACAGGATCAAACGAGACGAGTGGAGTGAAGGCGCGGTCTCGAGCCTCCTTGAGGCTTATGAGACCAAATGGGTGCATCGGAACAGGGCAAAGCTCAAGGGGCAGGACTGGGAGGAGGTAGCCAAGTTTGTGTCGTGTCGTGGCAACTCAACTAAGTCGCCAAAGACACAGACTCAGTGTAAGAACAAGATTGAGTCGATGAAGAAGAGGTACAGGTCAGAGTCTACTGCTGCTGAGGCATCGTCGTGGCCACTTTTTCCCAAGCTGGATCATTTGTTGCGTGGGAGCATTACAACTCAGCGAGCTCCAGTGCTGCCACAGCCGACACTTTTCAGTTCAGGTGTGATGGTGACAGAACCAACCCTGCTGCTGGCATCTCAGCTTCCTCCAGCATCGCCTAAAGAGCCACTTTCACTGCTTACACCACCACCTCTGGCTTCTCCAATCAATACTGGAATTGCTGCAGCAAATTCACATGGTTCAGATGGTGCTGATCAGGTAGCTAAGGTATACGGTTTCTAAACCTTTCACTGTTCTTATCTAACTTTTATTGTAAAAATTCCACTTACATTAGTAGATTACATGCTCTTGTAAATAAGAAAGAAACACATGAGGACTCGGGGACAATCAAGGTCATGAGTTTAAATCTTTACTCCCCCTTGTACTTGAAAAAATAAAACATAAAAATCACACTTTGCAAGCTGAATTATTTTACTTCTATGGTTCTGTGGTCGGGTTTCTCTCTAGAACGATGCCCGATTCTGTTATTTCTGCAGAAGATTTATAATTTTGACATTCACATACATGTATTATGCTATCATTTACGATAAATCTTAACAGGCAGATGGAATGGATACGAAAGTATCAGACCACTTATCAGACAAACAGGCAATAGACACCGACAGTAGCACACCAGCCTTGTGCAGCAACAAGGAGAAGACAAAGTCTGAAAATTTCACAAACAAAACACAGAGAAAGAAGAGACGGAGAAGAGGAGAATGGGAGATAGGGAGTAGTGTTAGGTGGTTAGCAGAGGTAGTGCTGAGGACAGAGCAGGCAAGAGTAGATGCAATGAGAGACTTGGAAAGGATGAGAGCAGAAAGCGAGGCCAAGAGAGGAGAAATGGAGCTTAAACGCACCGAGATTATTGCTAATACTCAGCTGGAGATTGCTAAGATCTTTGCAAATATGGGCAAAGGGGTTGACTCTTCACTGAGAATTGGAAGAGATGGATGATATTGAGGGAAACTAATTACTTCATTGTCATGTTTAAATAATATATACATATTCAAGCTATTATGCTGGAGTTATAGCAGACTAACAATAATATTGATGTTACACTATAATATATTATATTTACAAATATGAATCATGATATATTGCCCAACTCAAGTTCCGCTTTCATGTTTTTGTTCTGCTTGCAAAGATCAACCTCAATCTAGATTCCAAAGTATGTTGCTTAAATCAGGGGTTGAGAAAGTACCTTGTCTTTGGCTGCTTCTTAGGCATTTTGTTGATATGTCAATCTCTGTTTTATTACTAAAATTATTGTGAAGCAGCGTCCCGACTCGCTCCCATTTGATGTCTTGATTTTTGTTTTCGAGTTCCCTGTGATGAGTTTTAAGATTCTAGTTTGAGTCCTATCTTTCAGATAGAGGATGAACCAATAACAACTGTGAACTGGAAAATAATTATGAAGCCTCAACTCGCAGGTGGTTCCTACCTAACATAGTAACAGTTTGAATTAAGTACAGAATACACATAGTGTAAGTTGTACCTGAGACTCTTAATCAGCCTATTGTGGCAACATCACAGAGCTACCACAGGAAATCAAGACATTTCTGCAAGCACAGAAGACATCAAAGTAAAAGACCTGCAAAAGACCTTGACACACACTCAGAGCAGTTTACGAGTCCTTATCATGAGGGCCATAGCATACTCTAAGATAATTCACAGTACTAACATGTAAGTATGTAACATCTCACTTCTACTTTTATCTGCTTTAGTCCTTTACTTAATATAGAAACTAAGAGATTTTATACAAGTTACGAAAGGGCAGCAATAGAGGTTTGAAATGTCCTTTGGGAATTGAAAAGAGAATGGTAGAGGTTGACGACACAGCAAGCGAAGAAGGGCAAAAAACTTGGAAATCAATTTTCTGATATTTTAAATACTGTAAGTCTGTAAGAGCAAGTCCAATGCTTAGTTGATGCTATTGTTATATTATAGCATCAAATGCTAAAAAACTCAACTCCAAACTGGTGTTATATTTGGACCTGTTTTTGAAACCAAGGATGGATCCACATCATCAGCAACTATAAATGGAGGTTAAAATTTACACAATTATTGTATTGTACATCACCAAATATCAGAAACATATTGAATTGAGTAAAATTCAAAAAAAGATGGCTAAATTTGAAACTAGCATTTGAGTGCAACTTTTATTTTAACATCAATAAACACTTTTCAATGCTATATTATAGCAATAGCAATAAACCTTTAGCCTCTAGCACTGGACTTGCTCTAACAGTAACTATGCATATCATATCCTCGACTCTTCTATAAAAACTCTGACAGGGGAGTAAATATATTTATATACCACCAGAGAAATCTATCTGAAGTAGTCACTCATCTCCATCTTCAACATAGATATGAAGCACTAAAATAAATGGTAAATGTGACCTTTACAATACATACCATACTGTATTCTTCAGTGGAGATCCTCATATTGTAAAATGATTCACAGCTAGGACTCTTCAGTACTTCTGCCTTCTTACTTTATCTAGCCAATGCAATTATTACAAGACTGGAAACTAAGAAATATGGTAAAGGTGGCTAACATTACTAGATCTTCGAATACTCTTGCAAGTGAAATGAAAAAACAAAAACCGAATATAACAATAAGAAAACCTCTAGGCTCTAGGGTAGAACAAAAAAAAGCCTTTAGAGTAAGGCCCCATATCAAAAATAACTTCCATTATTATGATAACTTTTTCCAGACCAAGAAAAAAATGCAACTTAGTTGTTAGAAAACCACATAAATAGGCGAGACAAGAACATACATACAGAAAGCATACCTAAAACCCAATATAGACAATCTCAACAAAGAAACTCAGAAGTAATGGTAAACATGCAAGGGAATTGGCATATATAACATGAAGAAAGGCTATAGTAGAAATTTGAACCATAGTATGCTGTCTGAGTAACTGGACGGATTTACACAAGACCAAAAACAAACATGCCAATATAATTGCTATCATTCATTATCTAATGGAACGACTAATGCATTTATTTAAAAAACACCCACTAATAATACAATAATGTAACTAGAAAAAATTAAATAAAATCAAAGAAAAGCAATAAAGAATAGTTACCATCCCCTTAAATCTGCATCCTCTGCTCCCAAGTTTTTAATGGATATTACATAGTTGTAGCTTTTGAGTCTTTAGCGCCAGCTCCACAAAGGCATCCCTGGCCCTAAATCAATTGTAAACTGGACTAAGGCTTTTGTTAAGACAAGGTTGGTTTTTAAATAAATCTGAGATTTAAGACTTGCTAACTCATACTGCAATCCCCTCAATGACAATACACCAATAGATCTGCAGGCTCCTCTCCAAGTGAAAAGTTTGCTCTTGCGTCTTGCTCCAAAGACATGAACTTACCTTCTCCCACCTTCCAACAGTTTTTTTTTGTCAAATCACCTTCCAACATTTTGCCGACTATTTAAAAGAGCATAGACCAACAGAAAATAGCTGCCCCAATTATCATTCCATTTTTATGCAAAAAAATATATATATCAACTGTCAAGAGAACCAAGTCAATGCAAAACCTCAGCAATATTAGCTCCCAAGGGAGCAAAGGATTAACCTCGAAGTCTTTAACATGGAAAAGCAACTTGAAGCAGCGTATATAAGAGATGTTCCACAATGTAGAAATTTTCTAAAGCCACCAGCTTTTTCCAAAGAAAAGAAAGGGCCAATAAAGCTGCACTTCCTGAGTCATACAGGAATTACCAACATCCATATAACTACTTAATTTCCAGTAGAACACAACAAAATTAATATAACTCCATGCGCACTACAAGTTCAAAAATCTGTAGCATCAATAATTTATAACTTCATTATCTAATCCATAGAAAGGTTAATATATCCAACTAATCCAGAAAACAGAAAGTAAGCAGTTCAATACTTCTATTTCTATCTTTCAAATATGACCATCAGTAACATATATCATTCTGCATTGCCACATTTCTTAAATTTTAACATTCATATACGTGTAGGAGTAGCCTGAAATACATGTTATTAGTAAAACACTAAAACTGAAACTGCAAGTTAGACTAAATAATATGATTACTCAAAAATCCAAAACAACGACATACATAACGAAACTTCAATGTTTAAGCTTGTGTTAGGTGCATCAGATCAAGGTGAGAACACTGCGCATGAAACAGGGAAGCGTAATGCAAAATAAATTATAGTATTTGAAAAATACAGATACTAAGTGCAGCCGGTTTACTTCTCAAAGACATTAACTTTGACTTCTATAAAAACAAGGTTGCAGCACAAGTCCTACTTTTAAGAATTATTCCTCCTGTTGCCAGCCACAACCTCACAAAGAAAACAATAGAAAAATGGGCATAGTTTGATGAACAGATTTAATTCGGGCAAAGCACTAGAAACGACACTAATACACAAGACAATGCCACTGACTAGTAGGCTCTGGTTGATGTCTTTTTTGGCTTCTTCACAAAACTCAGACGGATCTTTTTAAGAGTTCTCCTCTTCCTTGCCATCTTTTCAGGCAGCGTCTCGCGCTTCTTCTCTTTCTTTGTGACAGTGGGTTTCTTTGCAAATCTTGGGTCCACCTTGTAATTGCTAGGCGGTATAGCCAGAATTCCATTACCCTCGGCTTCCTTAAACAGATCATTCGCCTTATCAGATTTCCCATGAGCACGTAACTTCTTTATCAACAGATCATACGTCTTAGTCCCAGGTTTGCAACCATCTTTCTTCATCTTAGCAAACACACTCATGGAATGATCAATTCTCTCTATTCCACACAAAATTGTCAGAAACTCATAGTAAGCCTTCTTAGTAAGAGCATCTCCAAACCCAGCAGATTTCATTCTATCAATCATCTCGTCCCCCTCTCCAACCCTAGCAGCCTGATACAAACTTTTAATTAAAACAAGAAACGTTGTCTCATTCGGACTACATCCCCACTCACCCATTCTATGAAACAAACTCACTGCATCCTCAGTCTTTCTAATCTTACACAAGTTGCTAATCAACACATTAAATGTTTCCACATTCCGTGGAACACCTGCCACATCCATTTCAACTAACACATTCTCAGCCTCAGATTGAAGCCGAAATGGATCCTTTTCCCTACAAAGCTTACACACACAATCCAACATTGCATTATACGCAACAGCGCCAATCTCAAACCCTCCCCTATTCATCTCCCCAACTAACCTCTTAGCCTCATCTAATTTCTTATCAACACACCACCCTTTAACAAGCAAATCACAAACATGTTCATCGGGAAAAAACTCATTAGCCAAACTTTTAACCAATTTCTCAGCATAACTAGCAAAACCATGCTCACACAATTTCCCCACAACTAATTTCAAAGAATCAAGATTCCTAACAAAGCCATAATCTTTCTCCATAGTATCAAAAAAAGAAACTACCTTAGCAGGCCTCCCCGCTCGAACCAACCGATCAACACAAGCTCCCAATGTCTTATCCCCTACCACACCTTTATTACTTTCAAGAACCTCATTAACTGCCTTAAAATCCTTACGACGTCCAAAGTAACTAACAAAATACGATATAATTTCATCGGTAACAACAAAATCTGATCTTGATGAGACCCATTTCAAGAATCCAAGAATGGACCTGCCTGCTTTGGGGGAAAGATCGAGTGTGGCAAGAATCAATGAAGGGGTCAACTTAACATGTGAGTAGCTCAAATCGAGACGTTGAGGGAGCGAAATCGAGGACTCGGAAGACGATGGGGGCTCTTTGTTAAGCTCATTTGAGAGAGAATGGGGTAATTGGGTTTCTTCATTTTCTTGATTTGGGGGAGAAGTGGAGAAGGGTTTAAGAGAGATTAGTGAAAAGGGGTTTTTGGGGAGAGGGTTTGGAGAGAGAAAGAGGGGTTTAGAGAGAGAAAAGAGGGGTTTTTGGTGGTGGGGTTGGAGTGAGTGGTGGGGTGGGGTCTGAGGGGGGGTGGTGGAGAAGTGGCGGAGGAAGAAGGTGCGGAGGTGGAGTGGGGTTATTGGGGTTGTGGGGCGTGGCATTTTCATTGAGTTAGGCCGCGGAGAGAGAGAGAGAGAGAGATGACCTAGGAGAAGGGAAATGATGAAGGGGAAGTGATGCAGGGTATGAATAAAACGGTGTCGTTAGGTTTGTGAAATAGGGGTTTAGGGTTGCCAATGCAATCAAATCAATTCGTAGGTTGAATTATGAAATAGTTTAAGGGTGATGCTAGAGACCCAAAAAAAATTCCCAAAATTTTTTACCGAATGATGTGGCGAACATTGTGGAATATTATGATTGGGTGATTGATGAATCTGCAGGAGGGTCTCATTATTATGGGAGTGAAAGCAACCAATCACACTATGACACATTATTTGGAAAAAAAATTTGGGATGATTTTTTGGGGTCTCTAGGAATTTCCATAGTTTAAAGAGAAGAGGCTGCATTTTATTACCACATATATATATTTTTTACTATTCTTATGTTATAATTTTTGGTTTGTATAATAGATATAATCAGAAATAGTGGTTTCTGTCAAAAGAAAAGAAAAATAATCAGAAATAGTGGTATATGTACTTTATTTAAATTATATGTTATATTTATTAGTATATATAGATATAGATTCAAAAATTTTAAAATTCTTATATTCACTTAAATTTATAACAAATCATTTTTGAAGATTTCCAAGAAAATACTACTAGAGTACTATATGATCGACAAAAAAATAAAAATAATACTCCCTCTGTCCCCCTGAGTTGTATACATTGGGGGACGGGGACGCGGCACGGACTTTAATGCTCCTGTAAAGTATAGTTCTATAATTTATTTTTAAGATTTTTCTTTTCTGAATAAAAATTTGAATGTTATATTTTTATTCAGAAAAAGAAAATTTTAAAAATAAGTTATAGAACTATATTTTACAAGAGCATTGAAGTGTGTGTCGAGCAGTGAAAAAGAAACTTATAGAATTAAATGGGATAGAGGGAGTAACAACATATAAATAGTGACAAAAGTGGTTGTGCTGAGGTTCTTCTCGCTTCGAAAAAGAAACAGTGATTCTACTTCTCCCATCTGAATTAAACATGGCAAAAACCTTAGACACTTGATAGAACAACACACACACAATTAGACAGTTGTGTATGTAAAAAGTGAAACTTTTTTATTAGTCTAACATATATCAATCTTCAAAAGCTCAAAAATGTTGAGAAAGGGTGGAGCTTTATTGCTAAGAAGACCATTTTGCAGCAGCAGTGATGGCTTCTCAGGCCCTTCACAATCAAAAGTCAAGATCTTTGACCGCAATCTCAAACGGAAACAGGTTTCTTGGAAACCCCATTTCTTGAAATTCTTTGTTTGTGCCCCCAATTCAATTTCTTCTAGTTCTTGGGTATTTTTGTTTTTACTGAAAGACATGTCCCCATTTTTGGTTTTTGAGATTTGGCAGTATGGCTTTTGGTTATATGTGTTTGCATAATGCTTAATTCTTTTGGGTAAGGTGAAA
The DNA here is from genome assembly GCF_001625215.2 of Daucus carota subsp. sativus. NCBI lineage: Eukaryota > Viridiplantae > Streptophyta > Magnoliopsida > Apiales > Apiaceae > Daucus > Daucus carota. The sequence continues at coordinate 18,755,388 of NC_030386.2, forward strand.
TTCACGAGAATTTAAATGTCTGAGTCCCTTGATTTCTTGTTAAAAAGAGTGTGGTCTGAGGAGTATCTACTAAGCGAAACTATAGGAATTGTCTGATGCTTAATTACTGATGTTACTACTCATATACAATGCCTAGTTATTGATGTACTGGTTTATGATCTTTAGTTATTGACTTATTAATAAAATTGTTAGTTACTTCAGTTAGTAATCAGTGATGTATAATCACAGTAACATGTCACTTCTATATATTTGTTTTTTGAGTTGAATTGTTGACGATCCACAGATAATTGTTTTTAGGGAACACTGTTTGATCTTACTTTTAAGTTTTATCAATTAGTTGAATGGAAAGTGAGAAGCTGATCCAGAAAACATAAATATATACAAGCTCATGTAAAGTCTGTGTAAGGCACTGACTGACTATGAGTAGTTGAGTACTCTCCAATATGCTTTTAATTTTATGAATTTAATAATGTTGTAGAAGGGATGTAATCATCCCCTACTTAAATTTGTTATTTGGCCCAAGTTATGTTGTACTAACAAACGACAATGGATTAGTTCAAGTTTGGCTTCAATTGTACAATATAGATGTAAAAGCTTTATCATTGCTGCTATTTTTTCGGATAAGCAAAGTGGTGCTGTAGAGTTTTTGGACTGGTGGAGAACTTACTATTAAGTATGACTGAGAAAAACTAAAAAAGTAACTTGTAAGAAACTCTCTCAATTGTTTTTGTAGATGAAGTTTCGTTAGACCATAGGCAATATATGGGAAAATGAATCCATATTTAAAACATAATAACTGCCTTTTTGCCTTAAGGACATGCCATTATGGTTTTAGTCAAAACACAACTTTGCATTTAGTTTAAAATTACGAACTTTCTTGTTAACCAAGTAGTACGCATACTATAGTTCAACTTTTATATTCTACAGAATAATAAACTAAAGCCTGAAGTTCATGAACTAAACTAAACTGTGTTTTTTAATAAATGATGTAAATGTATATATTCAATAAGTATAATCTTAATCAATGCCAAACTTTAGAAGGTAAATGGCATAACCTAGCTTGTAGGTTTCCCATCCTTTTTTTTATGTCGCGTGCTTTATCAGTGATATCTTATTATTCAAATTCTCTACTGTAATGCTAGCTCTTTATTTGTAGCGTGATAGGGCTGCATGGTTGATGAGCCCAAAGGATACATTGGTTGATACTGTGGCTGAGAATATCCTGGATCGATTAGAGGTAGTAAAATTCTAAATGATAACTAAACATCCCCTTTTATTTTGTGATGTTATCACAAAAAACTGTAGTGCAACTTTAACAGATGTACAGTTTTTATGATTACCTTCATTGCTTTATATTTGCCATAGTTGTCATTATTATGGTTATTAGTGCTGCTCATCTTCTTGTCATATTACTTCCTCTATATGCACATGTCAAAGCATGTTTCTTGTAATAATAGTATTTTACAACCAGACACCAGTTTCCCAAATCATTTTCGACAAGTAATAGGATAGTGCAGCGATCCTCACTGTTACAGAAAGTGATGTAATGTGCTGAAAAACAGATAAATCTCTGGCCTCCTAGTCAAAAAGCCGGTATAAACAATTAATCTGGTTACGAATTTAATATATATGTAATTATCTTCTGGATAACCAAATTACCCAATATCTCTTAAAGTTCCGGCTTAAGCTTAGTTAGGCTCCTCCAACTATATTTTATATTAAATTTTTGTATAATCCACTCACATCTAAGTTTGTGGATTTCAACTGTGGAAAAGTAGGATCTTGTCAGTATCATATCAATCAACTACTGATTGACTACATAAACCGCACCAGTCATAATTATTTGGAGCACATATGCAATTCACAGATCTAGTGACACAGGATTTGATCTAATTGTTAATCTGTTATTTCCATAATGAAAGTAAGTTCAGCTGCTTTTAAAGTTCTTGATGTCATTCCGAAGTTTTTATCAGTTAGATCTATTTTATATATTCTTTACTTGCTTGTTTAGGATTGCAAAAAGACATTTCCTACAGCACTATGTTTTGGTGGTTCCTCAGGAGCCATTAGGCGTTTGCTACGTGGCCGTGGTAAGCACCTGATTTAGTTAGGATTAATTTTTTTCACCTTTTATGCCTGTACATTAGGGAGCAAGTAATTAACTCTCGGTGATAGTAAAACTGCATTGATTTATTTTATTGTAATGTCTATAATGTTCATGACTCTAATTTCAACAACGACGAGAAGCTGCAAACCAATTGATGACCAATAAGGCAGATATAAAGGCTGCATAACAGAGATGTTATGATTTAAATCATTTTCCTGACTAAGATAGACGAGTTAAATACAGTGCACGAACAGTACCTAGTAGAATACCTAGTAAATATATCGAAATAATTTCTCATTTCCTGCAAAGCAAGTCCCAGCAAGCGTGAATACTTGAAAGAATTATTTCAAGGCCACATGTGATGTTTGTTTGTAATAAAATTAATTTCTTATAAATTGTTGGCGCATGAAATTTCAGTACTTCTGTATATTTTTACTTGAATTATCGAAGTTTTGCTATCGACCAATCGGGCCCAGAACTTTCATTGATATGGTTGATTGAAATAGAATAGTCGATTGATATGGTAATGATACTCCTTATTGTTATATTAGGTGCCATTGAAAAGCTAATCATGATGGATACATCATATGACATGTTAAAATCATGTCAAGCCACTAAATACGATGATAGCATTGAAACATCATATATTGTCGGCGATGAAGAGTTTTTGCCTATAAAAGAAAGGTTTGCCTAGTAATTCTTCATATGGTCTATTCTGAATTATGACTGTTGAAATTCTTATATACGTGAAAATATTACTGTATATGTAAAGTTCTGTAGATCTTGTAATAAGTTGCTTGGGACTACATTGGACAAATGATCTCCCTGGAGCCATGATTCAGGTATGTGTGACGTCTAAAGACATCTTTGAATTTCATAGACAAAGGCGCTCATGTGTTAATTTGTTCTTGCGACAGAGTAGATTAGCGCTGAAGCCTGATGGATTATTTCTGGCAGCCATTATGGGTGGAGAAACGCTGAAGTTTGTATCAGTCATATTCATATGCCTTTGTCAATAATCCAATGTATGTGCCTAATCATTTCCGGTTTCCTTGTAGAGAGCTAAGAATAGCATGCACCATTGCACAGATGGAGCGGGAAGGGGGTATCAGTCCACGAGTATCACCACTTGCACAAGTACAAACCTGTACCTACATTTACCTCAACTCCTATTCATTTCAGTAAACAATTGGACACCAAATATAATTTAAATGTGAACGTTTTGGCTGAATTCTAAAACAACAATTTTCTTACTTACGCAAGATGATACGTTCTCAAGTATTATGATTAGCATGACAGATTTAGGTATGACTGCATGATGCAGGTGCCTTACCTTGTAGCTTCTAACAAAGGATGTGATAGAATACTTTAATACTACCAAATAACCAACTAGCTAAAAAACATTTCTGTTAGTACAGAACTAATGAGTACTAAGATAGAGCATCCTATTGTGTGAATGAGTAGTGATGACATACTTCACTTTCTTATGTATGCACAAAATTCAGTTTATAACTTTTTTGGCAGGGTTCTAAGCAATAATTGGATTTGTTGCAGGTCCGTGATGCTGGAAATCTTTTGACAAGGGCAGGCTTCACGCTTCCAGGTGTTGATATGGATGAATATACAGTTAGATATAAAAGTGGTAAGCATTTGCCCTGTACTTTTGTATTTTGCAAATTGCAATTGTATGTAGTGTTACAGCACTTCAATTATCAAATATGACGATAATTTGGTAATTATGTAACAATCTCAGAAATAAGGTATAATGATATATGAGTATGCACCCGTGTGTAGTTTTTGTTTGGTCTATTTCTGTGATCTGTTAGTCTTTTTTATGCAAGTCTAAATATGCTTTCCTTATCTTCACTTCCTTTTCATTTGCTTGCTGTGTATAGCACTGGACTTGATAGAGCACCTGCGTGCAATGGGTGAAACTAATGCTTTGGTACAAAGACACAAGGTGTTTACTGTTAATTCATATGCTACATTTCGATCTTAAAATCGAAGTACTTGCGTTATATGTGTAACCTTGATATTTTTGGTTTCACAATATAACTTTCCTGTTCAGATCTTGAAGAGAGAAACAGCTCTGGCCACTGCAGCTGTTTATGAGTCAATGTTTGCAGCAGAAGATGGCACTATCCCAGCTACCTATCAGGTGAATTTTGTACTAGTTACCAGTTTTTGTTGACTGAAAGAGGCTGTGATTGAACTAAAAAGAGGTCGAAAGAGATGGGCCATGTGCTTTCTTGTTCATGATGAATGACTCCCATGCCCCCATCTTCCCTCGCCCTAACAAGAAAGGAGATAAAAACTATCACCCCCCTCCCCCCCCAAAAAAAAAAAAATATATTTTTGCTTTGTTTTATTTACCCCTTGGTCTTCGTGCTACTCTTAGTTTTGCATATTTTGCCAAAATGAAGCTTAAAGTTCCCATACCTAAGTCCAACCGTCAAGTGTCTGACATGCGCACTAGTGGTGAAACAAAAAGTTGGGATGAAATAAGCTTTGTCAATTTGATTCTTTTGCAACCTATATTTAATTTTTACTGTGGTTGTAGATTATATACATGACTGGGTGGAGGGAACACTCTTCTCAACAACAGCCCAAGAGAAGGGGTTCTGCCACTGTATCATTCCAGGACCTTCAGAAGCAGTTTGGCAGCAATACCAGTAGCCATTGAGTTCTCTCACCTTTCCCTCGATCATTCAAATGAAAGTGAACTGCGTCCTTATCTTCAAACACAGCAGACATTTAGATACTTCCCCTATGGGGAGGGAGACGGATAGATTTTTATTTGCATGCAACGGTGCCGTTTAAGGCTTCTCTTTGGTCTAAAATAAGTAAGGCTTGGACTTGGCACGGTTATAGGTCTTTCAGAAACACATTTTACTCAAAGAAGTTGGAACTATATAAGGCATGATAAAGAAACAGAATTGCCTTGTTTGATTCTAAACAAAAAGTACTAACATGTTGATGAGACTTATTTGTCAAAGAAGTACTGTTACTTCTGACTGTTTTGCTGAGATTCTTCTGTTTTAACTCCATGTGAAAATGACAATTGCATAGGAATCAAAGTTATCTTGTGCTTACCAAAATATTGTCTTTGCGTTGTTTAACAGAGGTCGATGGACAAGATGAGCATGTGAGTGTTTAATTATAAAAAAAAATTATTTTTTGTTTTGGATAATTTAAAATCTTATGCTCCAAATAAATTATTATTGCAAAATGTGTTTTCACATACTCTACAATATATGATGAACATATAACATAAGCATACATAAGTATATTAGACATAAATAAACCAGATCTATATGAAAATTTTATTGATAATTTGCTAATAACAACTATAAAAAGTCTCAAAAATATTGATATTTATTATATAAAAAAAATTTCACATCAACTGGGAAAATAGTGAAATAACCATTGTAGAAAGGTGGAAAGAAAATTTCAAGTTGCATAAGCAAAACCAGCATATACAAGTTTATCCTATCTAACAAAAGACCTGAAATACAAGCCACATACTTGTCTGCCATATTATCATGCTCCCAGCTCAACTTAAACTCCCCTCCAACACACAACACTTTTAACACATATGCATACACACACAATACTATAATGGAAGTGACAATCCAGTCTCTTACTGCAACAAAGTTTCCATTTTTTGATTGTAGGCCTTCTATTCTTGCTAACCATTCTTTTACATTTTCTGGGTTCAAGAAATCACCTAAAGAGCTTCAAGAATGCCAGCAGAGGAAGCTCAGAATGCATGCTTCTGGTGATGAATGCACTTCTACCAATGATGAAGATAGAGAAAGATGGCTTCTTCATTCACTTGGTGTGTATGTAATTTTGAATTATGGTCTTATTTGTTGTGTTATGATTGGAATTTAGTTTTGTTTCTGGGTTATCAATGTTTGTGAATTTTTTATGATAATTAAACACTTGTGCACCCGTCTTGCCTTTAATAATATTCAAACCCTCGACTTCTGGTAAGCGGAGGAATTAGTGTATGATTTACTATGTGGGATAGTGGAAGTTATCTGCATTATGATTTTAGGGCCTATTTGATGTACCTCTTAGTTTAATTCATTATTTCACCCTTTCTGAGGATTTCCATTTGGTCCAATCTGCAACTAAACATACCAGTGTATCTCCTAGAGTCTACCTCAAGGAGGGCAGAGCTTCCGCCCACTCTGTAGAGTAGTTGTTATGTTGATTCTGCAAAGACCCCCAGCTCTGACGATGCAATTACGGTATTAATAAATAAAAATAAAAAGTGAATTAGTCTGGTAGACAAGGAACATGATAATTAAAGAAGACGAGATGGAAACTAAAAGTCGAACTCCAGGGAGGGTAAGATGTGAACAGAACTTACGTCCACTCTGTAGAGTATTATGTTGTTTCTGCAAGGATCCCCAGCTCTGACAATGCAATTTCGGGAATAAATATAGGAAAAAGCGAATTAGTCTAGTAGGCAAGAACATGACAATTGAAGAAGATGAAGATGGATATAAAAAGTCTTTTGTTCACATATTTTTTAGTTGGGATGTTTCCGATTCTGACAAACTTGCAAAACGGTACTCCAAATACTTGCCACACTACCATGAGATATGTCATATATGTTCACTACCATGCTGTAATGTTATGTAATATGGATATCTTGTCTGCACGGAAATAATAATGAGTACATTTGTATAAGTCAGTGTATACTTGTTAGCTTATAACAAATCAGTTTATCAACTCGCGGTTGGTGTTGGTTCATGGGATCTATTACCATTGGATTATTTCCTTCAGATAAACCAGGAAGGCGTCAGTTGCTTGCTGTTGGGTCAGCAGCAGTCCCTTGGATGTTGCTGTCGGACCAAACAATTTCATGTATGAACCTCTCTTCTGTTAAGGAGTTCCAGTTATAGTGCGACTCACAAAAATGAACTTAATTTATATGTATACAATTTACTCAAAGAATGCCTATGATAATGGCTGATATTCTAAGACAAAACCTTGATAGTTGATATGGCTCAGTTGCTGCAGAATCAAAGAAGGGGTTCTTAGGAGTTACGGATAAGAAGGACGGGTATTCTTTCGTCTATCCATTTGGGTGGCAGGTAGGTGGTGTCACATTGTTGCTTTTAACACCGCCAGAACTTAACAAGTTTACAGTTTCTTCAACAAACTTAGCTTTGTAGTGTGTCTATTTTCGAGTCAGATCTTTGTTGTTCTACCTTATATTGTCATTGTTTGATCTTTACTACCTTTCCTTTATTTGAGCAGGAGATAGTAATTGAAGGACAAGACAAAGTATTCAAAGATGTTATCGAACCACTGGAGAATGTCAGCGTAAATGTATTTCCAACTAGCAAAGAGGACATTCATGACCTTGGCTCACCTCAAGATGTATATTGTACCTCCTACTTTCTATATCCATTACTATTACTTTTGTGTATCAGAATGTAGTGAGGATGTTTAATCTTCTGTTTTAGGTATAAATTTATCATGAATTATTGATTGTTTATAGGTTTCTGAAGCTCTCATAAAAAAGGTATTGGCGCCTCCTTCGCAGAAGACAAAACTAATCAAGGCAGAAGAGGTGAACATACTACCAAATATGCAGTTATTATATGAAATTAATAGAGAGCTATGGTAAATTAATTTCTCTTGCAAGGACAGATCCATCTGATAAGCATAATTTTTTACCAGTCTTAAAGATGGTGAAGTATGATGCCTAGAGTAGTTACAAATTATAATTCTCTCCCCCTCCTTCCCTCCCTCTCCTTCCCTCCCTCTCTCCCTCTCTCTCTCCCTCCCTCCCCTCCTCCCACTTCTCTGTCTCCCCTCTCTCTCTCCCTCTCTCCCCTCCTCCTGCACTTCTCTCTCTCCCTCCCCCTCCCCCGCTCCCTCCCCCCCCCCCCTCTCCGTCTGGGCGTGTTTTTTTATTTTATGCTTTGCAATTTGACTACATAATGTGCTTCCAGATTCCTATATCTGCATTATATATCTGTACATGCACTTGATTATGTTGCATTATCTTCTCATGTTACAGCATGATGTTGATGGAAAGACTTACTACACATTCGAGTTTGTTGCCAAAGCTCCAAACTTCACTCGCCATGCTCTCAGTGCAATTTGCATCGGAAACGGTAACTTACATAATGTGTTCACTAACAAGTTCATTCGCTTAAGAAGACTATTTGTAAATAAGCTCTTTGTCACAGCCTTAGAATATAGTATTGTCTGATCTACCAGTGTAACCTTAAGAATCTGGCTCCAATCTGAGAACTTAAAGTTCATACTTGAGAAGTTAAAAATACTTGTATCTAGTTCATGTGCATCAGATCACCTTATAAGCTTCACATTTCGTTAAGCTGTAACTATACATCATAGACAACGACTCTCTGATGCAGGAAAGCTCTATACCGTGACAACGGGAGCCAATGAGAGGAGATGGGGGAAGATGAAGGACAAACTGAACACTGTGATCGATTCCTTCAAAGTCTTCACAGTCTATGAAACATAGTTTCGCTCTGCAGATGTACACTATTCGCAAATCCAATTGCTTCGGAGCTTAAAAATTAACTAGAGACCTCTGTATTACATATGAGCAATTTTGTCATGTAAAATCTGGTACAAGCTGTTTTTTTGTATAAATATAATGGTAGGCATATACATAAGCACAAATCTTGAAGATCTGTATCGCAATGGGATTGTTTCGTTATCTTTAGCTATAACCTTGTCGTAATATATTTGCAGCCATCTTTGTACAAAGTTTATCAGATTTCTGGCAAAAGTCCAAGAATGAAGCCGAAAATCTCACGTCTGAGTACATGTTATTGCTAGTGTATCAAGGTCTACATAATAATGAATAGAAACGCCCAAAAGGAAACTAGAAAAACATGCCTGTTACATGGGATCAGCTGGCTTTCTTAACAAACTTTCCTTTTATATTTGTGACTACTGGTGTGTCAACTTGGAATGCCATGCTCAACACAGAATCTGGCACTGGCGGCGTAGCGCCAAACAAGGTAGGCGCAATGGGTTGCGTGCCCGGAAACTGACTATTAAATGCCACAAGAAGAGATGCAGGTGACTTCTGATTGTTCTTTTGGTAATGGACTAGTGCTTTTGGGAACACAAACATTTCACCTTTCTTGCACACCTTGGAGATGAGTACATCTTTTGTGGTAATAAAACCCATCTCCAGTTCGCCTTCGAGCACATATGCGAGTTCGGAGGCCCGAGGGTGGAGGTGGGGTGGATTGAGGCCGCCGCCAGCATAGTCAATGCGAGCCATTGAAATACCAAGAGCATTGAGTCCAGGGAGTTTCATAACACTGGCCGGAGTCACCGCTGAACCCATTGTGGTATTGATAACTCCTGGCACGGCCAATCCCGCAAAGAAGAAATCGTCTGGCGTGACTTGCTCTTTGCACGGGTATCCATTCACCTTGATAGCTGTTTCATACATAAAAAAATCAGTTTGTTACAACTGATATAGGTGTCACTCTCGAACATTGACGAATCACATAATAAACCTTTTATCTTCATTTTAACACTTCCACATTTCTGTGATTTAGTCTACTTCAACAAATAAGGCGCTTAGGCAAGCAACACTCTTATAAACACTCTGTTCGTAATATCATATCAGAACATGCTCATATCATCAGCTAAAACTGGCCTCACCTCAATCTAACCACTTCGACTATAAGAATGTAATCACACTCCATATCGATTCATCAATTTATGATAATGGATGTATATATATTTTCAGACAGGTATAAACATAAGTGTAGCAACAACTCAGAGAATCTTGAACACATGCAGCACATAGAGCTATAGAGGTAACAAATGGATTTAACGTAAATTTTACAAGATTTCAGAGAATGCAGGGACAACTCGGAGAATCAAGAACCAGAAGGAGGTAAGGTGTAACATACTAGATGTAAGATCAGCCACACAAACATCTTGAAGCAAATCTGGATCTGCAGAGACTGAGTTGCAACAAATGGCTGCCACCGCCATCAACACCAACAATCTGTTAAAAGCCATCCGAGAGACGATCGATCTGTTGGTCATGAATATAAGCAGAAGAGTATTTTGTTAGACAGTGCAATACAATATATAAGTGAAAGTATAGGATGTGGAGCAGCGAGACATAAAAGAATGAAATGTGGAGACAAACAAGGGCCATAATCAGAAATAGAGAACAACAGCTATTTACAAGGGCAAGACCATTTCTTCATGGAAACAAAAATCATCAACCATCCATTTTCCCCCACACACAATTATATTACAATTTAAACATCAAAAAATGAGGGGAAAAAAACATTTGAATGCCTAATGATTTTAGTATTTTGTCTGTCATTAAAAACTACGAAACTATATTAAAATTCACGGATCATAAAAAACGCTAAACATGTATGATCTCCATCTATAATTCAAAATTTCACAAGTTTTACAAATCAGAAAACACAAAACACATATTTCTCTTGCATCACAGATTCGAGTTAACCAAAACCAGACATAAAATCACAAAATATTATGCATAAAAATAAATCAGTTACGATTAAACAGAACAAATCCCCTTGATTTTATACTATCTGTATACAGAACGATTGAATACTGTTCTCACCCGAGCGCGAGCCTAAACAAATAAATATCAAACACTAGCTCTCCCGAACTCGCTACATATCTCATTAGCCACACTCTCCTCCCCTAATCTCCTCAACCCACTGCTCAAAACCCCAACCACATAATCATCCTCAGCACACCTCGGCTCCCACCCGCTCCTCCTCATCATCCGATAAATCCTGACCGTCGATTCCACCTCTCCCGCGTTAATTACCGCCTTAATCAGCATTACTAATCCCTTATTATTATCATCAGCAGCAAAATCATTTTCGCATAAACCGTCAATTAAACCAGTGATTTCGACGCTCTTGTGTTTCCGCGCCAAGGCGGAGACGAGCGCGGCGTGGATTGACAGATCGGGAGTGTACCAGGGCTCCGATTTGATGACGGCGAAGACTTTGACGGCGAGCTCCGTGCGGTCCTGGCGGAGGAGCTCGGTGAAGACGGCGAGGAGGTCGAACTTGAGGAGGCGGGAGAGGACGGCGTCGTTTTGGGGGGAGCGCTTGAGGGACTGGACGGCGTGGATGGCTTCGGTGCTGAGGATGCGGCCTTTCATGAGTGGGCCGCGCTTGTCGCGTGGGCCGCAGCGGATGGTGAAGGGCTTTGGGTTGGATTTGTGGGGGTGGGGGAGAGGAAGAGGGAAGGAGAGAATGGAGCGGAGAGAAGAAGAGGCCATGAGCGTCGACTGTGTAGATTCTATTTCAACCGGAGTTCAATGCATTCAGCAGAGCAGGACGGATGAAGTAATTTTTTTATAGAATGAAGAATATTTATCTTAAAAAATATTATTTAACAAATGTTTTTTATTGTCATTTTACAAATTATCATCATTATAATCATTCCACTGAAATTATTACTATTTATAATATGACAATATCATACATAAAGAATTATGATTTAAAAAAATTAATATTCAAATAATTATAATTTAATTCAAAATATGGAAAATTTGTTTCATATTAGGCTTGTTCAGTTTATGGGGATAAAACAAATACGAATTTGCCTATATCCATATCCGGCCAAATATTATCCGGATACGGATAATATCTGGATCCGTTTTTTCAAACATCATCAAAAATCAAATATATATTTTGAGATTAATTAAAAAAAACATATTTTGAACCATTCAACAACAAATGTATACTCAGTCAGAAATTGGTAACATCCTTTAACAAAAATTTGGGTATTCAGACCAAATATTTTGAACGAAATATCAGTTTTAACAACTTATAATTACAAAAACAACACTATCTGTCACAATTTTAAAAAGAAAAAGCTTGATGAAGATAGTTTCATTTTCTCCATTTGCAAGATACTTAATATTTCTTTTTTATTTTAAATATTAATTCTTGTTCAAAATTTATATGATAAAATAAAAAAATATAAAAAAATAATAAATTTATATAAGTATTATATATATAGAGTTAAGTTCTATGGAGTACAAAAAAAATTGGAGTATTGGAGTACAAAGTTTGATAAAATGTAATCTAGTCATCTAAATTTCAATTTTTTTTGTCCAATAATATTTGTAAATATTTGACAACCTGCACATTATGTTCTGCAACATAAAAATCGTGATCAAATGGTAGAATAATTACTTTTATAAATCATAGGACTCTATGTTCTGCAATATAACTAATAAGCAGAACAATAATCTTAATACTTGTTAAAGTTGAAAGATATTAATGATTAATTGACAATTATGTGCAAGACAACCTATAAATGATAGATTATATCAAAATTTGGATAATCAAAGATATTATATAAGATCAAATTAAAAAATTATGATTTGTACTCCAATACTCCAATGTTTTTATGTACTCCATAGAACTTAACTCTATATATATATATAATAATTTTGGATACGGATACGCCTATATCCATATCCGTAATTCCGGATTCGAATACGGATAATATCCGTTTTTTTCAAATTCGGATTATATCCGTTTTTTTCCGAATACGGTAACGGATTTTTCGAACGGATATCAGATTTTTCAGATTTTTTTGACAGCCCTAGTTCTATTAACTTTTTTTAATCAGACATTTTCATCTACCTAGCTATTTGCTGATAGGAAGTTGGAGCGTCAAAATAGATAAAATTATTATTAAATTTAATACTAAAAAAATGATATTTAATACATATTTCATATTGTACCTTTTCTACTCATACTCAACTATCTTAAATATAAATTTATTTGCTCGTGCCTTGACACTTTCGGCGGGATAGAGCTCTGATATCATTTATAACATCCCAAACTCACAACTAAATGCATACCGGACCCAACAACCCACCGCCGGTCGACCCAAAAGTGATAGCAAATTGATCCACATTAATTATTTGCTCGTGCTTATAAAGGGTCCAAATACTTTTCAACTAAATCGATGTGGCATGTTACAAATGTAATATTTCAAAATTACAATTCAATTATACAATTCATAAAGAATTCATATATTCTGGTAATTATTTAGTTGGACACTCGGAATCGATTTTATATTGGCCCCATAATAATAGTACTTATATCCGGTACAAAATCTAAACTAATGTTGTGTTTGGTTGAGGAGAATGAAATGGAATGAGTAAAATTATTTCAAATTAATAGAGATAGGAAGGAAGTTTTGAAATAAATTTAATTGCAAAATTATTATGATGAGATTTGAGAAGAAATTGGGGGTGGAGAGAATGGAGCATTTCATCTCAATTTGAAGGTATGATCTCTAGCACGGATCTTTAGCACGTAATGTAAGAAATGGAATAGAGGAATGAATGGAATATGTTAACAATTGTCTATAATATAATTCATTTTTCATTCCATTCCTCCGGGAATCATTCACCCCAACCAAACACAACATAAGAGTTTTGCAATTAGACAAATATTAGTTAAAATTATATTATATATATTGTTTACAAATTCCTTAACAATAAGAAAAACTTAATACAGGGGCACTATAAATTAGCTTCGCACAGGGCATCCAACTTATCCAGAACAGCTCTTGCAAGCTGAGACTCCATTGCTCTACGGAAACTTTTCATGGCCGAGACTATGATGCAAATGTACATTACAGCGTCTCTCAGGTTTTGAAAATCATCATCTTTTACACTTTCCGAGTTTTCTGCCAGCCCTTTAAGATCTTATCAGCACCTTCCACCCATTTTGGGCCCCAAGTTTACTCGTATCCCATCATCAGCTATGCCTGTGTCTTGACCTACATCAAAAAATATATAGACTAAAATAAGTGTCCACGTCCGAGTGTCAAGTGTGTGACACAGGTGCTTCGAGCCAAAATGAAGAGTAAGAGTGACATAGATTCCGGACATTCTAGATTTAGTTTGCACTTTACAGTACATGTGCAAAAAGAAAACAAGCGAATTTTCTGCTATTTATTCTTATCAAACATTTCAGTGGCATAGGCCGATATGTAAATCATTACGGCCAATTGAATGTAAGTTTGTAAATGGGTTCCAAATGACACTAGCTAAATGTTACATAGGAAGGCAATACAGAGCGTAATTGAACAAAAAAATTTAACAGAGGAAAAGAACAAACAATCTTCTTCTGGAAGGCATTAAAAGGTTGGTATGATGCAGTGAAATTGTAAGGGCTGGTATAAGAAGGTAAGAGGATTTCTAGGCAAAAGCAGCAATTCTCTAAACAATCACCTCCTAAAAGCAAAAAATTCATGGATTACAGTATTTCATTAGACTCTATCCTGTCTCATCCCAAAATCTTGTAAATATACCCAGAGAATGGGTTTTGTAAATATAGCTTCAATCAATGAGGTCAAACTTAAAGGTATGCAAAACTAGATTCTTTTCAACCACATTGGAGTCGTTTTTCAATGACTGCTTCTGTTTAGCGTGTATATACACTCCGACGTTATGTTGTAAGGACTTGTTGCTTCGATTATGCTAAACATGCACTGTTATCAAGTCGACGACTAGTCAACCATGGGTTTTATTCAACCCAACCCGGTACCTAGCCCGACACGAGTAGAGTATGCGATTTTGATCTGGAAAGAAAGATAAGGCTTTGGTCGCCTACATCTGGTCCGACTAATAGACTTGTCGTCGGCATGTTGGCCCTGATAACCTGTTCCGGCTACATAATCTTTGTATCATTTTCAACATATTAGTATATCTCGATCTTTGTATCATTTTCAACTTCATATTATTATTTCCTTCCTGTCACTACTTCTTGCTTCACTTTACATGTGAACTAACAGTCTGCTGCGTCTTATACATTTGACTATTGCTTATTATCTTTTACTTTGGATTCAAACTATAAACTGATGTGTGTTCAACTATATTAAATATATTAAATCTAGTGAATATATGTATATGAATGACTTGTCGACTTTTTAAGACTAGTCGGGCGACTTGTTGACTAGTCGATTCAAGGTACCGGGCGCCGAGGCTTGATTGGCGCCGTGATAACCTTGATAACAGGACGACAACATGATCTATTGTCTCGCTGTGGAAATTCTGGCCGTATATATTATACTTGCATACACCATAACTACTATTAACAGCTACAACAGAAACAACTATTAATTGATTTTGTCCCACAAATAATAACAAGGCCCCTCCTGCAGGCACACTAATTTTCTAATTAAAATCAGCCTTCTAACTAAAATCAAGCAAATTGGTATTTAATAATAAATTTATGAGTTTTTTATTATTTTAATATTATTAAAAAAAATTAATAATTAAAATTATAATACAACACATGAGTAAATAAAATATCAAATATACTTGATAAATGTGAACATTTGAATTTCCCTTGTTGGTAATTAATGTATTGTCACATACTAGTGTATTATATACAAAAAAACTAGATGTAATAAATACTCTAAACTCATTCATATCAGTCAACCACAACCAGATGCATTAAATACACGTTAACCTGTGCCCCAGGGTTCAGGTTAGCCCACCCGTTATAATATTATACACGTTAACCTGTGCCCCGGGGAACAGGTTAGCCAGCCCTAATATTATATCAAGTTCATATCTCACAAAGCAGAATAAATTTATAAGAGTAGAAAAGTAGAGAAGAGCTCAAAGATTGCTTCACAAGGGTATATGTGTGTGTGTAATTTTAAGGAAACATACATACTTGAAAGGTGGGACAAGGACGCATTATTACGGTATCTTTCAATCTGCAGCTATCGGCAAACTCGCAAGCCAATCAAGCAGGCAGCATACCTACAAGGACTAATAAGAAAGCCGAACTAACATAGGACAGACATAGCTTAGTGACACCAAAATTAAATTTGCACGACTACAACATCACGTTTCCGAAAAGCATAACAATATTGAGGTTGAACAGTACATTAACGCAAAGAACATCTATAAGCAGAAATTGCCATGCAAAATATTTTAACAAGTTTGAAATAGAAAAAAAGAGTTAAATTTCTCACCAATCTCAGATTCTTAAATGGGCCAGGAAGTAGAGAAAACAAAAACATTAAGGACAGGAAACACCAATGTCTAAGATTTATGTTCTCCCTCCACCAAATGTTAGCTTACTCATAATAATACAGCATTCAAAATATATATAATATATCTAGCAAGAAGAGAAACAACATACACCGGACTCCTTAAATTATATATTATCCGATATTTAACAACCTTCTGTGAATTTCCCTCCTCCTCTAGCACCAAAAGTTTTATATATTCTTCGCCAGGACATAATTTATGACAATCTGGACAAATTCTATAGTGAAATACATGAGGCCTGAAAAACAAAAAACACATTTGGCACCCATCTACGAATGTACTCAGAAACTATCTTTCAAAAAACTTAAATACCGCAGTAAACATAGACCACCACAGAAATATCTTTCCTCAGCAGATAAAACACATCAAAACCCATATACCAACACAGAATCAAACAAAAAAAATCTGTTTTTCAAATCACTACCCAACATATCAAACCTTTAAAGAGGTTGAAGCAGTCTCTACATTAATATGGGTAATACATTCCTTTGGATTGAAATAATTTTTCTCAATCATACTTCTTATTACCTCAAAACTGAAGCTGAGACTGTCAGGGTTACTTTGTCATACTAGTAGTTTAATATGAGCCGGAGCCTATTTGGAGCTGGTAAGTTGTCTGTTCTAAAGGTTACCTCTCAATGTAGAAGTTTCATGGAGTACCATGCAAAATTTTGTGACAAAAAACAAAGTGGACATGCTGTAATTCTATAGACCCTAATTTGATGTTGATGAAGGATGATGTCTATGATTGGATTTTGGAACTCTTTCTGGATAATTATCTCAATAGATACAATTTTACAAAGAGAACACACAATTTCTCAAATCAAACTCTAATAAGACTACTTTTTCAATCTCTCTCTAAAAGAAAATTATCAACTGAAGTAGAATCAACCATATTCTAGAATACTCATACCAAGTCTCTTTGAACCATTTTGGTGAATGTCCTGCAGCAGGTATCTTCTTTGTTTTTTCATCTTACTCTGTCCTGTCTCATTTTGATTTCTTCTAAATCTAATATCGAGCTTGATATTTAGTAGATAAAGACATAGACATGTATGCAGCCTGTACATGACATACTACATTCAAAGAAGTTAGAGGTATATAAACCAAGATCCTCTGCAACCGGCAACCAACCAAACACATAAGTGATCATATTTGCATCTTTGTTTTGTTTGGTTCATACTTTATATCTGACATTATACATTAACTAGAATGCATCATGCTTGACACTGCTTTACATGAGCATAATATAACATATCTTTAAATTGAAAATTTCGACTTTAGTTTTTGGAGTACAAGAGTTGTTTTGTGCAATATACAAATACAATTATCAATAGCCATCACAGACTTCCGATGCTAAATATGAACAAGTACTTACCAAAAATTTCAATCTATAAATGCAAAACAATATAAACAAAAGCATGGAGGCCTTTATTTCAGATGAGGTAATCATCATATCAAGTCCAAGTTTTACAGATACGAAAAGTTTTAAGAGGAAAAATGAAATTGTAGAGAGAAGCTACAAAGACTGCACATCATAAAAGGAAGTGTAAATACTTGAAAGATGGGATTAGGACATTTTACCAAAGCATATTCCAATGGTAAGCTATCTTCAACTTCGGAAGCAATCAAACGAGCAGCATACCTAATTTGGGAAAAAGAAAACCAATCCCAGATTTGCAGGACTAAACATTCTCCTTTTGTAAACCATAATCATATAAAGGTTCAAGTTTAAACCATACAATGACATAGATTAGCAGGTATTGGCAAGCAAAATACGTTATCAAGTTTCTAGTCCAAAATTTAATTTCAAAATTATTTCTAATTTCTAATTCATAAATGTGCTAAAAAATGGAGGAAAACAAACACCTTAAACATGGGAAAATAAGTTTTTTGCAACAATTCTAAGTCTACCCATAAGTATACATAGCACCCGTCGTATAAGATTATAAACAATTGATATAAGATATGTGAAGAACAAAATGCTTTATACATTTCATAGTATCCAATGTTCAACAAGATGTGACTTGGACACCACTGAATTTCTATCCTTCATCTATAGTACCAATAAATTTTTGTGTTTTGCATACAATCTATGGCAATTTCGTCATTGGATTGTATATGCAAGAAGCCTGAAAATTTGAATCACATTCAACACCAATCTACAAAAGTACTTGACAATGGTTGAGATAACACAAACCACTTCGAATAACTGTACCATCATCATCATTAGCCCTCTCGGCATTTCATTTACAACCACCACTGCTCCAACATCATATTCCACTTCTATCATCTACCCCGTCAAAAACACACAAAAATTTGATCTTTTCCCCAGAACATAAAGCACACACACATCCACCACAAATTCCAAAAATAAAAGGTGTTTATCAATTGACAACCCACTGATCAATCCTTCGGATCGCCCTCCGATTCAAAATGTGTATTACAATCCTTACTATAAAAATCATTCTTCTCAATCATACTCCTCATTAACTCAAAAGTGAAGTTAGGACTATTAGGATCACTCCTCGCCGGAGAATCGCCACCCGGGCTTCTCCGGAAACACATAAAACACCCCCATCCACCCACATTCTCCTCCTTTCCACCAAAACAACACCACCTTGATTCAGAAGACGGTAACTTGTTCTTCCTCCGAAGTTTTCGGAACCGAAACAGGGGAACTCTGTTTTCCTCCTTCTCACAGACATTCCCTCGAACACTTTTCCGGCAAAACCCACCACCGTCCTTGTCAGCACCACCACAATTCGACAAATCTTGATGAGGGTCAGACATAAAAATGCATATAAAGGCGTCTGGATTAAAAAGATCAAATCTTTATTATTGTGTGTATAATAACAAGAGAAACAGGGCCACACCCATGGGGAGGGAGAGTCCAAAATAAAGAATTTTGATGAGGGTCAGAGGAATGATATAAGTGAGATTTTTGTAATGGAGTATAGAATTCTCCTTGCTCTGTGTTTGTGTGTATTATCATCTAGGAGTATTACTCGTATTATCAAGGAAATTATGATGACGTGGATTCGTGTGATTGGGTGGAAAGATGGAGTATTAATGATAGGTAGATAATTAACTGCCAATCTCAGCATTATTTGTTTAAAAATTGAAATTGACTCGTAAAATGTTTGTTACCGGAGTACTCATTTAATAATGTTTTAAATAATGTTTTTCATGTCAAGCTGCTCGCCATTATACACAAAACTTGACCTTATTCTAATTTTAAAATATTTATTTTTATTGATGAAATATTTGAATTAATTATCATGTCAAGTTATATATATATATATATATATATATATATATACACACACACACACGTGTGTGTATATTCGAATTAATGTGTTAAATCGATTTTAATAAGACCTTAATTTTATAAGTTTATAAAGGTATAGTACATTCTTTGGCAGAACAAAATTAGAACAAAATTAGTAGAATGAAACATACTCTAAGTCATAAAAATTAATTTAAATTTTTAGAAACAACTAAAATTTATTATTGGAGTATGTTTCACGCAGTCAAATGCTACGTTTTATTTTTTATTCTCAATATACGTTAAGACAATCTCTAACGACATTAGTTATAATCGTTGGCTAAATTGGATCTTTAAGATATTATGTATAATCTGTAGCACTTAGTGTTTTGATGGTATTTGCTATATTGGTTGGTTATAATTTAAAAATAATATGTGTTATTACTGTTTTGATTATTATAAATAGAATATATATCAATTTAACGTGGTAGTAAATGATGTGTAATCTTCTTATAAATTTCTTATATACATATAGATATTCGACAAATTTAACTATTCACACAGGAGGTTGACTATAATTCAGCTTGACATGATCGGCATGTCCTTTTTTTAAAGACGTTGCTTATAATTTTATTTTTAGTAAGCGAACTAAGTTTTTAGCTAACATATTCTCGTGTTTTGAGGTGCTCTGATGCCAGGTGGAATACGACTCAAAAGTTAATTACACGTTTAAAATCTAATTTTTAAATGACCATCAAGATTTTCATTTAATAAAATAATACTATCCATTCACAGTCACAAATCTTGTTAGGGAATTGAAATCCTGAATCAATCTTTAACTTTAGGCCGACCAACTTGAAAACGTGTCTGGAAAGGAAAAATGAGAACTTATTCTATGTCTCGTATCGCAAATCGTTACGAGATCGTCGTTTCATCTTAATAATAAAATATTTAAAATTGTACGAGCCTTTCATATCAGTTTAATAATAAAATATACACAGATAAAAAAAAAGTCCGAAAATCAAAATTTCACAACAGAGATACTGATAAAAAGAAGGTAGATACTGGCCAAATACGGCAATATTTATAGTCCACAATTTTAAGACAAGGTGTTCGTGTTCAGTCACATAACTCTGGAAAATCTGTATACGCAATTACACTTAAGTGCAAACACACTTGTGCATCACACATTGTTAACTTTAATCAATGTTACAGAAAGCGGGAATCGGACCTAATCGGTTGAGCTACCGATTCAGGGATTAATCGGAAGGATTAATCGGAGTGAAAATAGGATTTATTTTAATATTAAAATATTATTTAATATTTAGTTATCATTATATTAGGTATTTAGTAACTAATCTATTTACTATATTCATAAACTCTATAATTATTCATATTTAAAGTAATATAGTATTTTAATTTTAATAATTTATCATATATACTTCGATTAAGATATATATATATATAAGGATTAATCGGATTTCAAAAATCGGATTAGTGGCCGACCTTGCAGGGGATTAATCGGGGATTAATTGGTTAAATCGGGGATTTTTAGAACACTAACTTTAATGTGAAAAGGCAGGGGAGGGAAAACAACAAGAAGAAGGTTTTAAAATCTTTGATGATTACTCCTTCTGCCCCAGCTAAATGTATACGTTTTTTTTTCACTGCGCGACGCGTTTTTTAAGGCTCTTATAAAACATAATTCTACAACTTATTTTTAAAATTTTCTTTTTTTATAAGAATATAATTGTTATACTTTTATACAAAAAATGAAAATTTTAAAAATAATTTATAGAATTATACTATATTGAAGCATTAAAATCCGTGTTGCGTCCTCGTCCCCAATGTATACTATTGATTGGGACGGAGGGAGTACTTATCAATGGTCCTCCGTAATGCAATCATTTTTGAGAGATTTTTTTATAATCAAAATTTCAATTCTAAATTTTTATGTGAACGGGACTTGATCACCTTTTATTACTTTAATCACTCATTTTTGAATTTTTACGTTTTAGTTTCTTTTATCATATATTCGAAATTATCGCTCAATAAAATTTGATAGGCTCAAAAACCAAACCCCGAATATGAGATGACAGGTGATGAGCCCTTGCCACTACGCGGATCACTCTCGACAGTTTGATTTTTTTAGTAAGCACTTGCATGTACTTTAAGAGAGTTAATCAACCAACAAGAGCTTCCTTACAAACTTATGAAGTCACAGAAAAACATAATAGCAGATAAAACATCACTACATGTTATTATGATATGGAGTGGTTTGGTTTGAGTTAAAGAGAAATCATAAGCTCTGATGATCAAACCATGTTGTAAAGAGCAAAAGCACTCATCTTTCTTATATAAAAAAAGATGGTCCTGTCTGAATGGCCCCTTCTCATGATATCCTACTGCATTATATATTTGTGCTTCGAGTTCTTGTTATCTGTCGTCTCCACGTCGAGAAATGAGAAGGGGAAGTCGAAAAATGTGGTGCATAGTGCCTTGTAAGAGCAAGAAGAGTCTACAGTACGTTGAGCCGCGGATGGAAATTGAAGAAATTCTCAAGGAAAAGCTGGCTACTATCATAGAGGAGCCAGAAACTTGTGAAGAAAATGGAAAAGTACTTGCCAAGTACCGGTCTTTCGCCAAAAAGGGGAAGAAGATCTGTCTGAAGGCTAAGATGGGGCATATGTTTAGGACTCAGTTCAGTGTTAAGGACTCTTATGTGCTGCTGATGACAAGCTTTGCTTCCAGACATGGTTTGGCTGGACTTTCCCAATGCTGACCGTCCCTCTGGTAAGCAGAACGAGGGAGATACCATCTGATTAAGACGTCATTGGTTTATTTTTTTTGTTTGGTAATTGTGTAAAATTTGTATGTATTATCAGATTACTTGTAATTGCTTGGATAACATGTCATTCATCTGTGAGCTGCTGCTGTCTTTGGTTTTTTTCAGCCTAATATTTGGAAAAACCATCAGAGTTTTAATTTCACAGTATTCATATTTTATGTGTGTATAAATTTGATGTTTGTGTCAGTTACATCTTCCGAGACACTTAACACTCGACCTCATGTTACCGAGAGGATGGGGGTATTAACTAGACACAAGGCTGAAAAATCATATTTCAGGACTTCAGCCGATTGTCACAAAGGAAAACCAATCCAAACAGATTTAACTCGACAACACAGAAATAAATTTCTGAAGATGAAATCTACGCAGACCATATCTAATTAGTCCTTCATAGGGACATTCTTATATACAGTAAATGCCTCCAAAAATATACTCAATCTGATTGATCAATCCATCAGTTTATTCAAAACAGAGAGGACGACATTGCTCCTGTATGCTCAAAGCAGAATGACTTAAAACGCAAGCCATTCCTTCTGCATTCGTCTGTTGGATGAGAAAGAACTGGAAATCCCAGCTGGGAAGTGAATATAATTTTAGGATATGTTCCATCCATCTTCATAATCTTGTCAACTATATCTGAACAAATCCGCGCAATTCTTCTTGGCCAGATAAAAATTGAAAATGTCTTCCACCTGAACTTCTTATGGCCACTCACCCGAACCCTCTTCAGCTTTATGTTTCTTGACCATCGCCTTTCAGGCCGCGCCATCTTTTTCTCCAGAATGCACCTGTTGACTTCGAGCATATCTTGGTTGTGTACAAGTAGATATAAGGTTAGATTTTATGTTGAGCAAGTATATGTGCATAATTCTGAGGTCTAAGAATTGCTTATAAATAGGCGCAGACTAGCTGTGGTGATCATTATTAAAATATATAGAATCTGGATCATATTAAAATTTTAGAACAGCCACAATAATTCAACAACACTCAGCATGTTAATTTTTTATTTATTTGATTAATTAAGCATAGCCGCACACACATTGACAAGATTCGAACCCACGGCCTTCACCAGAGAGATACCATCTGACCAAAAGTTTACTGGTAGCATTTGTTAAATTTCCATCTCTTCAGTGTATAGTTCACCTCACGCGGCGCTTTAATGGTGCAGACCTAAATTAAGAAGAAAACCACATATAACAAACCAATTAGTGGTTCATCAACCTACTAATCATAGTTACAACCAACTACTTAATTTATAACATGACTAATACTGTTAACCAACAGATAAACCAACCGTCTGGTTTTGTTTCTTTTGATCATACAATGTATGATAAATGTTAATGTGTTGAAGAATACTGCCACAGATGCAATGATTGAGTCCATGTCATAGTTTTACGCAGATTTTTGTCCGATTATGAAGAAAAGACTTGTTTATATTTAGTTTAATGAAACTATTCAATCAAATCTAAGATTAGTTTGAAATTATTATGATTTGTATCTTCTTTTTCAATAAGTACTTTCTCTGTCATTGTATCTTCTATACTGCGAGTTCAATGAGATTCTTAATCACCTGATTGAATAATATTGAGCAAGATTACGAATAATATTCGCACGTTGTATTGAATTGCATCATCTGTTCTTGATTAGTGCAAACAAAGTATATCAGTGCAAGCCCTGAGTGACATACTAGGAAGTAAGAGTGCGGGTGCGGGATGAAGTGGGCGATACGAAAGTTCGGCATATTTTTATGTGGGGATTCTGGCGGGAAGATTTGTCAAATTTTAATTTATTTTAAAAAAAATATTATGCATGTATATTAAGAATTATATTTATTCCTTAACAATTGACATAATAGTTTTTGATAACACAATTGTTACATTATAAAATAATTATTAAGTGATAAAGTAATCAATTAATTATAAAATTAATTATCTAACAAGAATTCCACAGTACCACTCGATAATTTTCGAGAATCAAGCGTGTCAGGCATCCGTGGACGAAGAATCCCTGCTTTCTAGATAACACATATAGAATTATGTGCACAGCAGTAGAACTAACAGTCGGGCTGAGAAGAAATATCAATAATTTTTTGATTTTTAGTCAGAGCTTAATATATTATAGAGTCAAGACAAAAAACGACTCTCTGATAAATGAAATGGGCCCGATTTATGAGCTAAGGCTATGGACAAATATGATGAAGTTGGTAGAATTTGTTAACATCTCAAGTTTCAACCACTCTTTTTCTGTATTTTTATTCAGGGCCTGCATTTGCATGCGTTGCAGAAAAAAATATAGAACAGGCTATGCATGGTCTTGAGAATGGAATAAATGTCTAAACGATTATGTAATAAATCATTACAAATAAAATCATCAAATTACCTTTAAATCTAAAATATAGTAGATTCTTCACACATAATGTACTTTAGTTACATAATGAGGTTCTTTGTAGTTTGTCTAAGAATTTGCTAACGCACAAACTCTGGCATCCTTGTACACTTTGCCTTTCTGACACAAGTACCCCTTATCTGGTGCACAATGGCCGTCTTCTGAACATATGCACAAACCTTCCAATGCACATCCTTCTTGGAATATCATTAGTCCATCTTTCAAACCCAAAACTTGGTCACTCCAAGAACTAGAAAATAGTCCTTGGGGATCATACATTTCCTTGACCCTTATGAATTCTGCTGCCCTTTCGTATTTTTCGATGGCCTTGTGAAATGCTACATTCCTATTTTTCCCCCAGTGAGGTAGTCCTCCGTATTTGAACATTCCAAGTTGCTCTATCTCCTCGAGGATGTCTTCGTAGAGCCTAGGCTCGAGGGGGTCCTTGCTTCTGTAATAGGTGATATCGAAGTCTAGTGCATCTTCTTGTTTTCCTAAATGAGCAGTTGAGCTGGTTACATATCTCATTAGGATGCCATTGTACATTTCAGCGCCGCATAGGGACTTTGGTGCTAAATCTACCAGCTTCTGGACGTCTCGTATGAAACCAGGGACCTTGGATAAGGCAATGCTGAAGGTGGTTTGGTGAAAGAACAGACCCTTGATTCGAGGGTCCCATGGACACGCGGTGATCAGTGCATCTTCAGGGCTATCGAGGCAGCTTCCTGATGCTTGGAGGCGGTTGTGGTATCCGACTACAGGGAACCCTGTAAAGAGTATACCTGCTTAAAATTGAACAAAGTTTAGCCACATAAGGGAAGACTTGGGTTTCAAGGTATCAATCAGACTCAACTCAGTTCGAAATTTGTACCATTATTTGTAAGCCCATAACCAAGAAGCTTAAGTGCAGATGCTGTTAGCTCCGCGCTGGTGCATTTTGCATCTGCAGAAGCTGTGGCTTCTTCAGTGTCCTCTGTTATTACAAACATGAAATGATAACAAGATCAGCACTTGATTAATCATTAGGATCTATTTACATTGATAACTACAAGTATAATCAATATACATTATTGAATTACTAATCCTGACAGGCATTAGGTAAGAGGTATCTTACCTGTTAGCCGTAAAATGGCAAGTATAGCAGAGGGGGTGGATCGAAAACCTGGGAAGTCAAGCCAGGCATCACCAGTGGTGTTGGAGGAAACTCGATCATCCTTCCTGTAAATGGTCTTACGTTGACTCGGGTACCATGTCAGGTCTGCAAATTCATGCTGCTTCCCGAACTTGCTAACTTGTTCTGCTAAATCCGAATCATTCTTCTCTATGTAGGTGATAGATCTTTTGAATAGCGGTTCTAGTTTCAGAGTAACCTGGAAAATTATCTTGGATTATACGATCAAGAATAATCTGATATATGTGTGAGGATGATTGTATGTATGTTTACCTCAGAAATAACACCGAGAACTCCTAGGGACACCTTAGCGGCGTTAAACTCAAGTTGATTATGATCATCAAGAGTCCGAACCTTTGCATAGCCATCATCGCGTCCAGCTGGAGTAACTATGCGTACCTGAACAACATAATCATGAACAGAACTACCCTTGCCCCAGAGGGTGCTGCCATGAGCACCAGTGCCCATCATTCCACCAATGGTTAGTCCCCACCAGTATGGTGCATATGGCAGTGCTAGCCCTGCCTTGGCGGCTTCTTCAATCAGCTGCCTTAAGGTTACACCACTTTGGACTTTCATTGTCCCACTCGATTCATCAATCTGTAACGTATGGTTGAGATACTTGGTGCTTATGAGCAAGCCTTCCTCCCCATCAGC
This sequence comes from Daucus carota subsp. sativus, assembly GCF_001625215.2. NCBI lineage: Eukaryota > Viridiplantae > Streptophyta > Magnoliopsida > Apiales > Apiaceae > Daucus > Daucus carota. The sequence continues at coordinate 18,781,946 of NC_030386.2, forward strand.
ACAAACCAACTTGGGAATACTGTGGGAAAAGCGCGTTGCCACCTTCATTTTCCTCTTCGTCTTTGTTGCTAAGGCCACTATTGAGACAAGCTCTTCCTCTGTTGTAGGGTAAGCAACATCAGCTGCCTGACAAGTACTCCGGTCAGGAAAAGCGCCATAGGAGTTTGTAATAGTGCAATTTGACAGATTGTTTGATGCTATACATCTTATGGGATCTTCTGGAGGACTACTAACCACGAGCACACAGGTTACCAGAAACAAGCACTTTGATAGTGCAGATCTGGAAATACTACTTCTAGGAATACTTAACTTGAGCATGATTCTCAGCTGGAGATCCACAAATGTACTAGCTAGTACTTAGTTATAACTATATCCAATCACATATAGATTCTTTTATATAAGGGTGGTGTAGGATCTGAGGGTTCCGTAGTCCTGGAACATATTCCAAGCTACAAGAGGGAACTGAACCTGTACAGATATTACTAATCCCATGTCAGAATCAAGATTCTACATTCATAATTACAGGAACTACGAGAAATTTCAAATGAAGATATGGATAAACATTAGGTGAACAATATAAAAAGAAATTCCAGAAAATGTAATGAGCTAGACTAACACAACTCTTAGGCTTTACATAATCAAATTGCCATATTCTTGGCTTCAAATTTACCCTCAAAAATTCATAGTGTGTAATAATGAAAAAAAAAGCTTCTTGTTGCCAACATAATCTAGGCAAACAAGTACAAGTAACTCAAAGGTAAGTATGCATAACTTGACCAATATTACAAAATTTCTACAAAAAGAAAGCCCCTGACCTGAAAATTCTTGTACTTCTAGAATCATCACAATGCCATATTGTTGGCAGATAGACCCTCTAGTACGTGTTAGATCAGGTAAAAGAAAAGCGTATTGTTAATGCCAATGTAAAATAGGCTTCTATATAATCATATAATTATTACAAATACTGTCAATACAAAACACGAAAATATCTATCTGACAGTAACAGTTACATCTATCAGGAACAGCTAGATGCTAATTGTACAAAGCTAATTAAAATTGAAAGCTGAGTGATATAAAGAATAAGGGATACATCAAAAGTGCCCGCAACTAAAATTTTCAGATACCAGTATAAGCACCCGAGAAGTTGGATGATGTTTTCGTCACCCTTTTTCCATGTCCTTAGCTTGGGGTACCTGTTCCGAGTCACCAGTAAAGTCCAGGTCAATCAGTGGCATTTCATATGGAATCCCGACAGAACTACTTTCCATAAGTAAGGAGTTCTTTGACTCTGAATTTGAAATATAATGTGATGCAGAGGGGCTGCCAGTGCCAGAAGATCCAGCAGATAGCCGGAAGTCGTCTATCTTGATTCCAAACACATTCTTGTTTTTTCTTACCATATCCATCTCTTTTCCAGTAGGGACAAAGGTCCGTGTCCGATACTTTGTTGCCCCCTCTTCGCAGTCATTATGGTTATAGAGTACATAATCGTGGTAAGTTGGTGCAAACTGCAAAGAAAAATTTTATGAGAAGGTTCCGGTACCAAATTGAAGGATGGATGCCTGAAGAATATAACAGATACTATACATTTTTGAAGGACTGAGCAAGGAACCAAGATGAGTTGAAGGTTCACTGACTGACCTGATGAACTGTGTCGTGGTAGAAGTCATTTATCATGAGAGCATGTGCTAGGCTTTCTGAAAAGCCACGAGAGATGCCAATGTTTGCATCAGAATACTCCTTGTATGGAAATGCATAATAGTGACCCATAGCTGCAAGGAGCATTTCAACACAGAGTATAAAATTCTGTAACTCAGCAGCTTCCTCTGCATCTTTAATGCGACCGGTCTTTGCCGCCAGAAAAAACATAACACCCTACCAACAAATGAAGAGGGTCAATGAGATGAATTCAGAGGAATTTCAATAAATTCAACCATCTTTTTCACAGAATCCAAAATAATATCTAAACATTTTAACGGTACCTGCCAATAAGTCAAGAATACAACAGACTTAATGATGATGAACTTTGGTACAGGATTAAATGGCTGGAGCAGGTCTCTACATGCAGCGTAAAACAAGTACAGAGCATACAGTGCCGTAGAGTAGGAAAATGTATAGATAATGGTGAGATAGAGATATGATTGTCCTGCACTGAAATTGCCATCATGGTATTTTCCTTTCGAATAAAGTATAATTGTCAAGGCAACTAGAATAGGCTTGAGAATGACAAATTGTAAACACCCTTGTTTGCACCTTCGGATGAAACGACTGCATTGATTTAAGAGTTTCAGAAACATGACTTGTCAAGCAATGCCAAAATTGTTTATGCAGGATTGCAGAAAGTTATATACTTGACAGCTCATCATACACCATGTAGCCGATTAATTACAGAAATGAACGCAATCTGTTAGTAACTCACCCATCAAGTGGAATATGAAGGAAGCAGCAGGTCATTAGCGCCCAACTTGGCTTCAGAACACGACCACTTAGACTTAACACAACAGCTCCTGGACCACCTACCCAATCCAGGCACAAAGAAAGGAAATTATATATGACCCAAGCTTCATATCTGAGATCAATAACAGAAATAAGTCAGATGATTCACTTAAATTTTAGTGATGGAGTTTTAGTGATAAAATGTCTTATTTAGTTATAGGTAAGAACCAAGATTTATTTCCATATATGTTTTCATCTTTTTTGTAACAGAAACTTCACACTTATCATATGATAATATGTTGGTCAGATATGATAACATTAAAAATTGATATTGCTACATTTGATATGAATAGCAATCAATTTTAAAAAAAAGGATTAGCATCTCAAATTAAACATATTGCAGTACTTACATGTCACGAATTGAATTGAAATAGATTGCGGCGTTCTCAGTTGCAACAAGGGATAAGAAAGACATCAATGCATAAACCTGCCAAACAGATAATATTACAAGGAATAATACGACACAAAAGGACAAGAGAGCGCATATGCAGAAAGAAGAATTACCAGATACACTTCAGACTGATATATTAAACTGGAATATAAGCACCAAATTCACTGATTCAGATGCTTATACCATCTTAGGAAAGGGAGATATTTAAATCGATCATGAGTTCATGACATTCTATTTTTGATTTTTTTTACTAATGAACAGACAAGAGCAGTCCTAACCGAATAAAAGAAGCTATTGACATTACTAGAATATCATGTGATCATAACATTATACTTAGAAAACCCGAAAAAATCAGAATAAACTATAGAAAACTAAATTTACTCACCGGAACCATGAAGATAATGCGAACAGTGTATCTCTGATAAGTAGGTTCTGTGTAATTTAACAGGTGCAAGTAGATATGGTAAATTGCCAAGGCAATAGCCCCAACTGCGCAAGGAAATGCAACAATAATGTACAGCACATGCCCCATCCCTAACCAATTTCCTCTGAAATTGAATCAACAACAATACGAAATTACTACCTTGATTGATTTACATCAAATTCAATCAACAACAATAGCAATTCATGCATGCATGAAGGAGGGTACACAAACCTCAAATGAAAGGCAAATTGTTAGGCCTTACAATGCATTACAACCAAAATGCAATGTCATCAACAGTATCTGCAAAAATCGCAACAATCAAATGTCAGGAACCCGAAAATATCAAGAATGTCATGTGGGCTGGCTTAACTTCTTTGGCTTGTAAAATCAAGAAACACAAAAGATACAATCTTTAAAAGGCAATTTAACAAGCCCAGATTGCAAGTTGATACAGATTATATTAAAATCAAATGAAATATATAAAATAAAGAATATCAGACTACTTGATTAAACAAGTAGACTTACCAATAAAATCAAACCCTATATAGAAATTGCAGCCTCAATGTAAAGGATTGCTTGAAGACAGATAAAAAATATATCAAAACAAGAATATGTGGGATTTGAGATTCTTTCCACAAGAAAATTGAAATCTTTCCAGCAAAGAATGGAAATTCAGGTGTAAATATTTCAATCCAATCTGCAAAACAGAGTAATTTTCTATTTTGCCACTATTATTGGCATTCTATTTCTTCATTATTATTTTTTTTGGGTTCCAAATCATATTTGGACAATCTAGTACCCTTTAGAATACACAACGAAATGAAGGATAAAATTGAAAGTAGCTTTTCAAATAGTTTTTTTTTTTTTTTTGCTAAAAGCTTTTCAAATAGTTACTTCAGATTAATAAGAGAAATAAGCATAAAAAATCTAATGAAAATGTATACTGCTATTTTTTAAAAAAGATTCCGTTACAGAATTTTTATTACAACATAATCTATCTATTATATATTTAATAGAAGAACTTTGATCAATTTAATTCAATAGGACTAAACTACCTTTTACTTAAAATGCATATTTTTATATATAAAGAGGTCGTTATTGACTTTTAACACCAACGTATTTATTAGACATTAATGTCTAATCATTAATATACATTAGATTACTTCATATTTACACATCTATTATATATACAAATATGTATATTATATTTATAATTATGATTTAATAAATAAACCAATATTTATGATTTGATAATAAATAAATATCCACTGTTATAAAAAGCGGTAATCAGAAAATCGGCGATTAATCAAAATGATCAATAAGATCGTTATTCAGAATTAAATTTATTAATATATGTAAAAATAATAAATATATATAATGATTTTTAAAATTTTAAATTACCCCCAAATTCTAATATTCGGCCGATTTCAACCTATTAATCCAATTTTTATGCAAGTATGTATCGATTTTAACCGAATTTTGCCAAATTCTATTATATATCTAATACCAAAAAAATGATAATTTAATTCAAAGAGATTAATCTGTCCTTACTCACCATAAATATTAGGGATCTTTTTAAAAATACCCATCTGTAAAATTATTTTTTTAAAAATACTACCATCTTTTTCATTGTTTTTAAAAATACCTTTTCATAAAATTTATTTTTCAAAAATACGATTTGCAACCTCATTTGCAACCTTGGGCGGAGCAGCCGTAAAAGTTGCAAATGAGGTTGCAAAAATTGCAAATGTGTCATGCAACAAAATATGTCACCACCTGCTACGTTAACGTATTCGAGAAAGAAGTGGAAGGGTAAACCGGTCTTTGCACAAGAGGATAAGTAAAAGAAGTCAACAGTGGAGTCAAGGGGCAGTTTGGGGAAGTTTGCAGCTGAGGATGGATATAGTAGTGCTTTGGGAGAATAGGGTTGTTATGTTATGAGATTATTGTAATTGCTTTTGCTTGTGGAGAGTTTTGGCCTCTCGAACGCCATCTTTATCCTTTTCATTCTGTAGCTATCAGATCTGGACTGTTTGTTTGTTTCGATACTTGCTAGTTGAGTTTTATCAGTTAATTTCTTCTCAAGTAATAGTAAAACCATTACAAGTGGTATCAGAGCTGTTCGATTCCATGGGGCCGCCGACGACGACGCAGCGTTTAGATCTGATGGAAGAGAAGGTCGTAGAGGTCGAGGGCAGAATACAGGAGTTGGTGACTAAGGCGATGGAGTCCGCTGTCGAAGGGCTACGCCGCTCTTTGACTGAGATCTTAATTGAAGGTCAAGCCCTAGCCACTAAGCAACTGGGTTCAGAGTTGGAGGCACTATCCGGTCGTTTGGAAGGGCGAATCGGCAGGAGCCGGGACTATCACGAGAGTATGATTCAATCTCTGCGCAACGAACAACTCAAGTTCCAAGCAGAGATGAGATCTGCACTTAATGGACCCCAATTTTTGCAGTCCTTTCCGGAGAAGATGGAGAACACTAGGGGCCAGGGCTCCTCTGTGGTGGGGAACCCGAATTCGGGGTTGTTGGGCTCAGAGGAGGGTTTTAAGGGCTCTGGGGGCCGTTGTGGTGGAGGAGTGAATGTCGGAGGTGACAATGGGGGTTTCAACTATGCTACGGGAGGGCCTGGACATGGGGCCAGTTGGCGTTATCGTAAATTGGACATGCCTGTGTTTGATGGTACTGATCCAGATGGGTGGCTTTTGAGGGTTGAACGGTATTTCAAGTTTTATCGTATGTCGGAGGAGGACATGTTGGATGCAGCAGCAGTGGCCATGGATGGCGAGGCGCTGCGCTGGTATCAGTGGGAAAACAAACGGCATCCTATTAGACGTTGGTCTGATCTTAAGTTGTTTATCTTGCGCCAGTTTCGGTCAATTAATGGTGGTTCTCTTTATGAACAGTGGTTGGCTACCTCACAAACGGCTTCAGTTGCTGAGTATCGAAGTAAATTCATTGAGACAGCTGCTCCGCTAGATCATTTGTCTGAAGATATGTTATTAGGACAGTTCATAAATGGTTTGAAGGATGTTGTTAAGGCAGAGGTCCGCTTGATGAATCCATTGAATCTGGAACATGCCATGGAGATGGCCATACGAGTGGAGGAAAAGCTTCGTGTGAATGCTGATAAAAAATTTGGGGGAGGTCCTTCTCGGTCAGGGGGGTTTTCACTGACCAATAGGCCATTCTCGACCCCTGGATCTCATTCAAGTGGTACTGTGACTAGCCCTTCTTTTTCGAGGGACGGGAGCAACAAGCTAATGGACTCTCAAAGCTCTGCATCGTCCCCTAGCTCTCCTGGCTTGACTTCAGCTAGTGTGGGGGATGTCCGTCGCCTCACAGACAAAGAGCTACAAGAGAAGCGTGCCAAAGGTTTGTGCTATAGGTGTGACGCAAAATGGTCAGTGGGGCATAGGTGTAAGCGCAGGGAACTCAATGTTATGTTGATTGCAGAGGAGGATGAGCTCGACAGTGAGGACAGTGAGGCTCTTCCCTCGCCTACGGAAGTGGTACTCACCGAAGTCTCTTTAAATTCTGTCATTGGAATATCTAGCCCCAAAACTATGAAATTACGTGGCCTGATTGGTGACTTTGAGGTTGTTGTGATGATAGACCCTGGTGCAACGCACAATTTTATTTCATTTGATACCATTAGTGCCATGGGTATTGCTATAACTGATGCCGGGTGTTTCGGAGTGGCACTGGGGAATGGGGAGGCAATTAAAGGAGAAGGAGTATGTAAGGAAGTGAAGTTGACATTATCGGGGGGTGTGGAGGTTGTGGAAGATTTTCTTCCCTTGAAGCTAGGTAGTTCTGATGTGATATTAGGGATCCAGTGGCTTGAAAAGTTAGGGGAAGTCTTCACTAATTGGAAGACCCAGATAATGAAGTTTGAATTGAATGGGGAGCCTGTCACTTTGGTAGGAGACCCCTCGCTGGTGAGGTCACAGATATCATTCAAGGCTCTTAAGAAGGTGTTGCGACAGGGGAATGATTGTTATTGGGTTGAGTGTAACGAGATAGTTGCTGCAGTCGAGCATCCAGCTGCATCCATGGTCACAGACCAGGCTGTTTCTGACCTCCTGGATCCCATTTTGCTTCAGTTTTCACAGGTTTTTGCTGAGCCAGTTGGGTTGCCACCAGTGATAGAATATATTTTTATATATATTCTATATGATTTTATTCTCATATTTAATTATATTTTGCACTGATTTGAATATTTATTTAATATATTTTCATGTTTTATTGTAGGGAATAAAGAATTCCAAGTTGAGAAGGATTTGAAGATAAATTAGCTATTTTGGAGCTAATTCCTATGAAAATTCGGATTTATTGGGTTCTACCCGATTTCTACACTGTTTGGGCCATATCTTGAGTTCCAGATGTCGGATTTGGACGTTCTTACAGCCCACGCGAAGCCCTTGGAATTATCTTTATTTTGGAGACAATCCAAGAAGCAAAATCCGAGCAGAAAAGCCTGTAAACTGAAGCCCAAATACAGCTGCGAATTTTAAAGGATAATCCTACTTGATTTTGGATTTCTATTTGTATATTGTTTTAAATAATAAAAAGACTTTTATTATTGGAGATAGCTATGAGTTTTTATCATTGTACAATATTAGATTAGAATTAGGGTTAGGTAGAGAGGCTTATGGAGAAACTATGGCTTTTATGTACGTGACAACAATTAAGGTTCAAGGTTTTCTTCCATAGTTTTCATCTCTTTTCTTGTTAGTTTAATTATGTGTCTTTATTATTCTACTTGTTTTAGTTATTTTATTATTGTCGAGTAGTGTGTTCTAGGGCTTAAGGGGAAGCCATGTTTGCACTATGATATTGGCATGATTTTACAGTGATTTGTTTGATGGGTTAATTCTAATTGATATGTATTAATATTGATTTATGTAATCGGCCGATATCATGAATTGATTCTATGCGAATAGGAGTATGATCGAGAGATATACTACTAGAGGCACACATACAATTAGCAGAATTGAATTTGAGTGCGAGAGCATCATTGGATTTCTGAAAGCGTTAATACTCGAGAGAGATTAACCTTGCTTTAATTACCTGATTAATCGAATTACTAAAAGTGATTATACGTGTAATCATGTTTCGAGAGTGTTGATACTTGAGAGAGATTAACATACTCTTGTTATTTGACCACTTTAATTGCTTTAGCTTAGAGCCAGTCATTGTGTGAGCATGGTGGACCTGATTGCCCTAGACATTTTTAACATATTATTTTAGTGTCTTTTTAGTTAGTGTAATTTAATTGTTTTAGTTAGTTAGTTAAAATATCTTTGATAATTGTTTTGATCCGGAAACAATTGAGTATAACTGAATAGAATTGATAGCATCTGTCTCCTTGAGGATACGACCCGCATTTGCCAGTCTGCACTACAACAGACACCGTGCGCTTGCGGTTAGTTATAAAATAACACATCAAGTTTTTGGCGCCGCTGCCGGGGAGACGGCTAGTTTCTATTAGTTTTGTTTGGTTATCTAGATTGTTTCCTTTGCCTCGTTGGAACCCTTGTTCCAATTGAGGCGGATTTTACGCTGTTTTCTTGGCTGTGTTGTGTTTTTCAGGTTTACAATGGACGGAGTTGATAACTTTACTCGTGAAAATGCCTCATTGAATGCTACAGAGCCCACTACACGTCCACTGAGTATCAACGAGATGTCACAAGCTGCCCCGAAGACTTATAACTTCTGTCAAGTTTGTGGTGTTCAAGGTCACTATGGTTATGAATGTTCTTACAATGTCTTTAATTCTCAGAATGCTCAGTTAGGACATGTGGATGATTATCAAGAAAGATATGAGTACAACCACTATTCTAATTCTTGTGATCAACAATGGATGGATCAACCAGATTTCTCTTACATGGACAATGAATTGCAGAATTTCTCATATCATGATCAACAACAATTTCAGCAACATCGTTATGAAGAACTACCACTACAGCAATACGATCAGTTTGAGCAGGAATATCATCAACCTCAATATGAGCAACCTCAGTTTCAGCAGTATCACTATTCTCCACTTCAACAAGAGCTACAGGTTCCTTTAACCAATGTAGATGTGCCATCGTATCAGATTAATGAGGTATGTGATATGTTGATATATATGACCAAGAGTTTTGAGGATGGTATCATGAACTTCCGGAAATGCATTGAAGAGAGTACCATGATGATTAAAGAATTAAAAGCTGAACAACTGATGATGGAGGGTCAAATTGCACAATTGGCTAGTTCTTTTACTACACGGCAACCTGATTCTTCTCTACCTCTGTCTACCCAGATTGAAAATGATATAAAAACTATCATTCTTGCAAGTGATGAAGAGTGTGATAATTTTTCGATCTGTGTTAATGATGTGCCTACTGATAAAGAGGATGATCGTGCCATTTTTGATGAAATTGAAGATGTTGCTATTGTGGATCATGTGTGTGATGATGAGCTAAGTGAAGAAAGCAATGTTGAGTTGGGTGCAGTTTCTCCTCCACGTTGTATGTTTAAATTACCATTCTCTAAGGGAATCAACTTAATCAAGGTGGATCAACAATTTGATATGGAAAACTTTGCTTTTACTCGTACCTCTGCTCCCATATTTGAGAACACATGTTTTAAAGTTAATGTGATGATCGTCCAAGATGAGATTTCTCAGAATTTGTCCTATGATCCAATTCAAAAGGCTCTTACATCTCAAGTCTCGGAAGAAGGTGTTTGCAATATTGACTTTTTATTCATTGAAGCAAGAAGAAGCCAAGAGATTCAATTAACTCCTGCGAAAGTGAGGAGTTCAGAAAAACCGCCACCAGAGCCTCCACCTCATGTGAATATCAAGGGAGTTCAATCTTTTGATGGATGTGAATTCTATCGTTGCTTTATCACAAAGTTCTCCAAATCTATGAAATATATTGATCAGTTGTTATATCTTGATGCAACAATTAATTTTATTAATGCTTGTTTGGAGACTTTCTGCAGTATAAAGACAACATTTGATGCTAAGGATTTTATTTTTGGTGGTGAGATCATGTTTGAGAAAGCGGAAACTACGCCTTTTACAGGTTTTTTTGGAGGTAAAAAGTCAAGCTAATGACTCTAAAAGAGCGCTACTTGGGAGGCAACCCAAGGTCCCTATTAGTTAATATATTATATAATATTTTTATATTTTTTTAGGAGCTTATAATTTTTATATTCATTTTTTTTACTCCCATAAGATATCTTGATGAATTTGTGTGAAGTGTTTCAGATATAAAAACGCAAATTATTGAGTTTACAGGAACCCCAGGATCGTGTGACTTACTCGTGACACGGAAATTTTGTTTGCATGAGAGAAAAAAGAAAAAAAGAAAAAAGAGCAAGCAGTAAAGAAAGAGCTGCGGCGCTGCCAAGCAGAGCTGCGGCTCCAGACCTTCTGGTGGAAGATGTACATATGCGCGCTACACTTGCTGTGATCACACTCACTGGTGGGCTCTGTTCATTATTCAAATCCATGGACCCATCAATCTAGTCCAGAAATCCATTCACAAGAATCACGTGGCCTGCTTGAAGTCAAAGCCCAGCCCATTTGAATAAATTCAAACCCACTTTTGTTCTCTGGGCATTCTGTTGCTTGAATTTTAAAGCCTTTCCCTGTGTACACTTAAAAAAAAAATAATGATGTTACGAGGATTCGAACCTGGATGTCTAGAGGGCAGGCTTTAAGAGCAACAATCAAACCAGCAAGCCAGCTACTTCACATGTCAAGGTGGTGCATCTTTTCTTAATAAAAACGTGAGAAGCTGGACCCTATTCATCTCAACGTAATTTCAGGGGAGTTTTCTTTCTAATTAATATTATATAATTATATTATTATATTTATATATCTTTATTATATTTGTTCATTGAGGACAATGAACCACTTTAGTGTGGGGATGGTTTCTCAATGATTAAAAAATCAAAAAATTATATATTATAAAAATCTTAAAAAAAATAGAAAAATTAGAAAAAAATTGTATATTGCCATGTCTTAAATTTAGGAAATTCATGTTAGTTGCATTAAATTAGAGCATGTAGTTACTTAATTTTGTATGCATTTTTTTTAGTAGTTTTTTTCTTTATTACTTTTAGGTTGCATAATTCATGAAAGTAAATAATACCAAGTTAATTTCTCGTGATGATTTTATTTGCATAATTTCTTGGCTAGTAGTATTGATCATATGTGATGTCTTGCATGCTTAGAAATTGTTTGTGCGGAAATTTTAAATACACTATAAAATGCTTTAGAGACAAGACTTAGGCTAACTTAATTCTTGAGTCTTTGCTATGAGTCGAGCGTAGAATTTTGACTATTCCCTTTTGAGCTTAGAGTATGTAAATCTTAAGTTTAGGGGAGCTTTAGGATGTATATGCCTTTCTTAAAAAAAATTGAAAAAAAAAATAGAATATTGCAAATAAAGTATCGAGTACTCCTTTGAGATCAACGGGTGGTAAATTTTGAAAAGGACGATCCACGTACTTGTGCTGGTATTAAGTGCAATTGTACTAGAAATAAATTTTCTTGGTGACTTTTCACAACCCTTGGTTACTGGAGAATTACTTGACTTAAAAAAAAAAGAAAAAAAATGAGCTAGCAAAGTCTTATGGTGGTCGTAACTCACTTACCCTTAGAAGCGTCCCGACCTTAGACCGAGCATGATAAAAAGAATGAAAAAAAAAGAGTAGAAAATAAAAGAGAGGCATAGAAGTTCTTTTGCGACCCTGAGCTGTAGTTGACTCTAATGTAACGAAGTGTTTAAGCATTATTCTGATTAACGACTCATGGTTAAGACTCTGTTGAAGTTTGTTGGTCTCTGTTTTGTTTCATTAGAGAGCATACTGAGCACACACGATGCACTCCGTACTTGCAGTGGAAGAGTTGCTTGACTAATGTGTGAGATAGATGAATGCCTTGATTGTTGCATATTTTGAGGATAATACATTGACGAGGTTGATGCTTTCATGATTTGTATTTTAGGCATATTCATTTAGATTGCATTCATAGTAGTTGCATATTTGAGGCTTGGTAGAAAATAATGAATTTTGTGGGTAGATTCACTATAAACCCTCACGAGACAAAACTCGTCCTACTAGGGCTGCCTAGGGGTTTAACGGCTTGTTGCATGCGCTCAATGCAATCGTGTCATCTACGAAAGTGGTGTTAGTTAGTTAGGTTATAGATTTTATTTCGCATATTTGCCCGAGGACGTGCAAAAGCTTAGTGTGGGGATGTTTGATAGAATATATTTTTATATATATTCTATATGATTTTATTCTCATATTTAATTATATTTTGCACTGATTTGGATATTTATTTAATATATTTTCATGTGTTATTGTAGGGAATAAAGAATTCCAAGTTGAGAAGGATTTGAAGATAAATTAGCTATTTTGGAGCTAATTCCTATGAAAATTCGGATTTATTGGGTTCTACCCGATTTCTACACTGTTTGGGCCATATCTTGAGTTCCAGATGTCGGATTTGGACGTTCTTACAGCCCACGCGAAGCCCTTGGAATTATCTTTATTTTGGAGACAATCCAAGAAGCAAAATCCGAGCAGAAAAGCCTGTAAACTGAAGCCCAAATACAGCTGCGAATTTTAAAGGATAATCCTACTTGATTTTGGATTTCTATTTGTATATTGTTTTAAATAATAAAAAGACTTTTATTATTGGAGATAGCTATGAGTTTTTATCATTGTACAATATTAGATTAGAATTAGGGTTAGGTAGAGAGGCTTATGGAGAAACTATGGCTTTTATGTACGTGACAACAATTAAGGTTCAAGGTTTTCTTCCATAGTTTTCATCTCTTTTCTTGTTAGTTTAATTATGTGTCTTTATTATTCTACTTGTTTTAGTTATTTTATTATTGTCGAGTAGTGTGTTCTAGGGCTTAAGGGGAAGCCATGTTTGCACTATGATATTGGCATGATTTTACAGTGATTTGTTTGATGGGTTAATTCTAATTGATATGTATTAATATTGATTTATGTAATCGGCCGATATCATGAATTGATTCTATGCGAATAGGAGTATGATCGAGAGATATACTACTAGAGGCACACATACAATTAGCAGAATTGAATTTGAGTGCGAGAGCATCATTGGATTTCTGAAAGCGTTAATACTCGAGAGAGATTAACCTTGCTTTAATTACCTGATTAATCGAATTACTAAAAGTGATTATACGTGTAATCATGTTTCGAGAGTGTTGATACTTGAGAGAGATTAACATACTCTTGTTATTTGACCACTTTAATTGCTTTAGTTTAGAGCCAGTCATTGTGTGAGCATGGTGGACCTGATTGCCCTAGACATTTTTAACATATTATTTTAGTGTCTTTTTAGTTAGTGTAATTTAATTGTTTTAGTTAGTTAGTTAAAATATCTTTGATAATTGTTTTGATCCGGAAACAATTGAGTATAACTGAATAGAATTGATAGCATCTGTCTCCTTGAGGATACGACCCGCATTTGCCAGTCTGCACTACAACAGACACTGTGCGCTTGCGGTTAGTTATAAAATAACACATCAACCAGTCCGAAATCATGAGCACTCGATTACTATGAAGGTTGGCAGCAATCCAGTTGGGGTTCGACCTTATCGGTACCCCCAGAATCAAAAAGACGAAATTGAAAGGCTTATTGCTGAAATGATGGCAGCTGGCATTATTAAACCATCCAAGAGTCCTTTTTCTAGCCCGGTTTTGTTGGTCAAGAAGAAAGACGGGTCTTGGAGGTTTTGCGTGGATTATCGAGCATTGAACAAAGAAACGGTCCCGGATAAATATCCAATTCCGGTGATAGAGGGACTGATTGATGAATTACATGGAGCCACTGTGTTTTCGAAATTGGATCTTCGCTCCGGGTATCACCAAATCTTAGTCAGGCCTGAAGACACCCATAAGACTGCATTCCGAACTCATGATGGCCACTACGAGTTCCTTGTCATGCCATTCGGGTTAATGAATGCCCCGGCAACCTTCCAATCTTTGATGAACGACATTTTCAGGCCTTATCTTCGCAAGTTTGTACTCGTTTTCTTCGATGACATTTTAGTTTATAGTCCCACCTTGGAGGATCATGGTAAGCACCTGCAGTTAGTCTTGGGTGTGCTGGCAGAACACTCCTTGTATGCCAACAAGAAAAAATGTGAGTTTGGTAAGGCTGTGATCGGGTATTTAGGGCATGTGATCTCTAAGCAGGGGGTCGAGGTGGACAAAGAAAAGGTGCAAGTGATGCTGGATTGGCCACCACCAAAGAATTTGCGTGAGTTACGTGGATTTTTGGGGCTAACCGGATACTACCGCAAGTTTGTGGCTGGATATGCCAATATTACGAAGCCTCTCACTGACCAGTTACGGAAAGATAGTTTTGGATGGGATGCTGGTGCCCAACAAGCCTTCGAACTACTCAAGCACGCCATGACTTCTGCCCCGGTACTAGCTATGCCGGATTTTCAGCAACCGTTTGTTATTGAAGCTGATGCATCGGGTACTGGTATAGGCGCCGTTCTCATGCAAATGGGTCGACCGGTTGCATATTTCAGCAAATCATTGGGAGTACGAGGCCAAGCCAAGGCTGTCTATGAAAAGGAATTGGCTGCCATCTGTTTCGCCGTTCAGAAGTGGCGACCTTACCTCTTGGGGCGCCATTTTATCATCTGTTCTGATCAGCAGAGCCTCCGATTTCTGACACAACAGAGAGAGGTTAATCCAGATTACCAGAAGTGGATTACGAAACTCTTGGGGTTCGATTTTGAGATACAATACAAGGCAGGTACAACCAATCGCGTGGCAGATGCTCTGTCTCGCAAGGAAGGGGGGGACGTTGTCTTAGCTGCCTTATTATCTATCCCTACCATTTCTTGGGACGTACTTGATCGTGAAGTCCAGAACGACCAGTTCCTTCGCTCCATTATGGATGATTTGCTCGGGGGAAAACAGGAACACAAGGATTTCAGCATGGTTAATAACAGATTGTTGTACAAAGGGCGGACGTTGGTGCCCCAACAGTCGTCCCTCAAACCTGTACTTCTGCATGAGTATCACGACTCTGTGATGGGGGGTCATGCAGGCGAATTAAAAACCTACTTAAGGTTGGCCTCCGAGTGGTATTGGAAGGGGATGCGCCGCGATGTCACCATATATGTGCAGAATTGCTCAGTTTGCCAACAACAGAAGGCTTCCCAACAGTCACCTATGGGCCTCTTGCAACCACTGCCTGTACCCACACAGGTATGGGAAGAGATATCAATGGACTTCGTAGAGGGGTTACCGTTGTCCAGAGGAGTGAACACTGTTTTTGTGGTGGTGGATAGATTGTCAAAATATGCCCATTTTATTGGTCTGAAGCATCCGTTTGATGCGTTCTCGGTTGCTGCTGTGTTTATTAAGGAAGTTGTGCGTTTGCATGGCTTTCCGACTTCTATTATTTCTGATAGGGATCGTATCTTCTTAAGCACTTTCTAGAAAGAGATCTTCAAGTTACACGGGACTCAACTCCGTAAGAGTACATCTTACCACCCGCAAACTGACGGGCAGACGGAGATAGTAAACAAGGGGTTGGAAACCTATCTTCGATGTTTCGTGGGCAGTCGTCCCACTTCTTGGGCAGTTTGGTTACCGTGGGCTGAATTTTCTTATAACACTTCGCCACACAGCTCCACCAAGCTCAGTCCTTTTAAAGTTGTGTACGGGCGAGATCCGCCTCATGTGGCGCGTATTGGTCATGGCCAAACTGCAGTTAACAGCTTGGAGGAAATGCTTCAGGAGAGAGATGCTCTCTTAGATGAGTTAAAGCTTAATTTGACAAGGGCACAACAAGTCATGAAACAAGCTGCCGATACTAAGCGTCGTGATGTGTCTTTTGAGGTTGGGGACAATGTTTATCTCAAACTGCAGCCATACTGCCAACAATCTTTAGCCAGGAGACCTTATGAGAAGTTGGCACCTCGATTTTACGGTCCTTTCCGTATTATTCAGAAAGTGGGCAAGGTGGCTTATAAATTGGAGTTGCCTTCACATGCTGCGATTCACCCCGTGTTCCATGTTTCGCAGTTGAAACGTTGTCTTGGCTCGGACACACCTCTGTCCACCTTGCCACCACAACTATCTCCGAACCTGGAGTTACGAGTCGAACCAGAGGAGTTGCTCGAGGTTCGGTATGTGCAGGAGGGTGCGGCTCAGCGCCTGGAAACCTTAATCAAGTGGAAGGGGCTGCCAAGGTTTGAAGCTACGTGGGAAGATGCCACGAACCTCTGTAATCTGTTTCCTTCTTTCCACCTTGAAGACAAGGTGACTCTTTGGGGAGGGGGTATTGTCATGCAACAAAATATGTCACCACCTGCTACGTTAACGTATTCGAGAAAGAAGTGGAAGGGTAAACCGGTCTTTGCACAAGAGGATAAGTAAAAGAAGTCAACAGTGGAGTCAAGGGGCAGTTTGGGGAAGTTTGCAGCTGAGGATGGATATAGTAGTGCTTTGGGAGAATAGGGTTGTTATGTTATGAGATTATTGTAATTGCTTTTGCTTGTGGAGAGTGTTGGCCTCTCGAACGCCATCTTTATCCTTTTCATTCTGTAGCTATCAGATCTGGACTGTTTGTTTGTTTCGATACTTGCTAGTTGAGTTTTATCAGTTAATTTCTTCTCAAGTAATAGTAAAACCATTACAAAATGAGTTTGCAAAAGTTGCAAATGAGGTTGCAAAAGTTGCAAATAAAAATGAAAAGTTGCAACTGTTGCAACTGCAATTGCAACTGCAATTGCAACTAGTTCAACTGAAAACTGTAAGTTGCAAATGAGGTTGCAAAAGTTGCAAATGAAGTTGCAACTTTGCAACAGCAATTGCAACTTCATTTGCAACCTCTGTTGCAACTAAATGCAGCTGAAAACTATATATAGTTGTAAATGAGGTTGCAAAAGTTGCAAATGAGGTTGCAACTGCAGTTGCAACTTTTGCAACTTCATTTGCAACCTCAGTTGCAACTAAATGCAACTGAAAACTGTAAGTAACAACAGATGTATGGTGTGCCCCTGGCGGGGCCATTAGATTACAATAGAATCAACTTAATGCAACCATATGCAACTGAATATATAACGATTCCGAAAATGAGGTCGAAAATGACATTTGAAAACTGGAACTTGAAATCAGGAATTCAGTTGCAAAAGAGGTTGCAACACGGCTGGCGCCGCCTGTAGTTGCAAATGAGGTTGCAAAAGTTGCAAACAATATTTTTGAATTTTTTTTTATGAAAAGGTATTTTTAAAAATAATTCTGAAAGGTAGTATTTTTGAAAATAATAAAAGAAAAGGTAGGTAGTTTTGTAGATTTCCCTAAATATTAACATGATCATTATTTGGAATTAATTTAATATTATATATATATATATAATCACTTTTAAAATTTTAAATTTCCCCCACAAATTTTGTAAATCTTAATATTTTGCCTGATTTTGGTCTAATTAATCCAGTTTTGACCAAATAATCATCGATTTAATCGAATTTTATCAAATCAGAATAAAAATCCTTCTGATTATCGATTAATCAGTCAACCGACCGATTTTTAGAATATTTAATTATTATGATTTAGAAAAAATTATAAATATATATATATATATATATATATATATATATATATATATATATATATATATTAGAATAATTATAAATATAATATATAACTATATGACAAAGACTCTAATTCAGCAAAATTGTCATTTTTTTCGTATTGAGTTTTCAATAATTTTGGATGGGTGGTAATTTAATTATATAATAAAATTTTAAATAGTGTATATTTTTTGTATTCATATTTTAATAAATATCATAATAGTGAGGATATATTTATATATAGACATCATATAAATATGACTTAAAATATAAATAAATAATGATATATAATAATATAACTAAATTTCATTTAGAACTAAATCAAGAGCAGACACCATTATAGTACCGAACCCGATTCATTCTTTAAAAATCCTGAAAATCAATGATAAAAACCACTTTACATCAGTTAAGAACAATGAACAAACTAGGGTTACAAGATGATTTTACGCAAAACTTTGCCGCATAAATCTACCCACTGTGTGCGTGTTTGGGTGGAGCTTTTAAATCCCACTCGTGGAGTTATTTATTCGTATCGTTTGCGTTAAAAGTCGAGAAGGACTTGTAAAAGCTTTTATTTTATGAGTTCTATTTTTTTCACAAACAAGTCTTATCTAACTTCTGAGAGCATCTTCAAGAGACTCTTAAATGAGCTCTTAAATTGAAATTTGAGGAGGAAGAAAAAGAATTTGCTCCAAAAGACTCTTAGTAGCTCTTCATATCACTAAAAGCTTCTCGTTTCTCTCTCCTCAAAGTTAAGAGCCACTACAAAGCTCTTAACTTACTTTTTACAATAAAATATTCATTCCTTCCAATTACATTTGAGTTTGTGTCATATACAAGTCCAAACAAGAATAAAATATTAACTTAAAAGCAAGTATAAAGAATATTGTTGGAGTTGAGACTCCTAAATTTGTATTGATTTACTAGGAGTCTAATATTTTATATTATATTTAAGAGTGGGTTAGGAGACTATTTAAGATGCTCAACTTTTGCTTCCCTTTTTTACTTTAAACAATGAGTAATTATTTTAAACTCAGTCAAACGGCCCTATGCTCTCATCACCAATACACATTGATGGTGTAATTTGTGTCTTAGTCCCTTTCTCTCTCCTCTTTCTTTCCTTTATATACTTTCTCCTTTCCTGAGTCATTGGCTCCTCTATAACTAGAGTAGGTGACCAGGTTAGATGAGTGGGATAGGCAGGCAGGTGAGTCAGAGGGTGGGAGACAGGTGTCGCTTTGATAGGCCATGGTGTAATATGTGGGGCCCAGTTCATGGTCTCCTTAGGACGCGCTGCGGTCCCTGCAATGCCTGCGGTTAGGAGGGGTCCTTCGGGTCTTGCGGCTCTTACGAAGTGGTCCGCAAATTTAGTCCATCACACACCAATAAGGAACGATGAAGTGAAAAAAAGATACATGAAAAATTTATAATCTGCACTGCTCTACTCTAACCTCTTCACTACGAGAAACCGTGTTCCTTCTCTGTCACAAAATCTTCACCGAGTCCATTATCTTCTTGAAGCAAAGCAGTTGAAGAAACTTGAGTGTATATATATAAGAAAAGCTTGGAAGACACGGAACAATATATTTCTGATATTGAAGCTGCTCTTTCATTGCGTTCTATTTCATATTATTTCAGTAACAGTATTTATAAAAAATTAAATTTTGGAACACAAATATATTATTATTATTATTATTATTATTATTATTATTATTATTATTATTAGAGTTAAATATCATTATATTTCAATACTTACATTTACATGAGAATTAAACTACTGTGGGTCAGAATGACATTATCCTCTGTAGGTCGTTTGGTTTGGATTTTTTGATATGGGTTTTGTTCATTCCAATTTTATACTTGATTTCGTTGAATAATTTTTTTGTTCAAACTCATTCCTCAAAACTCACAACATATGAGATTTTCATACTTAAGGGGAGGTAGGTATGAAACATGAGTTTCATAAATCAAATTCTTTTTCTTTTATTTTCATTACTATTCATATCAATTATGTAAATTATTAATACAACATGAAATTAATGACTCAAAAATGTATATAAATATTAATTTGCTGATATTTAAATTAATTACAAATAATATTCCACCACTGAACCAAACACATGATATCAGAAATAATATAACATAACAAAAAAAACATATAACATTATAATAATTGTGTCTCTTTGCATAGAACTTGCAATATTTTCAATCATTTGAGTATTGTTTCAATTGTGTGCAGAATTTATCATTGACGACATTAATGGTATGATAGTAATAAAAAGAACCGGTAGTTCACTACTGCCTAGTGAATCAAGACCATCCTTACATGTGGAGCATGCCACCACGTTCCGAGCCGGATATACTCGGTATGTTTAGGACTACTTCCGACTTCCAAGCATAAACGCAAAAGAGAGATAACTGTACCATCCTATTCTACTCTATTTTTCTTTTCTCTTCCATGTGCGAGTGCATGTAAAAGATTCATAAACACTACATATACCAGGATCACACATTCTACTCCGCATTATGATTCGACTTGAATCCGAATGTATATATTAACTAAACTTTCTTTCAAGACAACAAGTATTGTACAATTGGAAAGCAGTAATCTAAGACCGCACACTACTTTAGCAAAAAAAACTGCTTCAATTACCCTATGCTTACTGCACACAAATCCCCCATCATATTATCAAACACGACTGCAGATTTCAAAAGGGTCCGATTCTAAGCTTGGCAAGGCAGAATCTGGCGGACTAACTAATTGATTGTTGAAGGGCGGGGTTTTGGAGGTATATATAAGGAATCACCGCATTCCACTGAATTATGCACAAGTGGATTCCATCTATCAAATATTATACGTCCCCCTCGGCCGATCCTTCCACGAATGCTAAATGATTTTGAGGATGCACCATTTGACACTGCAGAATCAGGCGGAGGATTTATCCCTGAAGCTGCCAACTTTACATTCTCTAGCGGTTTCGTAAACAGTAAAACTGGCTCGTGTGGATCCTGTATTAAAAAATTATACATAACTTCAGAACTACTTTTTGAAGTACTAACAGTGAAGGTATCCTTTAATTCAACATCGACACTAATTTTGACTACCAGTCATAATTATCCATTACTTGCTGGTAACTGAGGTAATTAATAGTGAGAAAAAAAAAAAGGCAACTAAAACTGGGGCTGTATATGGTAATTACCAATTTATGGAGCCATCCATATGGAACACGTCGTCTGGGATCCCGCTTCATGATCCCAGCAGAACCAATCACTGACTTTGAATCTGTGAAAGGAGTGTGTAGCATAGAAGGGCGACTCTGTGGAAGACTGTTTGAAACATCATCAGAGTCTACCAGTTCATCCTCACTTGAAACAAACTTGCTAGAGAATGTTGAGAAACCAGGCAGAGCCAAGCTATCCTCAAGGAATTCAGGTTCATCCTGAAATATAAGGAAACTCACCTGTTACATAATTCATGGTACAGGTACACGTGAATTAATCTAATCAATCTGTTACATGGATAGCCACTAGTGAACAATTCCTATAATACAAGCAGAGTCAAGTTTCAGGCATTTCATGCAATTCAAAAGTCAATTTCATGCTTCCTATGATATACTATTTGCAGCTTCTTCTAGAGACTAAAGTCTGTCTTAAATTAAAAAAAAAAAAAAAAATTAGCAAGCATAAGAAGCTAAACTCAAATGTACCTTATACTTCAATTGAATTCTTTGAAGGCTAACTTCACTTTCCATGACTTCTCTTTTCTTCTCTTCTCTCTGCATCACCAATGTTAAGCAAATTATTACCACTATACTTCATCATGCAAGCAATTTAATATATATAAATCATTAAGACATCCATGATTATTTGTATAATTAACAATACCTTGATTAGTGCCTCCAGTAAGATCTTCGCTTGGTCAAGGTTGCGCCTAACCTACAAATTGTAAAATTAAACAATAAAGTCAGACTGTATCAATTATATATGATCACAATCACAAGGTATCTACATGGTAGGGTCAAACATATATGATCATGAAAGAATCAGCAGTAAAATGGGATTAAACTTTTTTTGAGACAAAGTATGGTATTAAACAAGTGTGCACTGCCAAAATGTTAATAGAGCATAAGTATCTTATTAGTTTCTAACTTCCAGACCTCAGAACCTCATGAATTTGAACTTGTTAAAAACCTAAATATCTTTCTTTACTGATGCATTAACCCTTATTTGCAAGGGGAAAAAGGGATTCAAGCCATTTTTATCAGAGAAATTGGGATGTCAAAGGCAGTGCATAGAGTGCTGCAATCTCCCTTATATCATATTCAAGATTGAGAATACACCCTGGACACTGCATATAAACTTATTCTCAACATTAACTGTATGATTATCTAATAGACAATTTATGAAGAACTAATATTAATTCTTGTCAGAATATAATGATCCTGGTAAAAGCCTTTCCCTAACACCTCAAGGTTTTAGGAGAACGGTCACTTAACATTACTTACAGGGTTCTAGACTATTTCTTGATAAACAGAAGCACATTTTCTGAGAAGATTAAAAGAGAACCAACTAACGCTGCTGCTTTTAGTCTTTTGAAGTGACAACCATTGTTATTGAGTCGACGACTAGTCGACGACTAGTCGTCGACTAGTCGCCAAGTCGGGTGAAGAAGAGTAGTCGAACAGCGACTGGGCTTGAAAAGTCGTCCACGGGTAAAACCCGACCCGACCCGGATCCGACCCGGTCCAATCAAGTTTTACCCGACCCAATTAGGGTTTTTTAAACATACCTACACAGATTTTTGAGAGTATCGTGAAAGAAAATACGGAGCTGTTAGCGGCGGAGGCGAAAATCATCAGGTGGTGGAGCTCTTTTCCGGTAAGTGCCTCTCTCCTCCTTCATCTCTTTCTCCTCTCTCGTCTCTCCTATCTTTCGTCTCTTTTCTCTCCTCTTTCTTCATCTCTTTTTCTTCTTTTTGTTTTTGTTTTGGGCATTTTGGCCGACTCTGATGTTTGTATATACACACACGCGGCACCCCTTCGTGTGTATATATATGCTGGGGTTTGTGTTATAGTGCGTGTACGTGGCTGTCACGTACTTATATTAGCCAACTATTACATTTTACTTCTATTTAAAATTTAAAATTTTGTAAATTAATTATTGATTATTTATGTTTTATAATTTATTTTCTCTTTTTATTTTAAAAATTACATTGTAGGTTTATTTTACTTAAAATATTTTGATATTTATTTATTTTATCCTGTTTTATTTTATAAAAAACGTTTTACTAATTAATTTTTTTTAATATTAATTAAATTAATTAATATTTATAATTTATTTTTTATATATTTTATTTTTTAAAAATACATTCTAGTTTTGTTTTGCTTAAAATATTTTTATATTAATTTTTGCTATCCTGTTTTATTTAATTAAAAATATTTAATAATTAATTTTTATTAATTTTTATTCATATTCAAAAAAAAATTTATCACGTTTTTTTTGATTTTGATCGTTCACAAGTGATCAGGGGGGTTGCCCCGTTGTTTTGCAACTGCCAGAGAATTTTACATGCGGCCAGTTTTACAAGTAAATTTTACAAAAAAATTTGGGCAGTAGCTCTACATTGCATGCTCTGTTTCTTCCCCTGTCTTCATATTACTCTGTTTTCACATCAACGTTTAAATGATTTGGTGTATGTTCAATACAACCGGAAGATTGATTCCCGATTCAAAAAGATGCGTGAACTTGGAGAAAAATATAATCCACTAATATTTGAAGACTTGGAGTGGACTAATGATTGGATGAATGATATTGAGGATAGGTTTTGGAGTGCGGTGGATATAGCTTCGGGTGCCTCACAAGGACTTGAGGGACGCACTTTACCAAGAAAAGCTAAAGGTGGTTCAACTAGTGATATGCGTACCTACACTCGACGTGGCACTAGTTCGACACTACATGATGATGATGATGATGATGATGATGGATGGGGGGAAGATGAAGACCATACTCCTATTGATGATATGGAGGTGGAAGATGACTATGGTGTTCCTCCCGATCCATCCTTGAAGAATACTCAAGAGGGAGATGAAGATTTCATGCTTGATTAGTTTATTTCACTCATCTATTATGTTTTTATTTGCTTAGGGATGCTTAACTTTTGGTATTTGAACTTATTGTCTCTTTCCTATTTGAAATA
Source organism: Daucus carota subsp. sativus (assembly GCF_001625215.2). Taxonomy (NCBI): domain Eukaryota; kingdom Viridiplantae; phylum Streptophyta; class Magnoliopsida; order Apiales; family Apiaceae; genus Daucus; species Daucus carota. The sequence continues at coordinate 18,806,096 of NC_030386.2, forward strand.
TTGAATGATGTGTTTTTATCTATATTATATAATCTTTACTATATATATATATATTATATATATATATATATATATATTTATTTATGTATATCACGACTTGTCGACTTATTTCGACTAGTCGGGCGACTTGTCGACTAGTCGATTCCAAGGTGTCCGGGCGCCGAGGCTCGACTTGTCGACTTAATAAGCATGGTGACAACACAGTATCAACCATCCAAGCAATCAATATATAAGTTAACGCAGAGCTAGAAACTTGAGCTGGAATGGTTAATAAGCTCACCTGGCGAAGCTTTTCAAAGGATTGTACATTGTTTTCCCTCCTTTGCATCTAAACATGAGAACAAGCATCACAGCCTTGTTAGCATAATGAGGAATCCCTTGAGTTCCAGAAAGCGGTAACTACTTTTCTTAAATAGGAGAGTATAAGGGATTTGGTAGTTTCTAAAGGATTTACTTCTATCAAATAAGATGCATCAGCAAATTAAATATAGGAACTTACCCTTCTAGTATGAAGTCTATGTGCTTTCTCCCTGGGCCTAAACACGTTATACGGATTGGTATCATTAACTGGTGGAGGAGGCTGTTAAAAAAGAACATAGAAAAGAGACATTAGCTGACATCAGCAAGCCAGGCAGGTGAGAAATAATTTGCAGCTCTAATGGACTACAATAATAAACTGAATGAACTTCAAAATAGAACTAGACAGAAACTCACTAATTTTTAAACAAATTCTCCAAGTGAGTTAAATGAAACATATTCTGATATTACTCTAGTAATCCATGTTGGCAGAAGTCTTTGCCAAAGAAAATATTGAGTACTACAAGATGCGTTCTAACTGCTTAATTTATTTTTCTGATAAGTAATAATATTAGGTTTAGAGGGAGAATAAACTCATTGCGACATGATCTGTATTTAATGAGAGAGAGGAATAAATGAAGGAAACCAAAATCCTAATAACATGAACAAAGAACACAATTGCCTCATTTAAGAATGTCATGAATCCCTAGCGGTTCACAGCCACTTCACAGAGAATATAAACTAAGCAACACATGGCAAAGCATATAACACAGGGTTTCTTCTTATCGTGTTAATTGTCTTGAAATTACGCATCTAAAACCAGTGGGCAGCTGTTTATGAAAAGCAATTTCATTACAAATTATAAATTTATTTCCTTACAAGATCCTGGGAATTAGAAACTACACTAATGTGAAACCATCCAATAGATGCAATTGGTCAAGCTTCATATTTTAAACTATGAACTAATCAGTCTAGGCCGTAACAGCTCATCATATCTTTGATTTAATGGACAAGATCTTATTAATTAAAATTAAGACTAAAGGGAGAACTTTGAAACTAAACAAGCACAAAATACGAGTCCACTTGCAAAATCTTTGCTGGGAAAATAGGTATATTGTTATCCTTGCTAGAGACTTGTAATAATTACTTGGGAGCTCACTGATCATTCACAACATGATGACAATGATAATATATACAATATATATATATATATATATATATATATAGGGTCGGGTTCCAGACAGAACCGCTTAAACTTAGAACCTTAGAACCACATTAATAGTCATTAAATGAAAGTAATTTTAATGTGTGAAATTAAACATATGAACATGTTTTAATATGGTACATATTTAAATATACATGCCTTCAATTAATGCACATTCTTAATTTATATTGATCGTTTTATAATAAAAATACATTTAAAATTTAATTCATCTATATCAGTAAAATACGAAGAGTTCGAATGTGTATGTTTTGATATCTTATTATTATTTATATGTACTGCAGCAGAATTTCGTATTTTGTAATATTATATGAGCTAGATATGTACAGCATCAGAATATCGTGTTGTGTAATATTATATGAGCTAGATATGTACTGCAGCAGAATCTCGTGTTTTGTAATATATTTTAGTTAGATATGTACAGCAACATAATCTCGTTTTTTGTAATATCACATGTACTGCAACGGAATCTCGTGTTTTGTAATATATTTTAGTTAGATATGTACTGCAACATAATCTTGTTTTTTGTAATATTACATGTACTGCAACAGAATCTCATGTTTTGTAATATATTTTAGTTAGATATATACTGCAACATAATCTCGTTTTTTGTAATATTACATGTACTGCAACAGAATCTCGTTTTTTACAATATTATATTATTAAAATTGATTGAGAACCACAAGTTGTAGGTTTGATTTGCATTTATAACAAAGTGCATATATATTAACTGATTATTATAATGAGTAGGCAGTAATTAATGATTATTATGATTTGTAATAATGATTTACATATAAGATAAAGTATATTAAATGGCATTAAGTTGTAATTTATATTTATGTAGCTAGGCAGATCATGACCATTGAATTCTTATTCATCTAATGGATGTGTGTGGTCCTAAGTTCTAATTTTAATATTGGTTCTAATTTGAACCTCACCCTATATATATATATATATATATATATATTATATTTAAATAGCACATCACTGAAAGTGGATTGTTCCAAAACAAAAAGAACATTACTAGCAGCTTCATATTAACCCTCCATCTACTCCAATTACATAAATAAAACTATATTTAATATGCTAGTGAAGAAACATGTATGTAATCAACTGACAACACTAACCTGCAAACGCCGTAAAATTGGTTTCTGCCATCGGTCCCGCTGAAGAAAAGAGAAACTATGCATAAGAAATCACTTTTTAGCATTATATATAGATGCAAAAATAAAATAGGACCATCATATATTAGACTACAATGCTCTTCCAATAATAATACAGTATATATGAGAACAGAGTGAAGATAATGAATAAATAAGTATATTTATGTGTAAGCTTAATTTGTTTGCCATTATATACTACTGGTTCCAGTAAATGCATCTTGTATATATACAAAGAAATACAGAACAAGGATACACTCACTCTGCGCTGCACAGTTAAGAATTAATATATATTCTGGTTGTTTATGTACAAGTTATTATTAAGTTACAAACACGCACAACAGCTCGTAACTATAGGAAGCCATGTAGACAACTACAAATAAACACCTTAACAGCATGAATATGAAGTACAGGCATAACTAGACTTATCAACAGAAATAAGTGGCTTGATGGCAATAGCATCAATCTGAAGCATAATGCACTCTTACCTTTTCTTTCCAGTAATTATAAATTGATCGGAAAACTCCAAAATTGATGGAAAGGGCTTGAAGTGCCTATGATGTCAAGAAAATGTCAGTATAAACTAATCAGATCAAACAAATATAGCCATTTTAAATTCGAAATCCAAGTTCTACAACCATTATTATAACAGAGACCTAATACATGTTCGTAGAATAAAATTACAAGTAATACAAAGAACTAATAGTGTCTCGCTTGCAAACCTTAGGGTAACTATCTAATAACAACAGGGTGAGGCAAGCAGTAAAGATGAAAACATGAATAGCATCCTCAATTAAAATTAGAGAAAAGCAATTCCAAAGATTCTAGTTGAAAATCAATATACCCCCTCCCTTAATGATGATTGGGGAAGAGATTAAGAGAAGATGTGGCAAAAAGTACTAAATCTTTACAGAAAGTCAGCTATGTATCTTTACTTTCACAAGTACCACATTGCGTAGGAGTTCACTGGAGCAGGAACCAACAAGTCCTAATACTTTTTTAAAATAATGGGTTACTTGATCCAACTGCATTATCCTTGAGACCCGATGCACAGATCAATCATACCGGTTACAATATAAATGGTACAGCAGCTAAGAGGTTATTATCACCTCCACAGCAGCATCAAATGTTAGAAGTACAGAAACAGGCGAGCCAAGAGTAGGAGCTATGACTCCTGCTCTTTCCCTGGCTTTGTGATCCAATGCCTCTAATTTGAACAAAATCGTCTCTAACCTACATAAATCAACAGACCAGCATCAGTGCAAACTGAAATTAATGGAATTTTTGGACTGGCTTTATACCTATCATAAACAAATTGGATTATAAATATATTCATCATATGATTGGAAAAAATATCTACTAAATTTTAATAGATAATTACACCTTATCAGATTTAGTTTACATAAGAAAATACATTTCAATATCATGGAAGAACATAATTGCTCGGATATTTCAATGGTGTACCAAGGAATAAATCAGTTTTGGCCAGAAAAAGTGTCAAGAGTTATGAACTACAAAAAAAATCAATTATTTTAATACAAAACTGATCATGCATGCCGTACAAATTAGTTTTGAAAACACTATAGTTAAAGATGCTCCCATAATCCCTTTTGTACTCTCCATGTTAAACAGCAAAGTTATGTGCATGGAATACTACAATCCTAAATAACATGATTCCACTAATAAGAATATTAATATAATAAAACACTGGACGGTAGAGATAAATATAAACACACTGGCGAAAAATGAAAGCAAAAACTAGTAAGATATACTTCTCAGCTTCAAGCGTCTTTCTGTCTCTGTTATACTCTTGAAGCCAGTCTTCATCCTCATTGTCAAGATCATACTCAACAAACTCCCCAATCTCTGCCCGGGCTATAATAATTGAATATGTTCTCAGCAAATTATGTAAATAAAGTCGTTAATAATTTGTAAAGATCTGCTCAAATATATACAAACCTCCCCTCGCACGCAGATATGACGTTGGTTGATTAAATGTGCGGGAATAGTCCCTTTCATATGTCCCAACAATAACAAACTCTGGAGTAGGTATTTCAGACGCATGCTTCTTGGTAGGAACTTGTGGTTGTACCTAAAAAATAAATAATTTACTCAAGTACAGGAGAATGAGCAGTACACTACAGTATGCCTACATTCCACCAAATCTAGAGCAGAACATGTACACTGCTAAAAATGACGTTTATGGGTAGTACAACAATGTCCATTGTAAGCATGCAAAAGCATTATAGTTTAGGAAATAACATTTAAAAGTATTTTAGCACGTATTCCAATTTCTTAAGGCAGCAACAAAAATTTATATAGCATCAATGAAGTAAAACGAGCATTAAGCATAAGAGACAACAATAGACATATATATATACTTACAACAATAGACATTTATATATTTTACTCAAGTTTATGGAAGACAAACAGACGTTTGAACAAAAATATCCGCATGAACTAGAATTCGAAATATGACTACATGACACTTGAACTTGTAGCATCACCTATACAAGCCATACAGATATCAAAGGAGACAAGAGATCAAGATGTATCAGCCTACTACACATGAACACATTAAAAGAAGTCTAGTTAAAACAATATAGGGATTTCACAGGATGTGATGATGTAAGACAGTAACAATGTACATCAAACACAACTTCCAGCGCAGAGTGGCTACTATTAGTGTTAAACAAAATCTATTGTAACTTAAAGATACAGCGCAGGCAGAAGAACAGTCACCTAATGCTCCTATAGTATTAGCTCATAACTAAAAAAAGCTCATCAATGGGGAGAGTCAATAATAAACATACAATCTTTGCAGCTCAAAGAAACTCTGGATTTATAAACTCCTAGCTAAGTCTAACCTCTCGAGCGTGAAGTTCAATAAATTACTTCTAATAGATTACCTTATAGATTTATTCCATAAAAGTTAGACAGCAAGGATATGCCTCCAAATATTCAAATCACTTATATAACATAGGAAAAAAAACCTAAAGTGACATTACCCGACTCAATCAACCCAAATACGACACGAAGTAGCCAGTTCATTAAAACACTGTTCATTAATTCATCGAATACATGACTACTAACACAAAACAGAGCGCGAAATTGCCACACTTTACTAAGCAAACTTGACACATTTACAACTATAACTTACCACATTACTCACAAAACCCCACATTACACTCCCAACCAACAAAAACCAAACATAATTCACATAATTCAACACAAAAAACATTTCAAAACATACGCAAGCTACCTCGATATCAGGTTCAGCAGTAAGCCGAAGCATATGATTACGAGTCGAAGACGGGGTGTCATCGTCTTCAAAATCTTTGAAATTCTTGACAATAGGAAGCTTCTTATGTATATCCAAAGGACGAGGCCTAAATGATAACCTACTCATATCATAAACTCCTTCAAACCCTAACCCTAACCCTAAAAATACCCAAAATTATCGCACAATTCCAAACACCCACGTGTTCTTTAGTCAATTTGATCCAAACCTGAGCTGAATTGAAAAAATTCCATGTTCTTGAACCCTAATTTTGAGAAACTTCAAAAAAGGGAATTGTATGTATAGCTGTGTGTATATGCCGAATTGTGTGTATATAATAAGCGAATTGGGTATACAGAGATGCTAAAGAAGAAAGGATTTTGTGAATTGAAAAGTGGAAGGAGTCACGATGAGTGAATTAAGATTTCTGTGGATAAATTGGGAACCCTAATTCAATTCAATTATATAAAAAATCCAAATTCAATTGGGTCTTGTGTTTGTGCTCGGTTTTTAAAGGGACGCCTGTTTTGTAGTTCACTCTATTACTCAATCTCTTCTTGGTTTTGATTTGTATTCTATTAGATAAATTTCATTTTAATATATCTTATAGAATGTTATTTATTTCTTAAAATTTAAAATAAATCTAATGTTATCGATACATACTATTAAAATTGAATATCATATCCGACCTTTTATTATTCCGATCTTCTTTGATTTTCTATATTGTCAAGTTTTCATATTAGTTACGACAAATATATCATACAACATATATTAATCGAGAAAATATGATTTAAGATTCTATTCAAATCTAGGTGATATGGTTATTACTTGTAAACGGTATTTAACAATTGTATATAAATATATTTTATTTATTAACTTAAAGTGTAGTATATAATCTTAAATGACAAAACTAAAAATAAAAGAAAAATGTCGACCAATGTTACATTATATTAATAAAATAATGAGACTTTCATGTACACGTAAACAATTAGTTATTTGTCTAACACGTTATTCGAGAAAAAAAAATACGACAAGAACTACGCTATATAAAAGTAAGATATTATTTTGATATTTTCAACAAATTTTTGGGGGCACAATTTTGATTTTTCAAATATCTTGAAAAATTTTAAGTTTTTCAAATGATCTTGAAAATGCTGTGTGTATTCATTTCAAAAATGTAAATTTATGTAGAAGAGAATGAATTGAAAGGATAATATTATATATTAAATATCGCGGTATCTACATTCAATTTTATTAAAAGGCCTTTTGATTGTATTGTTCAATAATTGATAAGTAGATTTTTTTTACTTTCTTTTCAAAAAAAAAAGTAGATTTTTTTCCAATATTTTTGTGATATTCACATATTTTGAGATATAATATATAATATGATATTTTTTTATTGAGATTTGACAGTATAGTTTTCAAAATATGGGTCTGTTTTCTCTAAAAGACAATTTTCAGATAAAAATTACAATTAAGAGTAGTTATTTTTAATTTTTATATAAGAACTTTCTATTCTTCCGTATAAAAACTTGCTATGACCAATAGGATAAAACGGGTTCAAGTAATATGAAAATTGAAAACCTAAAAAGAAATATGAAAATTGAAAAAAAAAATCTATGGAAATTATCTATCTACGGACAATATAAGTGGTATGACAAAAGGATTGCTAATATCACTTTGTATTCTATTTTTTGCCTTAAAATGACTGAATGACAAAATTTATGCAAAAATGAGCTATTTGTCAAAAAAAAATTACGATTTCCCTAGAATATGTCATCTTTTCCTAAAACAGAACACAAATAATTCGACATGCTAATTATTTTATATTAATATATCTATTTATCTATTCACAACTTTATTGTATTGGTTGGACTGAAAACGAAACATGCATTGTAAAAGTAACCAATTATTTGTGGCATTCACAAAGATTGTCACAAGTTTGTCATTATTTGCACCTCGCAATCATAAGTCTCCCCTGCATTAACTACTGTCAATAAAACCTCGTCTTCTTCTACCCCATCTGATCCATCTCCATGCCTTCCTGCCACGATGAAAAATGACAGATTTCGCATGAGAAAGACGACGAGTGTTAGATAATAGACGATACCTTCCAACATTTTAAGAAAATAGATAACTCATTCTTAACATGATATCAAAGTTCAGGCTCGTGTGAGACTAGAATTCGATTTTCTGCAACCCCAATATGCCCCAAAGACGGGTGTAACCCCAATATGCCCCAAAGACGGACACCCGTGATTCACTATCAACCCAAAATTGGGATTTGAGAGTGAAGGAATATGTTAGAAATAATATATGATATGTTTTTTGCAGACACTCCTCTTTATAGGAGAACCGGCACTTAACGACAAATCTACCAAAATTAGTATATGCTAAGGAATCAATCAAGAGGCAAAATCCTGATACAAACTATTTATCTATATTCATTTCACGCTTTACTATTACAGATACAATCCTCCATTTTCATATATATATTTTTGCTCTCGTTACAATTAAGAGATCTGCAAGTATCCCTCATGAATGAGATGTGATTATTTACAACCTAACTATGTCAAATTAGTTTTTCAGGCTATGGTAACGACACTGGAAGACCGAGATGCTTCGGCCTTTCGAGTGGAAGCTTCTCCATTTCAGTAGCTAACATGGCAGTTTCTCCATTCTTCTCTGCACTTTCAAGTTCATTTAGAGCTCTTTTTGCATATACGGTAAATGCAACAGTAGTGATGATGGCTATTATTAAAGATATAATGTTGTATATGATTTCGACTAGTGTCAGGTGATGATTCCCATATTGAACATCAGCGAATGTCTTTATCAGCCGTCCACTGCACAGAAGAATCCAAGGAAACTAATAACATTACAATTTAGACAGGAAATACAGAGGCTTCTTTTGAAAACATGTACAAGGTTTTGAATATTATATACGAAAGTCTTTACTTATAATCCAGAAAAAAAAAAAAGCAAACGAACCTATAAATGTAGATGTAAGCTTCTGGAACCATTCCTGCTATAGACCCCCATAAATAGGGCCAAAATCGCATACTAGTCACCACTATTGCATAGTTAAAGATAGTGTACGGGAATGGTGAAACCCTAAATAGTGCAACCACCCGAAATTGATGTAACCAGCTTCCCTCCCCAGCCAGTCTAATCATAGCAGCTTTTTGTGGCCATCGCTTTAACCATTGCTGGACATTATAATATGAGTAGAATAAGTAAAGAGCAAAATGGGAATGAATCACAGGTAATGTGTGTGTAACAGAGGAGAACTCTCAAACTAAATATATATATAATATAGTTCACTAGCAGCTTACATGAATTCGTTCTCGAAATAGTAATCCAATCATATATGGCAGAACCATCCCAATAGTTGTGCCAACCATGATTATCACAAATCCAAGACCATAACCAAAAATCATTCCAGCCAGCCACATGGAAGGACCAGAAGGGATTAAGAATACAGGAAACAATGCCAGAGAGGCAACAAGCACCAACGCAAGAACTGGACGACCAAAAGCCGTGGCTTCCCATTCAAGGATTGGAATAAGGACCTACAACATAAAATCTCAAACCTTTAAATAAACGTTTAATGATACATGTAAACTAGTTCTAGACTAGCAAGCATGAAAAATTATCTAGGAATATATATGTGTGAATTGTCTGCTATAGCCTATAGGGAAGGCTAATTCTTCCCCACAAACACGTAAAGAAAGTGAAAGTTAATTTCAAATGGACAAACAACATTGTCTATAGATTCTGTGCTCTTGTACCATATTGTTAAAAGAAAACACTTTGAATTTTTTATGAATTTAATACCTTTGATGACCTCAAGAGTAAATAAAGTACTTGTTCGAACTTCCAAAACAATCAAACTAACAACAGTTTAATATGTACTCCCTCCGTCCCAATCAATTCTATACAGTTTCCTTTTTGGGATGTCCCATCATTTCTATACATTCCCAAAATAGCAACTTTTTATAATATAAAACACTACTACACCCACTACATTCTCCCACTATCTCCATTATATAATAAAAAAAAACACTATTACACCCACTACTTTACTCCACTATCTCAAATCTATTATTAAAAAATATGTGGATCCCACCACTTTACCCACTTTCCATCTAACTTTACTCATTTCTTACACTTTTTCTTGGTCTCCGTGTCCGATCCCAATGTATATAATTCATTGGGACGGAGGGAGTATGTATCTAAATACAGTAGTTAATATTTAAATTTCTGGGTTTGAGGTCAGAAATGAAAATTAGAAACTGATAATTCTGATATTTAATTCAGCTTGAATCACTTTCTTCTGTATCACATAAATTCATATATAACTCAAAATGTACTCATACAGTCATTAAGAAATAAACTGTTTACTGTGCAGCAAATGCAAAAGATGCTGGAATCAGTCTAAAGGAAAAGTGTTAAATACCGGCAATAATTATGAAATAAGCATGCTTGTGTTATCAAGACAACAATTTCCGTGTAGTGGTTACAGTAGCAAAAGTAGCCACCAAATTTCAAACTTGCTGCAATAAGTTTAATGTTTATGCAGCAATTATTCAGCTTTTCTATAAATAGAGGCTTGGCTTCATCATAATACTTGCAGCATGTATATACACATAAGTTTTCTGCCCTATTTCCCTATCTTATATATCTTCATGTTTTCTCATACATTGAGAAAAAGATGCAACTGTAGGGTGAATGTGATGCAAATCTAAACTAACAATCTAAGAACCGCCTAGCTACATCCATAGGAAATTCATACGAAGGCAAAGAAAAAATGGTGTAGAGCCAATAATAAATTATTACCTTTTCAAAGAGAAATGGCACTCCCCATTTCAAAAATATGAGAGAAGCTATAACAGTAATCACACACCATATTATGAGCTTGATCCACCACTTACTAGACCTAGTTCCCTGTGCTGGTTGAGGTTCCAAGTTATCACTGTCAACAACTCTTGGTTCACTGGATATAACCAGCCTTACATATTCACTATCTTTCCCACTATCTTTCCTCGCTTGACTTGCAGCATGCACAGAGGGCTCTTCTAATTCCGTTGACTCAGGCATCTCTAATTAGACACAAAACGGGTTAACTCTGATGAATTTATAGATGCTGCAGAGATAAGCATTTGTCAGATACCAAGTGAGATTTTATCATCAAGAGCAGTAGAAACGAATAAGCAACCAAGTTCCTAAGTAAAAATCCCAACGCCTTTTAAACTATCAACAGGTGACTTTGAATTAGAATCAACATTTTCCATCTGAAGTGATGAGTACTGACATGTGAGGTGCCATGAATATCGCAAGATGTCATAGCACACATACTAAAATGCTTTATTAATATGACACTTGAAAGCAGTAACTTATTGTGCTTCCAACATCAACTTTAAACTTTGAACATATGTTTACACGCAAGAGGAATTCTCGAGGTCTCCTCTCGATGTAAAAAGAGCCCTCGCCTAAGGCGAGGGAAACTAAAAAAACAAAACAAAAGCAAATCCTAAACAAAAAATTATTAAGAAAGCCTAGGAGCAATCAACTAACCTCCCTACACAGAACTGTAAAAAAAAAAGAAGATATATTTACCACCCTGCACAGATCGAAGACCCCTAATTCTTCCAAACTTACCACGAGGCATTCGTTAATAAAATATGAGTAAGAAACTGCAGACAGACAAACTCTCTTCAAAAAAATCTAACGAGGGCCACTACCCTTCTTAAAATCAATTTTGAATACATACACACTGCACCCTTTACAATGATAATCCTCCCGAACTTCATTCACTACAAGGTACAATGTAACTGTCAAAAACTAAACAGCCTTCCACAAAAGTGACCTAAGTTTCTGCAATGTAGTATTTGGGAGACAACATTTAAATGAGCAGCCAGCAACTAAGGATTTATATTGTAAATGCTACTAAAAAGAACCATCCATAGATGCTCCCCACAGAAATCAAATATGAGTAAAAAGCAACAATTTCATTAGCGATCTCCCAAAATACAAAAAAAATAAATCGTAGTCATAGATGTAATAGTCTGTCATAGTGTTTATTTTTAGCATCAAGAAAACATAGTAATAACTACTTGCAGTATAGTATATTAGCTCTAGAGAATAATAATCATCAGGCAACACTTGCAGTTACAAAACTAACACGACATGAATCAAATTACTACTTGTTCAACTAATTCTCGACAAACAACCAGATAACCTTAATATTTATAATTTAGAATTCATTGTGCAAGTACAAATCATTATCTTCCAAAACTGGAGGGTAAGATAAACACAAACCTTGCCCCTAACCAAACAAGTACAGGACACTTCCGCATAGAATTACACAAAATCCCAAATCGTTAAATCAGCAAACTCGAAAACCCAGTTGCCTACATCACCCAAGAACCTCAACAAATCCTAAAATTCAAGAATTTCCGATTCTTGGCAACAATCAAGAACACCAACGAAAGGGCTAAAAACCCAACTCAAAAAGCACTAAAAAAACCCAATTAGGTCACACAATCCAATCAAATTCTTCAAAACAATCCAACAAAATCATCAAAAAACACAAATACACGCACATATATCAAAAGGGTCAGTACTAATATTGATCAAACACTTACATATTAATCAAATGGGCTTGATGGGCTGCCTGAGCTCCGGCAAGTTATGAACTTTCCGGTCTCTAGATATAAAATCTTGGAGTTGTAGTAAGATTCGGTAGGCGTTCTAGACAAATTTGAGAAGTCAAGAGAATAATAAAATGATGAGCAGAGCAGCCAAAGACTTTTGCTCGTTGTTTTTATCGCTGCAAATAAGTGATGTTTTATTCTTTGATTTAGTTGTTATTGTATCTAGAAAAAGTATATTAGTCAAGATGAAGGTGCCGATCACATGTTCTAAATAGACGCTCCCATCTGTGGGGATGTTGCCAAGTACATACCATGATACCAGCATATTTTATATTTAATACTCCGTCTGCTTGAAAACAAAAAAAAAAAAACTAATACTCCGTTTTTCTCATTTTTTTATATATTTTTTCACACTTTGACACGTCTTTAATATTTTTGTAAAATATAATTTCATAACTTATTTTTAATATTTTTTTATAGTATAAAATTTAATATCTTAAAAAAAGTCAAAAAATTAAATTATAAACAATATCGTAAAATTATGTATCGCGTCTCCGCTCTCCTATATATACAATTAATGGAATTAAGAGGGAATTAGGGGTGATCGCGGTCCGGTTTGGTTCGGATTAGAACTAAAATCGGAACCAAACCATATATTAGCGGTTTTTTAAAATTTCAAACCAACCCATGACCCGCAAACCAACTAACCCGGATCGAGCGGTGCGGTTTTGACTGTTCGGTTAACCGGATTGATCGGTTTAGGACTAAGATTTATAATTAAAGACGAGGATTATGAATAATATTCGAAAATAAAGTATTACTCCTATCATATTGTCTCTGTGAAATGTACAATTTCACATAATTAAATTAAAGTAAAAACTTTAATCTAAAAATATGCATAAACTTGAACCAATTGGAGAGTCGTGGATTACCGGATTGATATAACTTGTACTTAGTTGCTCAACTTTCGGGGTAGGACAATTCGGATTTCATGATATCCGCCCGTCACACTCTATATAAACAAATTACCCATGCCCTATATATTGGATATTGATTTAATATAATTTTATTTGTTTTCTGTGGACACATGTAGAAGCGGGTATAATATATTATTCATTATATTTGAATTTTAAGTTATTTATTACTTTTTTATATAATATATGTTTTAAATTAATTCTCACCATTTTTATCTATTTAAAATTTACTAAATATTTTATATGAAAATATAGGGGCCGTTTGGGTGGGCTTAAAATAAGTGCTTTTTGCTTAAAATAAATAAGTGGAGTAGAAGTTAGAAGCAAGATAAGACTTATAAGTGATTAAAGTGTTTGGTAAATAAGTAGAAGTCCTGAAACAAAAGCTAGCATTCTTAGTTTTTTATAAGTGCTTCTTGACTTATTACACAAACGGTACGAATAAGTGCTCATAACTTATAATCCAGAAGCTGGGCTTATAAGGTCGAAACAAACACCCACATAATCTATTCAATATTTTAACGATAAATTTAGTAAACTCATATAATTTTATAAACATGGATAATATATGTATAGATAGAGTGCGATCGGCCGCGTAACACAATACTCCCTCCGTCTCAATTTATAAGTTCATTTTGAAATAAACACACATATTAAGAAAAAAGTTGGTTAGATAGAATCTTATCTCATGTATCATTAATTAGTGCATTGATAAGTGAGAATATAGTTGAGTTTCAAAAAAATCACAATAAATATATGGATTTAGTGTATTGAGAAATGAGAATAATATTGAGTTTCAAAAAAATCACAATTAATATGTAGATAAATTTGTATTGAAAGAAGAGAGAGACAAGTATTTTGGGACACATTTTTTTTTTCAAAAAGGACCTATAAATTACGGAGGGAGTACACAATTCTATATTCACATCTTAATTCTTATCCCAATTTTTTGTGTCGGATATTATAAGCTACACGCTGTCATCCGATCAGCTCGCGATTACCTATCCCCGCATTAATTAATGCAACGGTCCGAAACTTTGTTTTGGATGAGTTATTTTGATTTTTAACATCGATTCATATAAAATGTACATAAAATCTTAAAAGATAATTATAAAAATTAACTATCATACTAATAATTTCATACTATTTCTAATTTGATACCTTATAACTTGTAAATTATAAAAAAAAAATCAAATTTATAAATTAAAAGTAAATTTTTGGTATAAATAAATTTTTACCGACTTGTTGGTCCTATAATCCATAATCTCTCGAGGGTATGAGTACTCTTTGCAAAGAGAGTAAGGCGGCACTTGCCAGCTGGACTCACTTACGAACATTAATTGTGCTCATCGGATTAGGAAACAGGAAACTTGTACTTAGGCTCCAAGAAACAAGCCACGTGTACTTTAAAACCCTATATATACATGCAGCTCTCACAAATTTTCAAAACAATTTGACAGCGTTTAGAAACAAGGAGCAACTATACATGGCTTCTCTGTGGGTGAAGCGCAAGTTTCTTGGAAACGGTTCGTATGGCAAGGTTTTCTTGGCACAATCCACGGCATTGTTAGCCTACTACAAGTCACCGGCTTTGGTTCCCTTTGTTGCACTCAAATCTTGTTTAGCAAGTCGATCATCGTCTCTGCGACTCGAGAGAGATGTGTTTCGTGAACTTGGAGGCTGTGATGGGATCGTCAAGTGTTTCGGGTCCGGTGTGAGCGTTGAGAATGGGGTAGAGTATTTTGATCTGGTTCTTGAGTATGCGCCGGGTGGAAGCTTGGAACAACTTCTTCGATTTCGAGGGGGGAGGATGCCGGAGTTGGAAGTTGGATGTTATACGAGGATGTTGCTTAAGGGGCTTTCTCATGTGCATGGGAAGGGGTGGGTTCATTGTGATTTGAAGCCGGCTAATATTCTTGTCTTTCCATCGAAGCATGGTGGTGGGGTGTTTAAGTGTTCTCTGAAATTAGCGGATTTTGGGTCGGCTAAGAGGGGTGGGGAAATAAGTTGCGGGTTTGTGGATCCGTGTAGTGGCCGTAAAAACCGAGGAACGTTGCTGTATAGTTCACCGGAGTCCGTGGCGTTTGGAGAGCATGAAGCACCGATGGATGTATGGGCGCTCGGATGCATAGTGTTTGAGATGCTTATCGGGAAGGGTATGTGGTCTAATTATCGCAGGTTCAGTGCTAGAGTTCTGGGAGATCTGATTGCTGGCTATCAGGACAGCGGGTTGATATTCTGTGATGATTTGTCCGCCAATGCAGAAGATTTCTTGAGAAAGTGCTTGACGAGAAGTGCAGAAGAAAGATGGACGGCTGATCAGCTTCTGGAACACCCCTTCATCACTGAGAGCTGTAAGATGTTGCCACTGTCTCAATCAGGCCAAACTCCGAAGATCATGGGCTACCGAAGGATTCCATTCAGTTCTTCTTTCGTCGTCTCAAATAACCCTTCCGTTTTTGTTAATTAATCCTCTCTGATCTTTAAGCTGAAGTCTGCTGTTGATTTTCATGTAATCAAATTGTTTTAGGGCAGTTTTGCTACTGAAGTACTTGTAACTTGTTCATGTCTATTATAATAGACATTCTGTAATCAAGGCATTGTTCCATTAATAGATTAACTAAACCTTCATAGTATCATCACAGAGTGCCAGCAGTTCTTGCAATAATCTAAAAAAACAAAACATCTGAAACTTTGTCAGCAGACGTTCTAATTGTTAACTTGTTTAGAGTTTGAAGATAACTTGTTTAATTGTTAACAAAATCATAACAAGTGTAACTATAAGTCCAGAGTTTCAAGATATATATCACCTTGTTCCATTAGATTTGCTTTTATTTCCATTACTTCGAGCAGAGTCCTTTGACTGTTTATCACAGCCTGTTACAACTTCAAATACAGTTGATAGCTCATTTATCATCATCTGGAAAAGCCTCTTCCTGGCTCCTGCAAATTCCAAGTCCTGACGCAAGTGAAAACCAACACTCTCTGAAGAATATTTTTTTCCAGTTTGGCGCATAAAAGCATGGAGATCGGCGTATATTTATGTTCCCTTGATGAATGAAGGCATTCATCTCTTCCAAGTTATACACTTATACTGTATGATATATTTAAATTATGCTTGAGCTCTTGGTTTTTTTAACTAACACCGTTAATTTGTTAAGTATTTTTCCGTCAATTCTCTGTTCCAGCAGCTATATTGACGCAGATTAACTTGAATCACTATTACTTCTTTACACCATTTCATCAAGCAGATGATGTACTATTCAGGCATTTACAAAACAAAACAAACATATATACTAAACTACCTAAACTTATTACCTAAAGTTGTCCCCAGAGTGTTCTGAGCTCAACCACCTTGTCTGCCAAAGTCATTGGCTTATGTTTTTCGCTTTCTTCTGGCTCGCGTTTATGAACAGCATCAGAAACTATCTGAGAAATGTTACGTCCTCCTCCGCCATTAGGCACTTCCTCTGTCTTTTCTCCATTAGGCTTACTAAAAAACTCTGTAATCATTGTTGAAAGCGCCTTATCTTCTTCACCTGGCTTTAGCTTTTCCACCCAATACTCTTTCACGGTTACTCCTTTATCCTGCCATGCAATCCAACCGCTCTCCTGACTCCTGAGTTGTTTCGGCTCTAAAATTAGGGTTCGAACAAGTAATGGCATCAAAATGGGGCTGCAGCTCGATTAAGCATCCAAGAGTCATTATTGAGGTTAAATTATGAAATAACCCCAACTTTGTTAACAACGTTACATTAATTAAATGGAAAAATATAATTTGTGACAGATTCTGAACTACGATATTACATTTGGTGTTTTTAAGTTCATTATTAAGTGGTGTCCTTTTTAAAACGCATACTCTCATATTTATAAACCGAAACTACTAACCTGATCATAAGACATAATCATCCACCGTACTAATTAACACTTAAGAATATGTTATATAGATCATACCATATCATATACATCTTGATCTAATCATTAAAATTAGACATAAATCCAAAAATTGAAATCAAATCTGATAACATTAAATTGTTGATTGTCGATTTTCAGACCCAAAACGACATCATACGCCTTTCAGACCCAAAACGACATCATACGCCTTCCAGATAAGTCGATGATGTCTACATGAGTTTTGTTCAGAAGCTCGTTTCTCTTTCTGAAAAGATACTCTTTTGCGTAAATCCCACGTCAAATAAAAATTTCACAAAATCTACGACATCAATCTTCACAAAATAAAAATCATAAATAATCTATTAAATTCATAGACTAAAAACAATATTAAAAATCACAGTTGAATACACCCTCTAAGAAAAAAGAATATTTTATATCAAAATTATTAATTTTTGGGTATTGTATTTTATAATTATGCTGACGTTTATAGTACATGTTTGACTGATATTTAGTTTATAAGTCAAAATAGGTTTAGTTGTGCAGTAATTGTAATGAAAATCTCATAAACTTAATCAAAACTTTGCTTTTGTTGACTTATTTTGATTTTTGAAATTAATTTCATATTAAAAAAATCATTTCTTAAAAAAAATTAAAATATTTATTATTATACTAATATTTTTATCTTACTTCTCTAATTTGATACCTTATATTTTTGTATAAATCAATATATCCAAAATTTTAAATCAAAAGTAAAATTTTGCTAAAAGTAAATTTTTACTGACTTCTTGTGGTCCTATAATCTATAATCTCTCAAGGGTATGAGACTATGAGTAGTCTTTGCCAAAGAGAGCAAGGCGGCTAGGGCTGTTCACGAACCGAGCCGAGCCGAGTTTTGATCGAACCGAGTCGAGCTTTAATTTATTTTCTGACGAGTCGAGCCGAGCCGAGCTTTTTTATCGAACAAAAATTGTGTTCAAGCTCGGCTCGTTAACTAACGAGCCGAACACGAGCTTGTTCGCGAACAAATACAAGCCGAGCCGAGTCGAGTCGAGTCGAGCCGAGCCAAAAAAAAATAAAGACAAACCGCTAGTTGACTCTTAAAATAGCTAACCAAATAATTTTAATTTTTTTGAAACTTTGTTTATATCACTAAAATGTATATATGTTAACATCCATACGGTTGGATCGGTAAGAAATATTTTTTAAATAATTGAAACACTAATTTAGGATTAAACACTAGTTAGCGGTACTAGTTAACCTTCTACTTGACTGTTAAAATAGCAAACCATATAAAATTATTATTTTCCGAAATTTTGGTTACATCACTAAAATATATATATAAATTATATGTTGAATTCTGAGTTCAATAACATATATAAATTATAAAAAAAAACCCCAAAAATATTACATTTTTTCGAGCTTTAACGAGCCGAGCTCGAGCCGAGCTCGAGCCGAACATACTAAAAGCTCGGCTCGAGCTCGTTTACTTAACGAACACTTTTTTGTGTTCGAGCTCGAGCTCGTTAACTTAACGAGCCGAGCCGAACGAGCTCTTAACGAGCCGAGCTCGAGCTTGTTCGCGAACAGCTCGGTTCGTTAAACAGCCCTAAAGGCGGCACTAGCAAGCTGGACTCACTCGCGAACATTAATTGTACTCATCGGACTAGCTAGGAAGCAGGAAACTTGTACTTAACTCCAAGAAATTAACAAGCCACGTGTACCTAAAAACCCCTATATATACATGCAGCTCTCGCAAATTTTCAAAACAATTTGACAGCGTTTAGAAACAAGGAGCAACTATACATGGCTTCTCTGTGGGTGAAGCGCAAGTTTCTTGGGAACGGATCGTATGGCAAAGTTTTCTTGGCACAATCCACGGCATTATTAGCTTACTACAAGTCACCGGCTTTGGTTCCCTTTGTTGCACTCAAATCTTGTTTAGCAAGTCGATCATCGTCTCTGCGACTCGAGAGAGATGTGTTTCGTGAACTCGGAGGCTGTGATAGGATCGTCAAGTGTTTCGGGTCCGGTGTGAGCGTTGAGAATGGGGTAGAGTATTTTGATCTGGTTCTTGAGTATGCGCCGGGTGGAAGTTTGGAACAACTTGTTCGATTTCGAGGGGGAAGGGTACCGGAGATGGAAGCTAGCTGTTATACCAGGATGTTGCTTAAGGGGCTTTCTCATGTGCATGGGAAGGGGTGGGTTTATTGTGATTTGAAGCCGGCTAATATTCTTGTCTTTCCATCGAAGCATGGTGGTGGGGTGTTCAAGTGTTCTCTGAAATTAGCGGATTTTGGGTCGGCTAAGAGGGGTGGGGAAATAAGTTGTGGGTTTGTGGATCCGTGTAGTGGCCGTAAAAACCGAGGAACGTTGCTGTATAGTTCACCCGAATCTGTTGAGTTTGGAGAGCATGAAGCACCGATGGATGTATGGGCGCTCGGATGCATAGTGTTTGAGATGCTTATCGGGGATAATATGTGGTCTAATTATCGCAGCTTCAATGCAAGAGTTCTGGGTGATCTGATTGCTGGCTATCAGGACAGTGGGTTGATATTCTGTGATGATTTGTCCGCCAATGCTGAAGATTTCTTGAGAAAGTGCTTGACGAGAGATGTAGAAGATAGATGGACGGCTGATCAGCTTCTGGAACACCCCTTCATCACTGAGAGCTGCAAGATGTTGCCACTGTCTGAATCAGGCCAAACTCCGAAGATCATGGGCTACCAAAGGATTCCATTCAGTTCTCCTTTCGTCGTCAACAACCCTTCCGTTTTTGTTAATTAATCCTCTCTGATCTTTAAGCTGAATTCTGCTGTTGATTATCATGTAATCAAATGCTTTTAGGGCAGTTTTGCTACTGAAGTACTTGTAACTTGTTCATGTCTATTATAATAGACATTCTGTAATCAAAGCATTCCATTAATAGATTAACTAAACCTTCATAATATCATCACAGAGTGCCAGCAGTTTTTCTAGAAATAATCTAAGAAAACATGAGAGACTAACATCTGAAACTTCGTCGCTGACGTTCTAATTGTTAACTTGAGAGTAAAACAGCTCCCACTTGTTTAACTTAATCAACTACCAACTTTGCAACTTATGTTCTTAACTAATTAACTACGATGTCCTCACGGATTTGGTATCTTACATATGGACTCTGGCCCTCTTTGAGCTGCAAGTAGGGCACTTGTACTGCTTGATATGTTCAGCCTTGGCAGGGGTGATTTTTACGCATTTCCCATGGAACCATCTCTCACACACATCACAGCAAATCCAGAATTCATCAGCCGCATATTTGTCTCCACAAGAACCACAAATTGTTCCCTGTCCTTCGTCAGCCTCATCACCATCACTTTCTCCCGCTTCATTGGGTGGAGGAGTCATCTTTGCTTTGGAGTAAGACTCATATGTTCGAGACTGCCAGAGAAAGAACAAAAGAATGACCAAAAATCATAATAAGTGTAACTACAAGCCTAGAGTTTGAAGATATATATAACCTTGTTCCCATTAGATTTGCTTTTACTCCCATTACTGCGAGCAGAGTCCTTAGACTGTTTAGCACAGCCTGTTACAACTTCAAATACAGTTGGTAGCTCATTTATCATCTGGAAAAGCCTCTTCCTGCAAATTCCAAGACCTGACGCAAGTGAAAACCAACACTCTCTGAAGAATATTTTTTTTCCCAGCTTGCACATAAAAGCATGGAAACGTATATTTATGTTCCCTTGATGAATGAAGGCATTCATCTCTTCCAAGTTATTACCACAGTGCAATGTTAGATCTCCTCTATTTATTCACTGTGCAGAATGTGGCCCACAAGAACTAGCATCTGAGTTCACTTGATAAAAATGAAGAATTTAAATCAAAAGTATAAAATGCAAAGTCACTTGCGCTTAGCTGGAGCACCTTTTAAACTTTTTAAAAATGTGCAGCTTTTCAAAGGTAATGAATGAGAGAAAAAAACACAAAACAGGAGCTTCGAAGGTGTCTGACTTAAGGGTCTAACAAATGAGGACATACATAGGTCAAAGTCCAGGTTCAAAATCACCTATAAGACACCAGGAAATTTGCAAATAAAGCACAAGAAACAGGAATGAAGAACCTTTGGTAATAATCTGGATTGCCTGGGTATATTGCCAAAATATAATCAAATCTACTATTAAAAAAGACCCCTGTAATAATTATATTACTATTTTCATGCTTCAGCATAACTATACGTTAACGTCATTATGCTTGAGCATAGCTATACGTCATTATGCTTGAGCCCTTGGTTTTTTGGGGTTTATTACAGGTTACCTGATGGATGTCTTTTGTTGTTACACTTGATTATATACTTTTTCTGGGAATAGCAACTATTAATTATTCTTGGGATTCATATAACTCTTGCAATAAATCTTGTTTTATATACTGTCCAGAATCATGAACTCGTGATATGTCGCAGAAAGCCAAAAGGCAATCACATTAACATTTAAGATTAACATTTAATTTGCTAAACAAAGAGCAGCAAGCCTATCATTTAAGAAAAAAAGGTTCAAATTGTTAATTAAATACCATCAAAAGCAATATCCAGAAGAAAAACATACAGATCTATTAAAGATGCAAGAAAAGTTTGTTCCGCAGGAACACCAAAGAAATTAGATAATGAAATTCATGTACAAAATGTCACAATATGCTATATATTTGATTTTATTTATTTTAATTGTAACACATGCTGTGAAATCACAAACAATAGTCAGATACACACACACACATATATAACTAACTAAGCTGGCACTAGAGGAATATAATTGCAGCAGTTAAGGTGTAAATGTCAGCATTACCAATTGTAAAGGTGAACACTGAATGAACATCTTACTGCAGTGTTAAACAAAAAAAATTAAAAATTGGCATAAAAGATAACCAAAGTTATATATGACATTCTGAGTTCTAAAAACTATACCTGTCATTCTTGTTGAAACAAAAACGAGCGCCAAAATAAAATGCAACAGAAATCAACCACGAATCACTGTGAACTGCAACAAGTGATAACCAGTCCTTCTCTTGCATCCCATCCCTTGCAAAATTAATGCCTAATGCTGGCTCGGGTATTTCAGGAGGCACCTCCTCAACAGGCAGATTGACTTCCCATTTCTCAGTTGGCAAGCCATATAAACACAGATTTTCCTTCTCTGAAAGTACAAACATCAAGAAGGATATATTATGATATATATATATATATATATGAAACGTTAAAATTATGTGATATTAACATCTGCATTTATATATTCGACCAGCAATGCAGAGTAAAACAATAATAGCCTCAGAAATATAAAGCTCAAGCAACTTTTCAAGTATTGCAAATTAAAATATTACTTTTTTGGTCTTTATAAAAAATTACAAGCAACAACCATGAAAAATAGAGAGTTCCTCAAGCATCCAAATCTAATAAATCCATATTACTAGGACTTATGGAGAATCAAGGAGAAAGGACATAGAAAGCATAAGATCAAATAAAAACTAATTTCTTCCAAGAAAAAAAAAGACAATCACAACTCACACATGTAGCACTCATTCTTCATATTTACTACAAAACATCAAGTATAGAATTATAGCATGCAAAAGTCTTTACGAAGAAATAACAAAAAGGTCCATGTCAACAATATCTGATAAATTTTTTAAAACGGTTGCAAACCCGAATGTTACAAAGAAATATACTTAAACAAATTTGCAAATTTTCATATATCATACAGTAAAAGTGTAGTCCCGTACGTTTGATCAAAACAAATGGCTTTGGGAGCTCATGACAGAATTTATTTATTTTTTTGTAAAACCATATTCTCAACAGAAGCAACGACTAGAATCCTACGTGGTTATAAAATTGCCAAATAGATGTAGCCCCCACTATTGGCAATTAATTATAATTACCGTGCAAAATTGCTTGTGTATAATCCTCCTTTGTTTTCATTACTTCTATTTCGCCTTCAAAAACCTTATGTTAAACCACATATACGGCCTGCTTCTAGAAACCAAAAATATTCTTTTACTATGCAACAATGACTATATAAGAAAGGTAGTTGGAAGACTGATACTTCTTTACCAATCTTACTAGTCACAATTGACAGATACCAGAGCATTTTTACATATCTGAATATCAATAGCCAGTTTCTTCGACAAACTTCAAAACCAACATTGAAGTTTGATCGCCAATAATGGTCACCGACTGCCGAACAGCCAGATCAAGAACATGGGTATTAATGGTTGGAAGAAACCAAGTGCACAATAACACTTAATCCAAAACCAATTTTATAAAAGCAATTTCGAATCAACAATACCCTTTGAACGGCAATAGTAAAGGTTAAAATCAATGCCAATGCCATAATTAACAAACCAAATAAAAAACATAGAAATTAATCAGACAGGGCAAAAATATTTAGCATATAGGAGAAAATTTTTATTAAATGAGTGCCAACTAACAATCTCTTTAACAACAAATGACATAGAAATTAATCAGACAGAGCAAAAATATTTAGCATATAGGAGGAAAATTTTATTAAATGAGTGCCAACTAACAATCTCTTTAACAACAAATGACATAAATACTCTGTTCCATAACATTTTAACACGAAAGCAAGTCATTACAAATATTAATCTATTTTGTGGATTTCGTTCCACAACATTTACCAAAACAAGCAAAATAAAACTAGAGACATGTAAACACGACCACTAACACTATCCTAAAACACCGAAAAGATAAATTCAACACTAATAACTTCTACAACAATCCTGTACAGAATAATATCCCGCAAGTGGCAAAAAATACATTTGCTAATTCCAAACGAATATCTACCATGAAAACCAAACATCCATACAAATAACAGACAACCACACATTGGAAAAATACATTGGGATAATATACTCAACGGAGAATCGGAGATTAATAACTCACCAGGATCACACTCCTGGTAAAACTTCTGCATATCTGCAATAAATCACACAAGAAAATCATTACACATTACAAATACATGATACATATGCATAAATGATAATTTTATTAGTCAGTAACCAGTAAATTCGTAGACATAAAAATCCCTAAACTAAACAACTACACAATCCACATACACCGACACACATAATGTGCCTGCACACACAAATCCCTGCATCAATTACACATTCCACACAAAGTGCACACACACACATCCCTACATTAGATTACTACACCATCCACAATTCCACATACGTAACAAACACACGAAATCACACAAACAAACAAAATCCCTACATTAAATGACTACACACGCATAAATATACCAGTTGTAAGAGCTTTGATCAAAGCAGCTCTCCGGCCTCTGAAATCATCGAAAACCTCCTCAACTGACCTCGGAACCGTTTGCCTTGCGTCCATTTCCTTCTCTTTCTCCTCCTACATCCTCAAAACCACACAAATCATCATCTAATACACACATACACAAAGCCCTCTCCCACAAATAAATACACGCACAGAATTAAACAATCCACACACACACAAATATAAAATAATAAATCAGACAATTGTCTCCCCCCCCTCTCTCACACAAAGAGAGAGATAGAGAGAGAGAGAGAGAGAGAGAGAGAGAGACAAAATGACAACCAGTCATGTAGCCTCTCTCTCTCCCTCTCTCCCTCCCTTCCTCACACACACACACTCACACAAAATAATGAATCAGTCATTTAGTATCGCTCTCTCATTCTCTCGCATATAGATACAATTAAGAACCAAAACACAAAAAACGAAATAATTTGGTTGAGAATTACAGCAGCAATCACCTGAAATTCTTGGAAATTTTTGATAAAAAGTGGTGCAAAATAAGGGGTTTAGAACAGAGCTGGGGTTTGGGAGAGATGTATACAGTGTGTTTGTGTAAATGACAGGGCATAAACTGTGTGTAATTATTGTATATATACGGAAATATGATCTGGAAACGGATGTGATGGAGATGGTGCGGGGAAAAGTTTTTTTGTGCAGGTACAACTCGGGGTTTTTTCTTCTTCTTTTATTTTTAAATTATTAATTTCTTATTTTATTTTTTTGAAAGGAAAGATTTTATTAACTAGAATCAGAAAGCAAAGTCTCCAACACAAATTGTGGAGGAGCAGAAAACAAATTGAAGCTATCCAACAAACAGGGAATTCTAGCCATAACATGAACTACCCTATTTGCTTGCCTCTTAACATGATTTATGACCGGGCTATTTCTATTTCTCATTTTAGCACGACACAAATCCAACATATTACCTTCTTCTGAAAAGTACTTTGAATTCTTGTTTAATGCATTAGCCACCTGGAGAGAATCAGTTTCAATCACCACCTGCTGCTGAGTTGATCTTTCTTCCATCCAAATCAACGCCTCATGAACCCCTATAGCTTCAGCCTCAAGGGCTGTCACTATTCCACTTATCTTCATATTTTTGCCCGCAATAAACGCACCTGCACTATCCCTGAGGACCATTCCAACTGAGAACGATGTAGCGCCCTCATACAGTGAAGCATCCACATTGAGTTTAGTCCACCCTGCATCTGGTTTTTCCCATTTGACCTCCACCTGCGTTGTTGTGTTTTCAGGCCCTCGGTCATAAGCTTGTTTCCTCCTTTGCGCGTCCTGCCATTCGGTTATTTGACGAGAGCTGAGCAAATGTATAGTGTCTGGGGAAATCAACTTAGACTCCCACACTTTTTTATTTCGACCAAACCAGATACCCCATAGAACCTTAGCAATAGTAGTCAGAGTTTCTGTTGTGCCATTGCTTAGTTTGTCCAGAAGCCATTGGGGTGCATCCTCCACTGCTCTCATATCATAAACCAAGCCGGCTTCTTCCCAGTATTTCTTAGCATAATGACAGTCAAAGAATACATGTAATAAATGCTCCACATCAGCTTCACACACAGGACATGTAATCGGACATAATACTCCTTTATTTCTTAAAAGATACCTGATAGGTAAGTTATTCCTGCAGAACCTCCACATGAAAATTTTGATTTTATGAGGCAAATCAAGATTCCAGAGCCTATTCCATCCTCTCGATTCAACTACAGCGGTCATGTCTCCATTACGGTCGTACCAAAAGTGATATCCAGATTTAACAGAGTACTTGCCATTAGCAGTAGCCATCCATGCAACTCTGTCTTTGACTTGGTTTTGAGGAATTCGAGTTTGCAGAATACACTTGACGTCGTCATCGTGAAAAGTTTGGCGTATCTTATGCTCGTCCCACTCTTTAGTATTAGAACGGAAATATGCACTAACTTTATCAGTTCTGACGCTATTAACATGATGATTCTCCACACAAAAATCTCTTTTTCCCCGTAGCCATTGATCACTGAAAATATTGATGTCAGTTCCATCTCCTAAAACCCACTTGAAACCTTTACATAACTCTTCTTTAGCTTTCCACAAACCGGTCCAGATAAAGCTTGAGTTAGAACCTTTTTTCGCTTTCAGTAAGTGGCCATCATGAAAATATTTAGCTTTGTAGATTCTAGTGACCAGAGCATTAGGATTTGACATAAAATTCCAGACATGTTTCCCTAGTAAAGCCAGGTTGAAGCTAGTGAGGCTCCTGAAACCCATCCCTCCTTTACTTTTTGCCATGCACATCCTCTCCCAAGCAAGCCATCGAACTCCTTTATTGTTGCTGTTACTAGACTGCCACCTGTACCCGTTCATCATTCTTTCAATTTCTTGACTTAAGGATTTCGGGATTAAAAAACAAGACATGCAGTAAGAAGGTATTGACTGAGCAACATTCTTGATCATGATTGTTTTACCTGCTCGTGACAAAGTTTTATTACTCCATCCTTGAATTCTCTTCCACACTCTTTCTTTTAGGAAACTGAAGACCCGTTTCTTTGATCTCCCTACCAACGAAGGTAGCCCCAGATATTTGCTATCTCCCAACGCATTCGAAACCCCCACAATATCCGTTATCTCCTTTTGTTTGTCACGCCTGACATTCGCACTGAAAAAAATCCCTGACTTTTGATAATTGATCGCTTGTCCTGAATAATACTCATAAGAATTTAATAGCCTTTTAACAGTGTCAGTTTCCTCCTTCGAGGCTTTGAAGAACATGAAGCTGTCATCCGCGAACAGAAGGTGAGTTACAGCCGGTGCTAGTGGACTGATTTTGAATCCATGTACATGCCCTGCTACTGCAGCTTCGTTAATATTATGAGACAGCCCCTCGACGCATAGGAGAAAAAGGTAAGGAGATAATGGATCTCCTTGCCGTAAACCTCTGCTAGGAGTTATAGGGCCTACTAATGAACCGTTGAAGCACACATTATATTGCACTGTAGTCACACAAAGTAACATCCAGCGAATCCACTTATCAGAAAACCCCATTACTTCCATTCTGTGTCTCAAGAAAGACCAATCAACACGATCATAAGCGTTACTTATGTCTAACTTTAAGGCCACCTCACCATCGTTTCCAGACTTTTTCAGTTTCATGTGATGAATGATCTCAAAGGCAATAAGGACATTATCAGTTATGCTCCGGCCTGGAACGAATGCAGACTGATTTTCCGAGATTGTGTCAGGAAGAATCATCTTCAACCTGTTTGCGAGAACTTTTGCAAGAATTTTATAGAGGACATTACATAGAGCTATAGGTCGCAAATCTGCTAAATTCCCCACATTTTCTTTCTTTGGTATAAGAACCAGATTCGTATTATTCAACTCAGCAGGGAAAGAAACATCATCCAGCCACTTTTTACAACAGTTGAATACCTCCAACCCCATGAGCTGCCAAAAATGTTGGAAGAAAGCCGGACTAAATCCGTCCGGGCCTGACGCCTTATTAGGATGCATCTGCTTAACAGCCACATCAAATTCTGCAAATGTCAAGTCTGCAATCAGTTTAGCATTCTGAGTATCCGTGAGCACACCCGTCTCAGAGTTGTTTTCATGGTGAATTCCTGGCCTTGGGCTATTAAAAACACCTTTATAGTATTCCTTCGTCAACTCACACATCGCATCGTGGTTATCAATCAAGTCCCCCGCATCATTTTTCAAATGACTAATATGATTGAGTTTCTTCTTCGATGATGCCTGGGCATGAAAAAATTTTGAGTTAGTGTCTCCTTCCGTAAGCCAAAAAGCCTTTGCTCTTTGCTTCCAATATTGTTCTTCATGAAGCAGTAAATCATTCAACCGATCCCTTTCCTCGAAATACTTTTTGACACCATCTTCATCTTCTCTATTAACAAGCTCATTCAGTACCTCTTTCTGTTTTTTGACTTTCTCTCTAAATTTATGAAAAAAATTCCTTCCCCATTTAGCCATAAAGGAAGAAACCGAAATAAGCTTTGGAAGCAGATGAGTTGGAGGTAAATCTTTCCAGAACGTCGACACCTCTTCATGAAAAGTTTGCTCCTTTAACCACGTATTCTCAAAATGAAATCTGAACTGTTTCCTAGAAAAAGAGAAAGCTGCAAGGTCTAGTTTTATAGGATCATGATCAGAGCGAGTTGTGTGTATTACAGAGAGACTACACAGGGGAAATTTATGCCACCATGTGTCCATTGCAAAAGCTCTATCAAGCCTCTCCCGCACCCAATTCGGGGTGCCTTTGCTCTTCTCCCAAGTAAACTCACCTCCAGTTAGATCAATTTCAGAAAGAGAACAATCTTCAATAGCCGATCGGAATCCATCAAAGAGAGCTTGAGGATGAGGATGAATCCCCTTTTTATCAGTGACATACAACATGTCATTAAAGTCTCCGAATATGCACCAGGGGATTTGATCCTGCCCTGCTAAGTTCCTTAAAAAGTCCCAAGATTCTTGTCGACGAGCTCTTTCTGGAAATCCGTAGAAGCAAGTTAATCTCCAAGCAGGGAGATTCCTTTCCATTACATGAACATCAATGTGATTAGAGGAAGAATTCACTATCTTACAGCTAAAATTATTCCTCCAGAAAACTGCCAAGCCACCTCCTTGGCCAACTCTATCCACAGCAAAGTAATCTGCAAAGCCAAACTTCGAGCATAATTCTGCTATACTATCACCTGTTACTAAAGTTTCTGACAAAAATAACAAAGAGGGTTTATGGGAATTAATCAAGTCCCCTAGAATCCGAACTGCGCAGAGTTTCCCCATCCCCCGGCAGTTCCAGCTTAATAGAATCATTGCGACTGGCTAGCTTGCTTAGCAAGCTTAGCCAAAACATGATGAGAGGATGCTGAACAATCCATTTCAGAAAGAACAGCTTCCCTATGTGTACCCTTTATGATTTTCGAATATCATTAATATCCATTACAGTGTTTGATGCAGGCCCACTTCTCCTTCTCTTCCTATCTTCTATATTCAGCCCACTACTTTCCTCCGCATCAGGCCCAATATAATTATTTGAAATTTGGATAGCTCCCGCTACTACAGATGGTGATAGCTGATTTTCCGCAAACACAGGATTGCTAACCATAATTGGACCAGAATCCCTTGAAACTCGACTTACAGTTATATCTTTATTTTGTACTCCTGAATTCTCGCCCGTGAAACCTGGGCCGTTATTATCTCCCCCCATTTTCGCCTCCCAATCCTTATCTCCCTCCTCCCCTGCCCGGCCACCTTTCTCGGCGGCGCCTCTAGCCAGACACCCCACTCTTTAGCCACTTCATCACCTCTTTTGTCCATGAATCTCCTACAGAATCTCTCAGTATGTGTTACAAGTCCGCACACAAAGCAGAAATATCCAAGTCTTTCATATTTGCAAGTAACTGTAAAGTCCGAACCATCTTTTCTTTTAATTTTCTTTCTCCTCTTGAGTGGCCTCCGGACGTCAATCCTTATTTGAATGCGCATGAACTCCCTCCATATGCTTGTATTGTTCTTAGCATCATACATAAGAAACTCTCCAAAAAAATCCCCCAGTTGCTTGCCCACTGCCTCCGACATAAACCCAGATGGAAGGTTATGAATCTGTACCCATATGTTCATGAACCACAATGGAACTTTTAATGGTTCCTCGCCCGATGGAATCCTCTCAAGCAGCAACATTGCATTATCGAATGACCAAGGCCCTCCATTCAACACCCACAACATGTCTTCCTTGTGGTAAAATTGTAGTAAAAAGATGCCTGGATCAATTTCTTTAATAGTCATTCCCATCGCCGGTTTCCAAATATCTGCCATCTTTGTCTTCATGGCCCTAGTGTTGATATTCTTCTCCGTGAGATACCTCCCAATCAAGCATAACTCATATTTATTGACTTCTTCCTCCACATCTCCATCAAAAACAAAATCCTCATTCTCCTCTTCTTCGATATTCAAATCTGCCATTTGTTCATCTAGATTTTGATATCGAGCCATCGAACTCTCACAATTCGGTACGACCAGAAAGGAGAGAAGAAACAAAACTCTCACAAAGAACTTTGGAGAGAAACTTAACAGTAACGGGCGCAAGTTTAATATTTTTCCGAAGAAGGTTAAAAATCCATTAGAAACGTTTTTGAATTTGTAGGATACTTAGTTGGCAAAATTTGTTAATTTCTTATTCTTCGCACATGCGATCATTTTGTATCAGGAGATAAATGTATTTTACGCCCCTACTATATTCATTCCTGAATTTATATAAAAAATTAAAATATAAATTACATCTCTTGAGTCTTGACCAGCATATTTATTTACATCCCTTCCATTAATTACTAAAAAAATAAGAATATTTTAGATTTCTATATTCAAATTATTCTATATTTAAATTTATTCTTTATTCGAAATAAATTATTTATATAAATATATTTTTAGTAAAAAATTCTCCCCATACACACTAAAGAACTCTAAACAAAATTTTTTAAATTAATTTAAATTTTAAATTAATTCATCCTTATTATTCATAATAAAATTATTAAAATATTAAAAATGATAAAAATCGGCAACATCTGTCTAACACATACTTCTAATATTAAGACAAAATTCTAATACTAGGACACTTTTAAAATATCATATATTAGTTAAGAAGCTGCACTTTGCGGCGGTTTTTAGAAATATATTAACGATCAAAAAACAATATTTACAGAACAAAATTAAATTTTATATTGTTAGTGTCATGCGAAATGGGTTATATTTGATTTGTCACTTCGATTTCAGTTTTATTATTCTTTTCATCTTATTTTATAAATATCTTTATATTCCTTTCATTATATATAAAGAAATAAAGTTATTAATTATATGTGTAATATAATGCTTCATATATCCAGTAATAATATAATGATAAATTAAATAGTCAAAACATATTCATGAACTAAATATACTAAATATTTATATGATAAAATATTATATTACACTTGCAATTTAAAGAGATGAATTTATGTGTATCGAAATTATAATATATTAAGAGGGGTGTATTAGATTGGAATTTTTAAAGCATTTTTTTCATTCATGAAGTCCGAGGGTACTCGATTGAGATTGTTTGAAATCTATTAAAATCTTGGGTATTCAATTGCGATTTTAAATTATACTTAAAAATCTGGTGGTATTTAATTGAGATTTTAAATTATATTTTAAAATTCCATGGTATTCAATTGGGATTGTTTAAAATCCATTAAAATCTGATGGTATTCAAATGCTGATGGATTTTTTTGGATTTTATAACATAATGGATTTTGTGGGATTTTACAGTGTATTTTATGTTTTTTGAAATCCTATTAAAATCATGATATTTTGAAGCATTGTGTTTAAATCCTATCAACTCTTTGACATTCTATCAAGAATCCGCACAAAATCAAAATCACATACAATCTATTAAAATTCATAAACTAAAAACAATCCATTAAAATCCCAATCGAATACAAATAATATCCGCCCTCAATTTATAAAGGTCGAATATTGAATTTTCCTGAAATATTTTAATGTCGGAAAGTACTGAATTATCAAAAATAATTTATATCTAAAATATGCATTCCCTCCCCAAAGTCTTGGAAGA
The DNA here is from genome assembly GCF_001625215.2 of Daucus carota subsp. sativus. Classification (NCBI taxonomy): domain Eukaryota; kingdom Viridiplantae; phylum Streptophyta; class Magnoliopsida; order Apiales; family Apiaceae; genus Daucus; species Daucus carota. The sequence continues at coordinate 18,838,512 of NC_030386.2, forward strand.
CCAAATGTTATAGTCTAAAACTCCTTTCCAATAACTTTGAATAATTTATATCTAAAATGTTATTGGCAGTTTTGAAACTTTCTTCCAATTAAAAAGACATTTTTCAATTTTTTTTGCAATATATTCAAAATTAAAAAATTAATCTATTTTTTTATATTTATAATTAAAAAATTCCAGAAAATTATAATAGTTGAACGGAGCTCTCTAAGCGGCCCGCCTACATGCTACTCACGCTTCTTCTTTGTATAAGTATATATATTGATGATTGATAGAGGTGAATTACATATATATATAAGAAAATTCTACATATATATTTTATATACTATATTCAGAAATATCAATTAAAAATATTTATTAATTATTGAACTTTTATACATGTGATAATCTGGCCAAGTAGTCTCTCTTACTATGCAGCATTTCATATCCAATCGAATAATCGATAGTGCATGCAACTCAAGAAATATTTGAGCCTTATCGATTGTAGAAGCACGAATACTATAACATTCAAGTCTACTAACCTGCCAATAAACATTACACAAGCTCGGAAAACTATATGCTACCAGAGAACCTCCCTAAGAATGCACCATGATCTCTGCTTGCAGTTGCTTCAGGAATGGAATTCCAGTCCCACATTACTCTATCCGAATACGCGCTTTGAGCTGATTCAGCCGGGAACACTGCGAGAGTGAGTGACTGCAATTGCTGCGCAGGCTGCAACACATTATTAGCCGAAAGCTGCAATGTGTCCGGAAAGAATTGGTGTGGCTGGTTAACCGAAGCCTGATGGTAGCTAATTAGTGTATGGAAATCATGGATCGTGTTCGGGCTATTTATCAGTAAACTAGAGCTCGGGTTTTGGCTTGAGAGGCATAGGGATGTCGTCCCAATGTCTTCGGTTGTGCTGTCTGCACTGATTGTGTCACTGAGTTTCTGCGAGGTTTGTTGGACTGTTTGGTCTCCGAAAACTTGTAGTTTCTCCATTGCGTGATGTTGTGCTGGAGGATCGCGATCATGTCGTTTGGTAGAAGGATTAGTTCTTGATGAGGAAGCTCGAGTTGGGAGAATTCGGGGGAGGGAGGGATGATCTTCCACTCCTGGTCTCTTGTACACTCTACAAAGAGAGATTTCAGCCTGTGTACATACATAAACGCGTGATTAGGATCAGATTCTCTGTTAATTGACGATTAAATATGTAATTCTTCGTTCGAGCCTCTAGGGTTGCCTTTAGTATTTATTGCCTGCGGTGTTTCAGGTTGTGAATTAAATGCTACCAGTGAATAAGTTTAGAAGATTATACCAAGTCGAAAATAAATTGAATTGTAGGCCAATCGATCAAATTTACCCGTGTTTCTGGTAGTGTGGTGCTCCGACTAATCATCTATGTACAGCAAATGATTCGTTTCTACAAAGTACTATAAATGTAAAAGCAATTGAGACTCACTTTTTGTAGCCGCTCAGTTTCATGGTGTGGCAAGCGATATTCATTCATGATCCAACTAGTTCGAATGCCTTTCGGAGCTTTGCCTGTGTAGAAAACAAGAGTCTTCTTCAATCCAATCGACCGGAGATTCTCGGTCCGAATCATTCTGTCTGCTCCGGTAGCCTTCCAGTATCCTGAAGTGGTCACACGATTCGGCCGATCTCCATTTCTGTACTTCTTATCTCTCGGCACATAGAAGAACCACTCTTTTTCTCCAATCGCCGCGAAAGCTGCAGCACAATACACCAAAATCAAATTACTAAGTTATCAGTTTTCCTAAAATCTAATAACGTTAAAACATGTCACGAACGTGAAATGATCGATAAAAATCAAAATATTAAATTATCAGTTATTCTAAAATCTCTAACATATGACACGAATGTGAAATGATCGATAAATATCAAAATATTAACCCTAATAGGGCATTATATTCGGTTCTGGTACTACAAGAAAAACGGTCATTTCCTGCACGAGATCTCCATACATACCGGGAAGTTCCCAAGGGTCGTAGCGATAAAGATCAAGAAAAGTGATGAGCTCGACATTGAACCGCTTGCCCTCGACCATACGGCGAAGATAAAACTCCACGAGTTCTTCTTCGGTTGGATGGAACCGAAAACCGGGCATCACCATGTCATGCTCGTGCTCGTCTTCGTCATCGTCTTTGTGGTCTAGGTGGTGATTTTGGCTCATGGTGGAAGATGCGATTGTCATAAGCTAATGCTAGTGTTTCAGAAAACAAACTCATTTTTATTTTTATTTATTTTGTATTTATAGAGATATTATGGACCTTAGGGTACGATAAGATGGTGCTAGTGGAGCAAGTTGTGCAGTTTTGTCCAAAATTAAGTACTGAAATAATTGGTTTTAGGTCTAAAAGTCAATCCTCTTCTCTCTGGCTCGAGAGAGATGGAGAGAGATAGGAAGAGATGGATGTATGACAAAGGACAATATTAAACATCAAGGACAATTAGGTTGGACAGTATGATACATCGTTAGCGGTGAGTTTGGAAGCTTTCGTAATATATGGGCAATAAAAACTTAAGATAATGGTTTCTTATTAAAATTGTTCGGGAGGATAACTATATATTTGGAAAATTCTATAATAATAATAATTAGAATTTAATTAAATTATATTAGCAAACCGATAATTTTTTCTTAAAAATGTAGCTTTTACACTATCATTTTTATATTATAAGTCATTAGTATAAATAATAAATATTTTAATTATATGTTTATATATATTTTTATTATCTAGTTCCATTTTTTTCCTCATATTAATTGGTGATTATGTGTTTTTTGATGTTACGAGAAAAATATTATTTTTCTTATATTGATTTTTAATTTATCCTAGATAACATTAAAATTAAAAAGAGCTGGACGATGATTTGTGTTTGTCTTAAAGAACATGTTAGAGTTAAAAAAACTAAATGATGCTTCGTATTTATTTTCGAGTACGAATAAATTATAATTAAAAATAGATATGTTGGTCTGTCTTTCGTTATTTATATAATTATTTTTATTTTCTGTTTAAAAACTAGAAAAAAATATAATTTAATGATTAAAAAAATGCGAGCAAACTCTATTTCTTATTATTATAGTATAGTATAATATAGATGATTTTGAATAATTATTGGATCATTTGACTGGATTTAAGAAGAAATAATTATTATTTAAAATTAAAAAATTGGAATATAGATAATTTCGATAATTCATGCTAGAACGCTTTTGATTTAAAGCTATACAGTATTTTGAGGGAAAAAACACAGAAATAAAGAGTAGAATGTTGCAAAAAAACACTTAACTACACAAGAAAAAAAGAAGGAAAAAATTTCAACTTCATACGAGCATATTCCGTTTTCTCAAGTGCTGAGAAGTTGAAGTTCCCCGACAAGAACCAGGGGGCAGCTAATAAGAGGACGTACCCTGTGACATGACCCGCAGTGACTCGATTGACTTTCAGAAACTCCTCCTCCTGCAACAAATTATCTGGTTGTGTGTAGAACTTGTTTGTGCGGTGGAGTTGGTGATACCCTGATAGCTACACATCACCGAAATCATATATAATCAAGCAAGTAAAAACAAGGATAATAAATTGAGTAAAACGAGTGCATTTTGTATTTTTTGTCATTATTAAAAGGCCAGGTCGTCACGGGCTTTCTCGATTTTTGACTTTGCCAGTTATCCTTTGCTCTTGCATCATTCTCTAGCCAGAAATGCCGGGTGCAGCGATGACACGACAACGGATCAGATTATTTTCGGATATAGGAGTATATATTTTTCGAGTTATTTGTAACATATTGCTTCGCGAATTCATGATTTTTAATATTAGGTGCCCATTACATTTAAGTTTATCATGTTTTTTCAAATAAGTTTATTATGTTTATGATAAAAACATTTAAATAATATTTTTGGATGATTAATCTTTAAGCGGGAGAACGTTTAATGGCTCAAATTTTGAATGTGCAATAAAATAATCATGTTTATCGGCTCTGTAATTTCAAATTAGATTGATACGGAAGATATCGATACGATTACATGCAGTGATTTAAATGACAACGCTTTGTTTGCGAGCGATGTGTACCGTTGTTCTGCACTTTTCAAAAAGTGTTGTGAACACATTTGCAATTTTTTTTTATGTTGTGTTATTCTCCGGCAAAAGAATAGTATTCTCAAACTAAACGTATTTTTCATAGAGTATGATCCTACAATTTTATATCGATTTGTGAGAGGATTGTGCAAGTAATTGCTTTTACGAGTGGCACTATCTCAAAATGAAAAACTGTGCTTTGCTTTTCCGGAAACAAACTAAGGATCTGTTTGGGAGTGCTGTTAAAAATTGTTGTGCTGTCAGAAAAAGTGCTGATAAAATAAGTGCTGTTGTAGAAATCAGATAATTGTTTAGTAATTTTTTGATATTTACTTATTTTGAGTTATAATATTAAAAAAATAATGTTTTTGGTGAGGTTTTATAATGAAGTCTATAAAAGCATTCTGCAAAAGCTGAAAAGCAGCTTTTTCCAAAAGCATGGGAGGACCTGCTTTTTCTAACAGCAGCTTTTCAGCTAAAAACTGTTGTTCGGAAAAGCTGCTTTTCGATTTACCAAACAGTTTTTCACCTGCTTTTCAGCAAAAAGCTGTTGTTGCTGTCTGCAACAGCAACCCCAAACGGTACCTAAGAAAATGTAAACAAACTGGGCCTATATCGGAAAAGAATCTGGGCCAGCCCATAAATCATAGGCACGTGTCTAACCTTCGACATACGAGCTCGCTGTAGTGTAGCCTAGATAGAGCTGAGCAAAACCGAATCGAAACCGAAAAATCGGACCGGACCGAATAATTTAGGTCCGGTTCGGTCCTAATTTTTTGAAGGTTCGGTCCGTTCGGGTATTTAGGTCCGGATCGAAATAAAATATGGTCCGGTCCGGTCCCCATCGAAAAATTTCGGTCCTGAACCGAACGGACCGAACTTTTATATATAATATAAATAATATTTTTATTTTATATATTAAATAACATATTATACTTACACTATCTAATATCTATATTCACTCTCGAGACTCTAACCCTAATCTAATCAGCATATCTAATCTGATGACTACTTAACTATCCACGACGCCGCACAGTCACACGCAGGCGCAGCACACGCATTACACGCACGTCGTCACAGCATCTATTCGATACTCCACAGATTCTATTCACAGCCTCAGGTGCTAATACAAACTAGCACTTTAGCAGACTAATGTCATGGTTTTAGTTTTTAAAATTTGTAAACTTAAGGCTAGTTTGGAGTGGTGTTTTGAATGTTACTTAGCTCTCTAGATTATATGTGTTGGTAGCTGCATCTTTTTATCATTAATTATGCTTGATGGCTTCCTTTTAACAAATTAATTTGAAATTTTTTTAAAAAGTTCGGTTTTCGCTTATTTATGAGAATCAATAATTTTAAAATTATTTATTCATCTGTTCAAAAAAAAATTATTTATTCAAAATTACTCATTTTCTGTTAAGATTAGAACTTTCAAAAAGTATTTTGTCTATGTAATAAAAGAAATTTGAATATTTTAAATAAATGTATACAATAAAATTTTAATTATATATCTCTAATCACAAAATATTTTGTTTTATCTTATATTAGAGCATTTCCGATGGTTGAAAATGGTTCGCTAAATTGTATATTCTAAATATTATGTAAAATTTGTTTAATTTATAAGACATTGCTTCGATGGCACCAGTTATATTAAAAAAATTATATGTTATTATTATTTCACGTTGTTATAGATAGAATTTATTGTTTTAATATAATAAAGCTGATGCGGATTATAATTATAGAAAAGGATTTATTGAAATTTATACATAATATCTATAAATTTATTTTTAAAATGTCATATCAATTTTTAACTAAAATTTTTATAGAATTCGAGATGCTCAAAGCACCACAATTTTCCAATCACCCCCAAGTAGAGAGACGCATCAGGATTCAGGGGTGTCAATAGTCAAACAAGTACAAACTTTAGATTCAGATCTCTACAATCTACTAAACTCATAACTCCTTTGACCTCGAACGTAAAAATCGCCAAATTGCAGTGCTCCTCACCATTTAAAAATCTAAATAACGTGATCCCAAATGCTCATAAATGCCCCCATCTCAAACACAACAATGTACATATTGCACATTACTATTAAGCAGCAACATTGTAACTTGCTACAATTTTGCACCTCATTTCTAAGCAAAAACAGTTCAGAAAATCTAAGATGGGAAGTAAAGATGAAGACCATCCAAAGAAGAAACTCTATCAACTAAGTATTCAAACCAAGCTCAAGCTCAAGATAATTTTGCTTATCCTTCTTACCAACCTTGTCACTATCTACATTTTCAGTGGCCCTTTGCAGCCAATCTCCAAGTACACTCAGAATCTGGCTATTCCTCTGTGGGACTCTACAGGTCTGCTGCATCAGCTCAATACTACTCAACATGAGCTTGCTGGTAGTCATTCTCAGATACAGGATTTACGACGAAAGCTAGCTACTACTACTTCACTCATTGAGTCACTGCTTGTTGAGCTTGCTAGCCTTCGTGAGTCTGGAAAGAGCACGCAGGGTGGTGATGCTGAGTTCTTGGACTTGTCGGATGAGGTGAAGCTTGCTGTTGGTCCTCATAAGCTCCCGCTTGGGTTTTCGCCTAGAAGTGGATCTGATAGTGTGCATCCTCCTGTTGGAGGGGGGTGTTTGAAGTTTCCGAAAGAGTTGGCACAGTATATGGCTTATGACATTGGTGGAGAGTGTCCAGCTGATGATGTTTTTGCACAGAGACTTATGCTTAAAGGGTGTGAGCCGCTGCCTAGGAGGCGGTGCCACCCTAAGTCGCCCTTGGGCTACGTGGAGCCAACACGAGTTCCAGAGAGCCTGTGGACGACTCCACATGATAAAAGCATCATTTGGGATCCTTACACTTGTAAAAACTACAAGTGTCTTGTAGACAGACAGAAATCTCCTGGTTTTTATGATTGTAAAGATTGTTTTAATTTGAAAGGAAGAGAAAGATCAAGGTGGCTTGTTGACAATGGAGGCCTTGATTATGGGATGAATGAAGTTCTTCGTACAAAACCTGCGGGAAGCATTCGAATTGGCCTGGATATTGGAGGTGGTACAGGGACTTTTGCAGCTCGGATGAAAGAGAGAAACATTACCATTATCACAAGCACAATGAATATTGATGGTCCGTTCAACAGCTTCATTGCATCCAGGGGATTGATTCCGATGCATGTCAGTGTATTCCAGAGGCTTCCTTTCTTTGAAAACACATTGGATATTGTGCATTCAATGCATATTCTGAGCAACTGGATCCCAGATACAATGCTTGAGTTCACATTGTATGATATTTACAGGGTGATGAGGCCAGGGGGGCTGTTCTGGCTCGATCATTTCTTCTGCATTGGATCACAGTTGAATGGAACATATGTGCCTATGTTGGATCGCGTTGGATTCAAGAAACTGAGGTGGAATGCAGGACAGAAGCTTGATCGTGGAGCAGAAATGAATGAGTGGTATTTCTCTGCCTTGTTAGAGAAACCAATGACTTGAGAAAGTTCTCTGTACAAGTCCATCCACAATAGACAATCAGTTTGTATGATACAAATATGAATAAGCATAATAATCAGAATCAGAATATGACATATATGATGTAACAACACATTTGTAATATTTCTACAGCAATATTCCTTGTTATAACTTAGCATTAAACAAATTCTTGTTATTGCCTCTCAGTTATATCATATATAGCACCACATTTCTTTAGGCAAACCTATTATAGACTGCAGCAGTGGACAAGAATCTATGGTAAGTTTCTCAGGCTTGCTAAGGGTTTCAAAGAAGTCCACGATGCTTGTAAATAAATTCCTATTGAGGTTCAAATCCTTTAATGACGATGATTTAATTAAAATATTTAGGGGGAAGAAATTATTCGATAAATTGCAATTTGCAAGACTCAATACCCCTATAAACTGTGGGAAAGAGGCCAGAGTTGGGAGTCCTTTCTGCCTATTCCATCACCATTAGTTTAAGCAATTTCAAATTCCTCAGGCCCACTGAAAACTCAATAAGACTAGAGCAACCAGAGATTAATTTTATGAGATAATAGTGTGCTTGTGTTTCTGGGAAATCTAATTTTTCACACGTTTACATACAGGGAAACAAGTCCCTTCGCAAATTTAATGGTAACTCATTCTGTACAACCATTAAGTATCAATCTCTCAAGTTTTGGGAGTTTGAGAAGTCTGGACTTGTAGTAAGGCTTCTAGAATGACTAAGATTGCGGATTTTCAGTGCTGAAAGACGCTGTCATCGGAAAAGTATATATTAAAAGTTTAAAACCGGGCAACTGAATAAATGATATATGTATCAAAACCAATTGTTCAAGAGAAACCACTGGTGCCATACCTTGAATCCTTCCATACTCGCGTCAAGCTACTCCTCTGCATATCAAGACCAACCAGTCTCTGCGAAGACAAATCATTACAGCTCCACATTCGAAATGACATCTATTGCCAACAAACATTGTAATCTTCTAGTAAATTCTCCATAGCTTTGTGTGAGGCCTACAGTATTGAGCTGAAGAAACTCTAGCTGCTGCATCATTGCAGATACATCAGTATCTAAGTCCACGTCATACGACTTTCTTCTCTATCTATTTGACTATTTTTATGTTTTTTTTTTTTTTGTCACAAGATACTTTCTCGTATAAAGAATTGTATCCGAATATAATAGCAGCTGCAAGGAGTTCCTTTCGTTCAAAAAAGTTTACCATCTAACCCTCGAACATGCATAGATGACCGAGGACATTTAGACAATAAAACTTTAATGTTCGATAAGAAAACACCCATAAGAGGTCCCGCTATCAATATTTTTTCCACTCGCATACCCTGACAAAATACAATGCAAAAAAGAAAATAATAAGTTCATATAGAAAATAAAACTATCTAAAAAGGAAAAGGAAAAGAGTCAACAAACTCATAATTAAAATATAATATAAATATTAAAGAATAAGGAAAGTAAAATAAAACTAAATTAAAATAAATCTTTAAAAATCTACACCAAAGAGATAGTGAGATCTCTTTGGTTAGATACCTAATAAAATAATACATAATAAAATTTAAATCCCAACAGATAATATCAAATAATATTAAAAATATAAATAAGAAAGTATAATTGAAAACTGAAAACATATCTAGCCATATCTATTTGAATATAAGACACAATCTTGGCAAACAAATGTATCCTGATTTTAGCTAATTACCATTATCAACACTATAAATTTCGTATACACCAATTAAACATTCAACCATTAATGGCGCAATATTGCCTCATTAAGGCACAATAAAGCCATCATAAATGGCCCCCATGAATTATTAAAATTCAGGTACAATAATCAGCAACAAATTTCTACCAATTAATTATCTAATTAAAACACAAAATTCAAATTATAGCATGTTACATATAACTAAAAGTCAAATTCTAAAGATAAACAAATTTAAAGATAGTCAACTTACCATTCAAAGAATAACTAAAATTAAGATCTACAATTACTACTATTAAAACTAAACAATATCCAAAATTACAGAACTAAAACTGAAATCATGCAATAAAATTAGACGATCGGGATGATCTAATTTCACAACACGTACAAAATAAGTCACCGCAACACTAACTCCACCGCCACGGTCCAATAACTACAAACATACATCATGGACACTAGCGAAGGACTAAGAATAAAAAAAACTAAGAATCGAAAAGGAAGATACAATAACAAATAAAAACTAACTAATCATATAATACAAGATTGATAACACATATCTAATCTCTTGAAATTCGGACAAAAAATAAATAAAAAAAGACGAAATATGATACGATACAACTCATAACAGAATGGATTCAAGCACACAATTATACCTAATCATGAAAAACGAAATATGAATCACATCGCAAAAACTATACCGTAAATCAACAAATAATCACATAATAATAATCACGTAGTATTATGTTTTGAAAAGATCACACTTGTTTTTCCTTTTCTTTCTGTCAATGAGTTCCGCAGATATGAGCAATGCTAATCTTGAACACTTTGACTTGGTCAAAATTGATGTGTTGGAATGGACCCATATGAATGATCGTCTCGCATCTCCGATCAGCTTGATATAGCGTTAACATGATGATGGAACAAAGAACATGATATTTAAAAACTTCCTTCGGCTGCCCTCGCGGAGGAGATGAACGAAAGTAAATAATTGATGCGTAAGAAATGATGAGAATCAGGATTTGAAACTTCTTAAAGAGAGAGAGTTTAGATGTAGAATGCTGACTTTTGTTTCAGAAACTTTTGAATTCAAAACTTCGTAAGAAATGGCTTTTGACTATTTTTATGTTGAACTTGAAGGCTACAGCTTTGACTGCTATTGTACCCTGTTGCAGAAAAGTAGGTACATCAGATACAAAACAGCCTCACTAGAAGTGTGTTTTCTTAAATTTTTCCCCGTCAAAGCAATAATAGTTAAGCCATAACCTACTTCATTCTCCAGGCTCATCAGGTTATTCATTGTGAACAATATATAGTTTCCCATGTCCCTCATTAAAAGATGAATCATCATTTTTCTACCAAATCATTTTTCGAAAGACATCGATCAACGGGTTGAAAAATACCAACAACTTCTTGCAGCTAACATGCATTAGATATATATCAATTATTAACTGTATGATTATGGTATTCTCTAGAAATAAAAAAAGTAATATAAAGGAATATATTCTTCACATCATCATCTGGCAAGGAGTCAGAACCTTATATTAAGTTATCCGACAATGTCACCATCAGGAATGGTTTCTAATTTCTTACCAACAAGAAAAGAGCCAAAATCAGTAGAGCTAAAGGAAGTCCTCCACAAAGTTAAATAACTATAACAAAAATTGGATGTCAGAAGAATGCCCTTTAGGTATAAAAGTATCATGTACATGAACCTAACAAAAAAACCCTTAAAATTTGATAATTGTTCGTTATGAAAAGGTCCGGACATTAGAATTTATTTATTATTTTAATGGTTTTGTGGACTGTGGTTTAACTGATGAAAAGTTTACCTGGTCACTTTCTTTTGTGAATATAATTCTGAAAGACATAAAATAATTAGTTATAAGATATTTGGTTAGTAAATGAATATGCAAAAGAAAAGTGTGATTAACAACACAAAATGGAGGTTAATATCCAGTATGGTATCAAGTATGTTAATAAGAATCGTGGTTTTTAAGAAGTTATTCTGAATGCAAATGATGTTATTGTTGGAGTAACTTTGATTCTATATTGTAGACATATTTTTGGAGTTGTTTAGAGTTAACTCACGATTCCTGAGATTTTGTTTGTTTATTTAAGAAGTCGTGTTGCGCCCTTTATTAGCTAATGGAGGTTAGTTTTTAAATTATTGAATTTAGCAAAAATTGTTGTATAGCTGTTTAGAGTTAACTCACGATTCCTGAGATTTTGTTTGTTTATTTAAGAAGTCGTGTTGCGCCCTTTATTAGCTAATGGAGGTTAGTTTTTAAATTATTGAATTTGGCGAAAATTGTTGTAAGTTGTAACTAGCAACTTTCAACTGGGGGCCGTCCTAATATATAGGAAAATCTTAAAAGTATAGCCCGAATCGATATGAAGTTCAACTCTAGAGCATAATTGTTAACAGAGGAATTTGGTAGTCAACAAAATTCGAGGTTGTAGCCGGAATCAAGATTTGTGACGGTCGCTACTCGTACCGCAGAGTGGTGGTGATGTATGTAGATGTGGCTGAGATCGTAGACTAGAGTTCGTGATTGCGAAAAAGACTAGGGTTCCTTCACTAGTATCTTGCTCTCAAGAATTGCCGATGCCTAAAATGTGCCTACGTACCCCGTTTTATAGGGAATCAAGCCGGACGTAGTTCTATTCTCCTAAGATACCTACTTGGATTCGGTTTCCCCTTCTGCCGCGTTCCTGAAAGGGGCCCAATACGATGATGCCTAGTAATGCGTCTTGTAGACTCTCGAGCGGTCCAAGACTTACCCCAAATGAAAAAGGCCTTTCTATACTCCCTAATGAGGACAACTCACCAGACTACATAGATAGAGCCTTCCTCGATATATCTTCAAGAAGGTTCCATAAGCTCCCCGACAAGGACAACTTGCCAGACTAGGTCTTCTCTAGTCTTCATCCTCTACCTCCCAAGAAGGACGACTCCTCAGAATACAAGGTAGAGTCTTCTACTGTCAACAGTAGGCCCCACATATGCTTAAGGGCATCCCCCTGAGCACAATATGTCACATCATGTCCTTATCATCATGTAAACTATCTTCATATATTAATGTGTCCTCAACAACAGGGCGCGCCATGAAAAAAGGGCGCGGCCACATATGACCCGGCTCAATCACAAACACTCCAGCCTAATATAGTCTTTCGTCATCATCTTCATGGGCCTGGCCCACAAAGTTGGTCTTCATTTAAATCATTTCCTTTTAAAATTGAGATGTGTCTTCTTCCTCCAACTAAGGCGCGCCCTCACTGGAGGTCCTTTTGGACGCGGTCAAATATGTGGGCGCGCCCACATATTGCCGAGCCTAATATTGAGCGTGTCAGTCCATATCTTCATCTTCTTTATGGGCCTAGCCCATCAGTAAGGTCCATGTTGAATTTTGGATATAACAATAACTTCTAAGGAACACCTTGTATGCCAACTCGGATCATAATCTGTCACTTGCAATAACATACTGTAATAAGCTTGCCTAGAAGAAGGAAAGTCTGAATTGCAAGTACATTGTCCATATTGTATGAGAGATGTCAACATTTCAGAAAAGAGCACGGCCAACCATGTCAAAGCTGAACATTTTAATTGCTGCTCGATCTGGGGTGCCAGAAATACATCAGCCTGCAAGTGAAAATTGCATAACTTGTAATATAAGTTAGTATTCAGTAGCTTGATAAACTATGTCGTACTCAGGTGTGTAGATGTTCTACCAATCTATGTGAGACGGATATTTAATATCTACTATTAGAAATAACATAATAATATCAGTCAAGGAAGAATTTAGGAATAAGTCAAAAAATTATTAGATACTTCATTCAAGATTGCAATTGTATGTTGCTTTTTGCAAACATGTATCAGTCTGTCGGATAAGGGCAAACCAAAACTTCATCTCCAGTGGCATACTTACCATCATGGTTACTTAATAGCTTCTCGAGAGATGAAACAAGCCATACTATGTTAGATAAGTTTGCTTAATATAACAGAAACTGAAACACATATATTGACAACCACAATTATCTATGATTCCTTCCTGGCTTTACCAGTCAAAAACCATGTTCGTTAAGCTTTAACTTGTGACTTTTATTAGTAAATTAGCTACTTGTTTTAACGAGTTGGAAACTGATCTAGAGCTTAACCTGCCAATATGAAAAGGAATGCTCAATTCTCCGTCCTACCCATTTTCTTCACAAATCTCATCACTAAAAAAATTACAAGCCCTAATCTTCACACCTTTTTTCTCCATTAATTTTGTTCACAGTTCTCCAATCCCAATCACATGGAGCACTAAAGTCTTAATACAACATCGGCCTACTCCGCACCTGCACTAATGGACTCTGTTAGTTTGATAGAGCTGATCAATTTCTTAAACAAAAAATAGGTTTCCTGCTGGAAATAGAACTTCCTATATTCACCTTGCAGCACTTCTATCTTTCTTGTTTACATTATCTGGTCAGGGTGAGCAAGGGAGATGGATAGAAACTCACCAGTGAACCTTTCGGATATGATATTGAGCCCAAGGAAGCCTCTCATAAGGACCAAATTTCTCACCAATATGTCTGGGGAAAAAAAAAATCAGCGTAAAAGGAAAGCGTGTAACGTTGATGACAAAAGAAGATATAGCAGGCACTCAGCACTGCAAGGGGAATCAAGCACTCACCAGTATGCCCAAGAAATTATATTTGCATCCTACGAGTTAATGATAACATATAGCAGGGTGCCTAGAACACGGACGACCGAGCATTTTTCGATGATACGCTGAGTCCGTCGGTGAGCTTAAAATAGTCACTTATGACTTATATCGACTTATTGCGATAAGTGCGTAGTTTAAATTGTTTGTTTGGGTAATTTTGTATTACAGGTGACTTATGACTTAATAATAAAATAATAATATAAATAAATTTGATAGATTAGTTTTATGAGCGATGAAATTAATTTTTAATAAAAAAAAAGTTGTTCAAAAAAGTACATCCTACCAACTTCTAACTTCAAGCCTGTTTCTGGTTTATTTTTAATTTTAAATCAGCTTATAGCTTTTTACACAAACAGACATTTTTCAGTTTAAAATCGAAAATAGCTTAAAGACCGGGATCATGAGGCCTGCCAAACAGGCTCCCTGTCTAATCTAAGAGCAAGTCCAACAGTGCTCTAAAATGGTGTCCTAGACTAGAATTTAAGGCACTTGAGGCAAAAATGTAATCCAACAGTGTCCTAGTGGTGCCTTAAAACACTAGGACACACAACATGTGCCTCATTTTTAAGGCACTACTAGACTTGTCCTAAACTATTTTCATTCATAAAATATTCACTTCCCTCCTTTTTCACTCCTTTTCACACTTGTCTTACATGTGATTGTATTCAAATATATTAATATTTTAGTAATAGGGCATCAAGATAAGACATATTATTGAAGTAGATGTACAAAAGTGATGTCCTAAACTACTAGGACATTATATTTTATAATATTTATAAGGCAATCACTAGGACACTCTTGGACTTGCTCTAAGGCGTTCAGGAAATAGAGAAGCTTCCCCCTGGTGCCATACTATTGGCAAACTATCATCACGAGTTCACGACCTATTAACATGATACAAAACCCAAAACTCTAACTTGTATATTGCTGTCCAGACTCCAGAGTGTATATATTTCTGTATGATAAAATATGTCACACAATGTAACCTATAGATCGGTAAATGAGTCAGATACGTTACACGATGTAACTTATTTTAAAAATATGAGGAAAAATAATAATTTACATAAAAGGAAAAAAAAACTCAAAAAATGTAAAAATCAGTATGCCGTCTTATAATCTATACTATACTATAATAAGCCAACATAGGTATATTTTGTAGTCCAAAATTTTAGTTATATTTTTTGGTTTGTTACTCTCCTTTTGGTACTACAAGTCTACAAATTTGGAGTCTATCTATTCGTATTACATTGTTAAACAGTTTCAAATACTAAAAACTCTCGTAACAATATATTATCATTTAATATTTCATTAAAAAAATTATAATGATGTTACAAATAAAATTATAAATATACAATTTTGAATATATTTTTTCAACAAGAACTTTTATATAACTTTTTTTAAATTTAACGTGTTCTATTTTAATATAAACACGAACCATTACATAACCCTTTCTAACTTTAATCTTGAAAGTTTCTGTTGTCAAAAAAACCAAGATTACAAAATTAATATTTCATTAAAAAAATTATAATGATGTTACAAATAAAATTATAAATATACAATTTTGAATATATTTTTTCAACAAGAACCTTTATATAACTTTTTTTAAATTTAACGTGTTCTATTTCAATATAAACACGAACCATTACATAACTCTTTCTAACTTTAATCTTGAAAGTTTCTGTTGTCAAAAAAACCAAGAATACAAAATTACGTTGAAATTCGATTGATTAGATTACTGAATATTTCAAATGTATTACACAATCGTCTATGTTTGGAAAAAATTTGAATTTTCTGATTTTTTTATTTTTAAATCTACGTGTACTAAATTTGGACTAAATGTTTATATAAATATTTATTAGGGTATTTTCAAGTAATCGGGAAAAAAATATAGTCAGCTGAATAATATAATTTAATTAAAATTCAATCCATTAATATTAAAATACTAATAAAATGATTTTAAAATTTAAATTATAAATAAATAAATTATGAATTATATACCCACCCGTGCTTCGCACGGGTTAAAAGCTAGTATCATTTATATAGGGGACCATGTTGACAACTTTTAAATATTTATGATCACATGTCAATGATTGACAACGTTATTGTAAAAGCTCTTAGACAGAGTTCCTTAGTTTTATGTAAAGACCGACTCTAGTTTCTAAATCAACAATGGGACAGAGAGAATAGAATCCGAGTCCCTCCTAAATTTAGTATTGATCATGTTATGTAACTAACTTATTTAAAATCTTAAACTGTCAAGGAAAGACCCCAACAAAATCTTACACTCTTCGATGCTTGCTACTAAGGTGTCTTCAACTCTTTATGCTCCACCAATGAATTCCTTATGTTTGGAGTATGCTTGAACCTAATCGCGTTCAATTCCTTGTACTTGTGTCATCAGAGGTTGTATCAATCTATCACATAGCACAAAAAATAATTGGAGTAAGATTTAAGCACCTCTTAGGAACCCTAATGCACAATAATATGACAAGTACGTACATCAATCCTACAAATATTATTTGCACGTATCATCTGATCATCCTTGCCCTGAATAAATCTTGGGACGAGTAACATATTCGTGAGGTTTCTTCCATGTAATAGGAGAGAATAAGATTTACCAACTGAAACATTCATAAAACACCACTAAAGAGATCAATGTACAAATAGAAATAGTTCTAAAAAGACAGGAGGGCATTCTAAGGTAAAAAAGTGAGAATAGGACGACTAATATGCAAAGTTATTGCGATATAATAATTTTGAAGTTTGAATTTCTGTACCTATGCAATTTTATGGATTATTATTTGCTCATTTTTTAATAATCCCGTGCGTAAAAATAGGATAAGTTCACCTTTGCCCCCAATTTTCAGAATTCCAAGTCGAGCACTCCTTACCTATGTTCGAGTAAACAAGATTCTCCCGGCCAAATAAATAGAATTTCCCAGGAATATTAAAATCAGACAGTTGGAAAAACGTTTCATCAGCCAGAGAAAGACGAGTGGCATTGTTCTGTTCGGATGTCAAGATGTCATGATCAATGTCAATGTCATATACTTCTTCATCAGCATCATTGCCTCCGTAGGGCACAAGCTTAAAACCAAACTCTTTGATAGAAGGGCTTTTTCTAACTGAAATAGTAATTTCATCCCCAGCTTCAAGTAATGTTCCCAACTTGAAGTAGATCAGCCATAAGACACTGATATGTGAGCGGGAAATAACATCATAATTCCATCTCAAATCCTTGGTTCGATTATAAACTGTCACCAACACCAAAAAATATGTTTCTCGTGGTTCCCCATCATAGACAAATCCTACAGTCAAGCCCTGGATCTCAAGGTTATTTGGAACAATAAATGTTAGCCCTGTTATGTCCTCTTTTTTAAAGGTGAAGCATCCTGGAAGCTCATCCCCTGGAACCCACGTGCTGAATATGCCATATTCATGTGTCACCTGCGCCACATGACTTGAATACAATGCAGAGAGAAAAGAAAAAAAAATCAGCAAGAAACTGAGTTAAATTACCTTGATATCCTTGTACAGATCAAGTTCTATCAATTTCTTTTCCAGTTCCAGCAACCCCAAGTTCTTTTTTATTCTTCTGTCCACATATCTGATAGATACCCTCTTGAAACAGCCCTCAACTTCGACCAGACTGCGGCACTGAAGACATTCAAGGTAATATGCATCAGCCTGCTCAGCAAACTTCGCATGGCCTACCCTAAGAAGATTTTTTAAATTCCTAGGGAGACCTCTAACAGACTGAAGCAGTGGACAGTGGTTTAAGCAAAGTTTTTCAAGCTTCCGAAGAGTTTGGAAGCTGTCTGGGAGGCTCGTAAATAAGTTCTGACTCAGTTCCAAATATGTTAATGAAGGCAAGTTACTTAAATCTTGGGGGAAATGATCATTTGATAAATTGCAACGAGCAAGACTTAATTTCCTTATACATTGGGGGAAAGAGTTCCAACTTCGGAGTTCTTTAGCCAGAGGAAGTAATGCATTCATGTCCAAGTCATCAGCACAAAACTCTTTCAGCAACTGCAAATTAATTAGCCCCCCAGGAAACTCCCTAAGACCAGAGCAACCAGAGATATCCAAGATTTCAAGAGATTTTAGGTTGCCTATGCTTCTAGGAAGCTTAGTTAATTTTCTGCAATCTTTAACGTCCAGTAAAACAAGCCCCTCCGCGGATATAATGGATTCACAAATTTCAACCAATTCTGTACAACCTTTGAGGAACAATTTCTCAAGTTTTGGGAGCTTTGAGAAGTCTGGACTTTTGTTAAGCTTTTCAGAATGACTAAGGTTGAGGATCTTCAGTGCTGGAAGACACTGTTATTGGGTAAAATACATGTTACAAGTGGACAACTAAACAAAACAGGAATAAATTAAAACCAACTATACAAGGTTAATCATTTATGCATTACGAAAAAACGAGCCCCAACATATTTGGTATACAAATTGAGGTGTGTATTTAATTGGGATTTTAAAGGATTTTTTTCATTTATAAAATCTGTGTGGATTCAACTCGGATTTAAATTATGTATCGGAATCTTGGGGTATTTAGTTAGGATTTTAAATTATGCTACAAAATCTGGTGGTATTCAATCATGATATAATTATGCTTAAAAATCCAATGCTATTCAATTGAGATTATTTGAAATCCATTAAATCTGATGGTATTGAATTGTTAATATATATTTTTGGACTTCATAAAATGATGGATTTTGTGGGTTTGTTCATTGTATTTTAAGTTTTTTGAAATCCCACAAAAATTCATGGCATTTTGAAGCATTGTGCTTAAATCCTAAAGACTCTATATCAACTCTCCGACATTTTATTTAGAGTCCTCGTAAAATCAAAATCAGAAACAATCCATTAGAATTCATAGTTTATATATAATCCATTAAAATCCATAGGTTGTTGTAACTGTGCTGGGCGCGGCTTTATATTTTTATTATTAATTATCTTAATATTTAATAAAAAAACTATTACGTGAATAATAGTTAGGTTATAATTATTACAAAAAATAACAAGTATTTAAAAACACTACCATTTTATAAGTAAAAGTCTCAAAGTATATTATCAAATAATTTGTTTGAAAAAATATTCTCATAATTCATTTGAAATTAAAAATGATATTTAAAATGATAAATCAAATATATCCTTATTATATACTTATATATAATAAGCGTAAGGGAGATAATTTGGTCGCATGGTCCTCTGGTCCAAAAGCTTATCATCCGTTGGATCTTATATTGAACAAATAAACACCGTTAGATTGGAACAAAATTAAATTCTGTTCTAGAAGGCAGCTGATATCTACTTGCATGTTTATAATTCCTTTTCTGAATCTAAAACAAATTCTGTCTTTCACATGTATATGTTTTTTTTAATCCTAAATAAATATTTCCTACCAGTTTTATTCGTAAAATCATATAAATCTCACCGTCACAATTTTTTTATAATATATTTTAAAATTAATAAGCCGGATTTATGTGAGGAACAGATACAAAAACTTTTTCTTAATCCAAAATAGATTCTACCTTCTTATTGCATATTTATGATTCCTTTTCTTAATTCAAAACAAATTATGTTTATCAATTTTAATTTAGAACCATATAAATTTTTTGAAAAATATTTAAATCACATTATAATAATTTTAATATAAAATAAATTTATTAATATAATCTAATAGGAGTTGGCATTACGTATTCCACTCAAAATATATTAAAATTTAATAGATAAAATTTAATACTTTGGCATGATACATACGAGAAAAGCAATTGCTTGATTAAAACAATTTATTTGAAACCATTAATGACTGTAATGATGTATTTACCAAAGTTCTAATTTACAAACAAATCATAATTTCGAATTTTATTTTATTGAAATATTTTATTTAAAATTTTTTAATATAAATCAAATTTTTTCACACCACTTACAATATATTTAAAAAATTTATAAATAATTAAAAAGCTTCCGCGCCTTGCGCGGGCTATAAGCTAGTATATATAATAAGCATAAAGCGGGTTTGTTGGTCTCGTGATCTTATACTAGAATTAACAAAAAACATATTATTTGTTAGATCATAATCTACATTAAAAATAACCGTTGACAGAAAATAAGATATGCACACACAATATATTCAAATTATTCATTTCCTTATCATTTTCATTATCCTATCATTTTTACAGTTCCATGTTCATTCACTGGGTTAACTAATAATTCCTCATCTTATATTTTATGATTATTTTCTCTAACAGATATCAAATTCTTCAATCAGTTTTGCGCTCCAATATTAATTCTAACACAATAAATATTTGACATCGCAAAATTATTTCAATCAAATATTTTTTTTTGAAATTAATTAAAAATCAATATCATGCCATCCAAAAAGTATATGTATTAAATATTTTTTAAAATAAAATGTCAAACCAAGATTATATTATAAATAATATTAATTTTTCACATGACAAAAACACCTAAGCATGCTATAATTTCAATAGAATGCATATTCAAAAACATGATGCAATTCTACTTACTCTAGCTTCTCCATTTTTATGTGTGTCGATGAACTATTATAAACTAGCAACACATAGTAGAATGCATTTTCAGAACACGTTATATGAGATTCCTACTTAGGCTAAAATAATATATTAGAGTAAATGACAAAGTGGTGGCTGTTAGGCATGAGCATGGTGCGGTTCGGTTCGGTTTTGACTAAAAACCGGACCGTAACCATATTAATTCGGTTTCTAAAATCAAAAACCAAAACTAAACCATATATAATTGGTGCGGTTAGGTTTTCTAAATTCGGTTTCGGTTTTAAATGGTGGGGTTTCGGTTTCAAAACCAAATATAAAAATTAACCTAAGAGTATGCATAGGAAGTGGCTACCATTACATTTAGTAGACCAGAGCTTAAGAAGTCGACTGACTATCAAAAAAGTTCTTAGTCATTATACAGTATACATTAAGTCATTAACATATATGATGCATTTTGTCAAAAAAAAACATATATGATGCATTATGAGAATTAGCACTCCCCTGGTGTCTGGAACTCCTGCCATACATGTAGGGATGGCAGAAAAAACCGATCCGAATGGATACCCGACCGTTTCGACCCGAATGGATCTTACCGAACCCGATATTTTGGATTTGGATTTGGATTTGGATTTGATTTTTAGACCCGAACGAGTTTGGATTTGGATTTGGATACTAGGTATTCCGTATCGAAACCCGACCCGAAATCCGAATCCGATCCAAACCCGATCCAAACCCGAAACCCGAAAAAAAATCCAAATATATGTATATGTATATGTATTACTAATATACTTTTTTCAATTTTAAATCTACTAAATTGTGTTTATATATATATAGGTAGAGTGTGAATGTGTATATTCTTGGGTTATATTGACTTTTTTTGTTTAACTAATGAGTTACTTTAAAATTTTATACTCCATATAGTGAAGATTTGTGTTTAGAAATTATTAAATACGGTTCAAGATTTTATTAATGTGTAATGCTTTATTATTAAAGTAGTTTAGTTTTAAATATAATGAAATTTAAGGGTGAAAAAATCAAAAATAATATTTTTACAATACTATATAAATTTCGGAATTCAGGTTTTGGATAAACCCGAATAAACCCGAACCCGATCCGAAACCCGTGGATTTGGATTTGGATTTGATATGTGAAACCCGATTGGATTTGGATTTGGATTTGGATTTTAAAAATAATTTGGATTTGGATTTGGATATCTCAAATATCCGAACCGATCCAACCCGTTGCCATCCCTACATACATGCTGTGATGAAATGAAATCTAAATCCTAACGTGAAAATCACAGAACACACCATCTTATGTAACCTTGGACAATATACAGAATTAAATGGCTAGTGGTAGATATGCATATAACTAACTACAGAAGTCCAAGAAATAGATTAGCACCTGAATAGTTATAAAATAGAATGCAGAGAATAATATTACAAAAAATTAGAATATATATATATATATTAAATAATTTAATATATATATATATAAATAATTTTATGGTTCGGTTCGGTTTGTATTCGGTTTTAAAAATTTTAAAACCAAACCGCAACCATATTATTGGTTCGGTTTTTATTCGGTTCGGTTACTAGTTGGTTCGGTTTTTAATGGTGCGGTTTCGTTCGGTTTTTAATGGTTTCGGTTCCGGTTTCAGTTTTTGATTCGGTGTAGTTTCCCAAATTTTACAAAATATTGGCTGGAGTTCAAAACCTACATATTGGTGGCTGGACTTTACCTCCGCCTTTTAATAAGGTGGCTGCCATCAAGCTCCGTTAATTTTGACCGTTAAGTCCAAAAAAAAAAAATAAAAAAAGGGTAATAATAGCAGAAACTTCCCATCCCTCTAAAATATCCGTTTCCATCCAAATTCTTGAAACCCCACTACCTAATTTCCCAAATTTTTCTACCCCTGCCCCTTCTACTCATTTTACTAATCACTAATGTGTAACTACAAAATCTAATTCTTTTTCCCAGCGTGTTTGCGTATTGACATTACAAGTTGTTTTGATAAATGTCCCCTCCCTCTTATTTTAACAATATTTCTGAATGATTATGGGGATGATTTGTTTGGGGAAATCGATAAAGCTATTGCTGAATTTGTTAAGCAAGGCTTGTTGAGACCGAATCCGAAGAAGGAGAAAGGGAAAGTTGGTGAAGTGGTTGATAAAGGGACCGGAGAGGTCGGCGTGTTCGTGTAAATCGGGTTGGATTTTGAAGGGGTTGAGGATGGAGATGGTCTTGTGGTAGATTTGTCTGGTGTTGATGCCGAGTTCGGGGGGGGGGGGGGCTTTGTCGTCGAAATTGGGGCGGGAGGTTGGTAGGGGACAGTGGCGGGGCGGTTGCGTTGGGCGGGGGGAGTGGGGAAACACTACTGAGGGATGTTGAATTCTCTGACCATTGTGTGTGAGAGAGAGATCATGGATTCACCTGATCTGTGTGTGTAGAGAATGTGTAGAGAAGAGAGGTTTGCTGGATCGGCCTGTAATCTTGCCCAACAGTATCAAATTTTTAAGAAAAACTGACAAATTTATGGAAAAACCTGTTTTTTAATTTTTTTTTTTAAACTTAACGGCCTAAATTTAACGGACCTTGACGGCAGCCACCTTATTAAAAGGCGGAGGTAAAGTCCAGCTACCAATCTGTAGTTTTTAAACTCCAGCCAACATTTTGTAAAATTTGAAAAACTATAGTCACCACTTTGTCATTTACTCAATATATTAATACTATAAAAGTTATGTATCACTTCTTGTATAGAAGTTACAAAGAAATTACGTATTATAACATGGCGATTGGCACTATCATTTATAATAAATTTGGAAAGAATAACTATTATAAAAGTTTCAATAACTAGATCTATCGGAAAAATGGCCCCAGATCTCACAAAATCTGGAAATAAGGCCCAGAATAATAATAGAGTTGTGAAAAATGGCCCCAAATATCAGTTATTATAGCCGGATAATCTAGCGTTTTTAATTTGGGAAGAAAACGCTAGATCGTGTCGCGTTTTATTTTTTTAACCTAGCAAAATGCTACACAATGTAGCGTTCTGTTCTTTTAACTCTAACAAAATGCTACATAAAATAGCATTCTGTTCTTGTAACCCTAACAAAACTCTAGACGATATAACGTTTTTGATGAATATCCCAGACACTACACGATGTAGCATTAATAAATGGTATTCGAGGCCATTTTTTTGGATCATGATATTTAGGGTATTAATGATTGATATAGTGATAATGGGGGCCAACACCCGATTTACCGAGATTATAAACTCAAAAATAAAAGTAACATAAACACAATTCAACAAATAACAAATAAGATATAAATATTAAAAATATATAAAATATATGAATATTTGTACAACGCATGGGTTATAAACTAGTATGTAATATATAGTAATTACATTATATATTATTCAAATTTAAAAAAACTAAATTTATTTGAACTATTCTCTTTTTAGCCGACACTCTTCTTGGCTACAAAGAGGATTAAAATAGTAATGTAGATAAAATCAAAAAATATAAAAGAAATACTATAACTAAAGAATGGAGAAGGCTTACACTAGTAATGTAGATAAAATAAAAAAAGTTAAAAGTAATACTATAACTAAAGAATGGAAAGGTTTACACTCGGGAAGCAAATATACAAATCAGTTTCAAATTTTTTTGCTGCATCCTATATGTGTCAAAGCATTCCTTGTAAAAAACTTTTAATGAAAGCAAAGAACTTGTCCAAAGTGTAAATTTTAAACAAAAAAGAATAATTACAGTGATTTTCTAAAGATTTGTAATAGTAAAATAATATAGAATACCTAGAATTCTATATTATATGATGTAATGCAAATGGGAAGAAAATTCCCAAGTGAATATGTTGAGAATTAAAATAAACTTCCTAAATTTAGTATCAGTCTTTCTCTCAACTTTCTATTCTGTTAAATTAAATTTAGTTTATTTTTTACTAATCTCTAACACATATTTTAAAAATAATCTTCAAATATTTTAACAGAACATATACCTTTGAATCCTTCCATACTTGCACCAAGGCACTATGCTGCATATCAAGACAAACCAGCCGCCGCAAAGATAGATCATTAGGTACATATTCAGAGTTACATCCATGCCAGGACAACCATCGTAAGCTTC
Source organism: Daucus carota subsp. sativus (assembly GCF_001625215.2). Taxonomy (NCBI): domain Eukaryota; kingdom Viridiplantae; phylum Streptophyta; class Magnoliopsida; order Apiales; family Apiaceae; genus Daucus; species Daucus carota. Next base: position 18,863,186 of record NC_030386.2, read on the forward strand.
TAGGAAATTTTCCATAGCTTCCACTGAGTTCTAAATTACTGAGCTGCAGAAACTTCAATTTCTGCATCATCGCAAATGCTTCAGTGTCGAAGTATGGGTCATCTGAGTTTTCTTTTGAATTGATTTTCATGTGAAAGGCTAGAGCTTGCAATGATTTTGTACCCTGTTAGAGACAAAAGAAAAGGGTAAAATGCATTAGCTGGTACTGATACACATTATACACTATAAGACAAGGCACACACTAGAAGAGAGCTTTCTTACAGTTTTATCATATAGTACATCAAAGCAATCCTTTGAATTCCATAACCTAGTGCGTTCCCCAGGCTCATTAGGTGATTCTTGGCGAACAATATCTCTTCCCATGGCTCTAACTAATAGATGCATCGTTATCCTATTATTAGAAGCAATTTCCAGAAGACATCGATCACGGAGATAATCAATACCAACAAGTGCGTGCATCTCACATGCATCTAGTATCTCAACTGTTTTATCACGGTCTTCACCAGGAAAAAAACAGGCAATATGAAGGAATATATCCTTGATATCTTCGGGCAAGGAATCATAAGTGATCTTGAGTTTTTCTACAATTTCACCTTCAGGAATTGTTTCTAACTTCTTTGCTAGACAAACCCATAATTCTAATTCCTTATCAATAAGAGAAGACCCCAAAATCCGAAGAGCTAATGGAAGTCCTTCACAAAGTTTAACTATTTTTTTTGTCTGCTCCATGTATACATCAGGTGGGTGCCCTTGTTGAAAAGCATGAAAACTGAAGAGCTCAACCGATTCATCATTCCTTAAAGCTTTGACCTTATACAGCTTATGAATCATAAATGATTTTATCAAATTCTCATTCCAGGTTGTAATAACAATCTTACTTCCCTCAAATAAGCTACCGTGCACTCCGAATATTGCATTCAATTGGCTGATGTGATCTACATCGTCTAGAACTAGAAGAACTTGTTTGCAACTGATGGCATCTCTAATCTGATGCATTCCTTGATCAACAATATATAGTTCTTCCGTTCTGTTGCATATATCTGAAAGAAGTTGCTTTTGTATTTTAATTAAACCTTTAGTTTGTTTTGATCTTTCCTTTATATCAGAGACAAAGCTAGAACCATCAAAATCTTCATGGTACTTATTAAAGACACACTTCGCAATTGTTGTCTTCCCGATACCACCCATGCCAACTATCACCAGTATGCTAGAATTGGTAGCAGCATCTCGTATCCACAAATCAATGTCTCTCATATGTGAAGACATTCCTACCAGGTATGGAGGGACATCCATGCTTTTAAGTCTTAATTTATTCCGTACCTCTTTTACAACTTTTTGAATAAATTCTGCCTCATCCCTGGAAGTTACAGTGAACATAATAGAGTAAGCACAGAATGTATGTGATGTATACATTTCTTTCTTAAACAACAAGAAGATTAAATCTCAGCATCTGAGCGTAGTGTACGCAGTCATCATCAGGCATCGCCTATTATATAAAATGCTGAACTGGACAAGGGAGTTTTCGAAATATATTTCTAGTTTGGCATTAACTGTACTCAGATACATGTCATGATATGATCCACATATATACTTAGTTAGACAAGACCATCTCTATTGTAAACCTAAGCATTTATGTGAAAATAAAATTCACTACCATGTCATTTTATCATAGTAATTATAATCATCTTTCAGTAGTGAAGATGACAAGATAGGGAGAGGTGAAGTGATAAAATGATAATGATTACCTGTTAGCTTCCTTTTTTAATTCCATTCCAGATATATTTGCAGCATGTTCAAGAGCTTCCCTCCACTTTATTATATTCTCCTCCAATTCCTTTTTCTTTTCTACATTACTTTCTCGTTCAATTTCCTTATCGTAGTCAGCAAATGCTTCTCCAATGCTGCCTGACTGTCTTCTAATATTTGTAGGTTCGACATGATAGAAAACTGGTAAAACTATATGTTTAGAGGTTCTACTTCGGTCAAGGATCATTGCAAGTTCATTGAGGCACCACTTGGAAGAGGCATATTTCTCCGAAAAGACAATTACTGAAGCACTTGACTGATTAATCCCTTTCTCCAGCTCTAACTTTATTGTGTTTCCTCTACTAATATCTTTATCATCTCTAAATGTTTTGATACCAGCATTCACCAGAGCTGTATAAAGGTGGCTAGTGAAAGTAAAACGTGTGTCTTCGCCTCTAAAACTCAAGAATACTTTGTAAGGAGATATCTGTGTTGAAGTTGATGCTTCTTGGTCTTCCACAAAAGCCATTGGCCAAGGCTATAGAAAAATAAAAAATCAATACATCTAGTTAGTAATTGTAAAGTGAAACAAACATTGAAGAAAGAAAAATCAAATTCAAAATAAAGGATGATTAAACATTAATAATATTTAAATTCTGGAAACCAAATTGCCAATTGATAAGGATAAACCTCACATACTAGTTGGTTAAATTTCATCTAAGTTAGGATGTACATAGTTACTATACTGTATACATGTAGTTATCTATATCTCTGGCCAATAGCAGGGAAGTAATTGTCTGTACTATTTAAACACCTTCATGTAACTTACATCAGATGCTAAATCGAAAAGTTAAAATTCCGTATCTGCATGCCTTCTTTCCAATAACATGCATAATTTTATATGAAATAATATGGCTGCATTTGTGCATCTTTAGATATATGGGTGTTTCTAGTGTGTGCCCACATCAACAACTACTTTTTATTTAGGTGGGAGATTTTAATTGGTGAAAAATTTTGTGCATGCAAGGGACCATAACTATTAATGGGATTAGAGCCACTATACATGCACCACCTAATTAAGAGTGGTTGTTAGTGTATGCCCATGGGCACACTTAATATATTCGTAGATATATATACATATACACCCTTATTATTCATCATATTCCCTTCTTTATTAATTTTATCCCTCAAAATAATCACATGAATGAATTTTGATAACTTTGTAGTTCTCCTAGGGTGACTAGGTATATTTGCAATGTATAAATAAGGATTTAGCTTTAACATGATACAAATATGAACAATAATCTAGCAGCAAAGCTAATATTAAAATATATTTACACAAAATATTGGATTAAATTAACTATTCAATTCTATCTCCAAATATCACATTATTATATATCAATTGGTGGATTCACGAATGGAAGAATCAACTAGTAATTTAATATCAAACTCAATTGTAGATTAAAATATAACGGACGGAAAATAGTTCCCTAATAATTAAAAACATATTTCATCTAAAAAGAAATAGTCACTTAACAAATGGAATTTTTACTTAGGTGATGATTATGATGAAACGCAAAAATGAATTGAAGCATTAGTGGCTCATTCTTTAAATATGAATAACCATTTATTATTGGGATATTCTCAATGCTACTGTGTGTAATTAGCTTTTGCCAATAGGATCATCACATTTTTTGTTCTACGTGAGATGCTTTTGAACATTTGGTTTTCACATATAATACCCTCATGTTAAATCAAATGTAACATAAATTAGTTTTGGATTGTAAAACAATTTATAAATCTGAAATCTTTTTGAAAAAAATACATGAAATAGAATTTTCAATCATGTAAAACGGAATTAAAATAAGTGAGATATATTAAAACTTCATAACCGAATTCTGACCATTAACATATTAACATCTCACTCATTTTGGCTCCATTTTACATGATTTAAGGTTTTCAGTTATTTTTTTTGCAATTATTTCAAATATACAATTTGTTTTATACTCTAAAAAATATTCTATTACATTTAATTTAACATAAGAGTATTATTATATGTGAAAATGTACATGATAATCAGAGGTAGAATCAAAAAATGTGGTGGTACCACTATCAAAAGTACAGTGACACCATAAAGAGTATTCGTTCTTCAATGTAAATAAAATCAAGTAGGGAGATGGTAAATTGGCAATTATATAATAAAATCCTAAGCAGGGATTCTTTGCTCAACTGCCGCACTGCGCACTCAATTCTTAGGGGTTCTTGGGTACGCTGTGATTCTTGAAGATTCTTGTGAAATTATAATAATGTAATTAGTTATTTACTTAATTACTTAACTACTTCAGAGTGCAATAATTGTGTTATCAAATAATTATTATTTAAATTCCTAAGCATAAAAAACTTATTTTATATATTTGATAAATATAAATGTAACTCTTGAAATACATGTATAATATCTATTTTTAATATATTAATATATGCCGAATCCCCACACCTGAATCCCCTTGTTTTGAATATGTTGAATTCCCACATGCACTCACGCGCGCATCATAGATAAAATCTTATCAAACCAAACTTCTAAAATTTTTAAGAAGACTTAAGTTGGTCAATTAATTACCTAACATTGACATTTTTTGAATACCTAAGAAATATTTCAAATTCAACAAGCAGAATAATTCAAGGAATAACTTAATTAGGTATCATACCATGTTTCGGTATATTATATATAATTATTATAAACATAATACAATTAAATTACTCCTACATTATATAATTTTCAAGATATAGAAAATATGACTTATTGTCTACAATATTATAATATTCAATTTATTATAGTAAAAATTATTTGTCAAATATATATTTAGTTTCATAAGTAAATTTGAATAAATAATTTGGATGAAGAGATAATATATGGTTAGATGTAGATTATACTATATGAAATAGTTGATATAAGTGACTAGAAAAACTCCCATACCATTGAATTAATGTTTTCGAATAATTAATAATATTTAATTTATGTTGTAAATTTATTACTCCATCTGTCCCATTTTATTTGAGCTTCTTTGACCTTCACGGAGATTAAGAAAAAGGTAGTAAAAAGAGTAAATTTAGTTGAAAAGTAGGTAAAGTGGTGGGACCTATCAAAATTTCATAATAGATTTAAGATAGTTGAGGAAAGCGGTGGGTGTAATAATGTTTATTTAATAGAAAATGAATATAAAATTGTGAAGTAGTGGGTGTAATAGTGAAAAGTGGTGTTCAAACATAGTAAGTATAATAGGTTCATTCTTTTTGGGACCTCCCAACATATCAAATGGGACGGAGGGAGTATAAAATTAGCAATACATAATTTAGATTTTAAAATAATTAAACTTCCTTAGTTAGTAAAGTATTGATAACAATCAATAAACACATTTTTTATAATATAGTTTAATTATTTAAAAGTATAAATTAAAAACATATAATTTGAGTAAAGGATGGATTAGTGCATTTATTTAGATTACTAATATTTTGTTTCAGCTAATTAGTTATGACAAGAATATATGAGTTGGATAATCATTTGTCACTAAAAAGTAATCAATAAAGTAAATACATGTTAAAATAAAATGAAGAGTAAATCAAGAGTGAATAATAAAAAAGTTGGATGATCAGAAGTTATGATTCCACAAGAAGTTAGAATTTAATGTTTACAGTAACTTAAAAAATATGGCCATGTCTTGGAAGAAGGACCTTAAAGGCTTAAACCTTTTGATCAAAAGTCAAGATAAAATTCTAATCTGATCCGACCCTCGAGCCTAAATGAAATTTTTGTTTTTAATTTAAATATGCCGAACTCGATTTTACCTTAGTATAGCCCAATTTCTAAATTAGAAATCTTTAAATTCCACGCAGAGTCGAGTTTTTCCCGCAATCAAACTTAAATACGACTATCTAAGCTAATAGATTGGTATGTGTTGGACCAAGCAAGCACTTTAACCCCTCAAACTTCACATCTTGGCAAGTCATCAGAAAACAAACATGTACTAAGGAAATGTGTCCTGTCCCTGCCCTACGTATGTTATGGCATATTATTAGCTGGGATTTTTTGTTGGATGTCTTAACTTTAAATTTTTATGTGTATGCAGGGGGTCTACAGAGTCATCTAGCGGAGAAATCACTTATTCTAGGATTTCAATCATTCAACGTTTTTTTCGCTGGATGTATGCTACTAACATTCGATGTTCTAAACCAGCTGCCTAAAAAGATAAGCAGCTATAACGACGGATCCTGTGATATATCATTCTGGTACTGCAGCACCATAAACGTACATACAAAAACATTATCAAATTAATCACAACCTCGAGCTGTGAACATGAACATGCACACACAATAACAGATACTAACTCGCTATCCACTCCCTATTAATCACATAATAAGACCACAATTACATGCATATATCTATACATACATGGCTAACAATAACTAACATTTAATAACAACGAAGTCGTCTATAAACAGTTAACAAAAATATAATTTTACATATATTAACTAAACATGAGAGAGATACATACCTATATCTTGCTGTGAGCTCTGCTCTAGCATCTGTCCTGCTGCAATGAAGATGCAAGGTAAGGGTGATATTTAAGATATTATACAGATAGTTGATCACAATGCTTCAATTATTGAAGTCAATGATCTGCCTAATCTTTATTTTACATATAGTTTTACTGTCAGACATTTGTTTATGCAAGTCTTTGTCTGATTCATGACCTTTGTTTATGCAAGTCTCTGTCAGGGTCCATTGATGCTACCAACAATGTTATGAGATGCAAGAAGCACTGTTATCTTCCTCTCATTCTAATATGTCTAATTTATCCAAACAATCGCATGAACTAAATTTTATAAATGTTTTTAATTCATTAAAGGGGAATCATTAACACCGAGGTCCTGATGATGCAATTTAAGGAATATATCCTTGACATTAGGGGTGAACACGGGTTGGGTCGGTCGGGTTAGGGGCAAAAAAATGACCCAACCCAATTAGTTCGGTTTATAAAAAAATTAACCCATTAACCAAAAAAAATATACATAACCCAACCTTGCTAATTAAAATATGGGTTGGGTTGGTTCGGTTTGGGTCGGGTTTTACAAGCAAAAAAGAAAAATACAAACTAAATAAACTGTCAATGCTGCCAAATTGCCAATCTGCTCCAGTTCACTGTTCTTGCACTTCATAGTTCATAATACATAACAAAATATTGTCCTAATTTACATATCAGAAGATAGTCTGCTTAAAAGTTATATAAGGGCAGTCCTAGGTTTAGCATCTGGTGAGTTGTAAATTAATTTACTAGTTGATCTGTCATTCAACAGTATCTGGTGAGTGAGGATTTAAAAAAAATCAGCAAACTATGTGGTAAAAAAATATTGGACCTGGGAATAATATGTTTATTTAATTATTTTTATATAAACGGGTTGGGTTGGGTTGGTTAAGGGTTAAAATATGTAAAACCCTGACCCAACCCAATTTATTCGGGTTTTTTGAAAATCAACCCATTTAATAATCGGTTTCAAATGGTTCGGTTTAATCGGATGAAAAAAGGGTTGGTTTGGGTCGGTTTTTGCGGTTTGGGTTGGTTTTGTTCACCCCTACTTGACATCATCATCTGAAAAGAAGTCATAACTTAATGATTTTATGGAATCTACTTTCTTACCAATAAGGAAGGAGCCCAAAATCTGAAGAGCTAAAGGAAGTCCTGTGACCTTCGACAGTTATTCTACCCTGTTGGAGACAAAAGAAAAATTATATTACGAGAGATGAAAAAAAAATTATCTAGAAAGTACATTGGATATAAAACAGAACACGCATTAGAAGTGTGTTTTCTTAAAGATTTCCTCGTAATAATAAATCAAAGCAATCCTATGAATACCAGGTGATTCTTCACAAACAATGTTGTTTCGATTTCTCTAATTCATTGATGCATCATTATCTTTTTAACAGAACCAAATCCCAAAAGACACTAATCGATGAGATGATCAATACCAACAACTTCTTGCACCTTGCATGCATTTATAATAGTATCAATTTCATGATAAACAATCTTTTACATCCAGTAAAACAAGTATCTGAACAATTTTAATGGATAAATATATTCCAATTGATTTTGTACAACCATTAAGGATCAATCTCTCGAGTTTTGGGAGTTCTGAGAAGTCTGGACATGTTATAAGGCTTATAGAATGACTACGGTGGAGTATCGTCAGTGCTCTAAGACACTGTCACTTGGAATAGTACATACTAATACCGGGCAACAGAGCAACTAAATAAAACAAGTATACATCAAAATCAACTATTCAAGACAAATTATTGGTGCTCAAAAGTCATACCACTGAATTCTTCCATGCTTGCATCAAGCTCCTATGCTGCATACCAACACAAACCAGACCCTGATTAGACAAACACAAACTCAAAGCAATATGCATAATCAAATTGTTACATTTTCCAGCTCTGCTGCTTTAATTTTTTATCCTCTACTCATTTTGATATCATCTTTGAATCCAGCAGACGTGTATCCATGCCTCTAAAATTCAAGAATACTTGATAAGATGTTTCTTCGTTTCCCAGAAAAGCATTTGGATACAAAGTTACCAGTGATTCTGTAAATGTGTCTGGACAATTAGCTTATATACTATAAACCTTGATGTTACTGTCTTATAGACAATTCAACATATATGCAAGGGGCATTAGCTGAAAACTATGTAAAAGGGGTGGCCGGTACGAGTTTATAAATGGGTCAATTTTGAATCAAGTTAAAACTAGTTACTATGACCCTCGTATATGTATGTGTCTATGAATCTTTATAGGGTCCTGTTCCCTGACAACTGTGTGTCAGGGAACAGTTATCCAACACATCACTCCCCAGCCGTTGGATCGTTGATCCAACGGCTGGGGTAAAAGAAAATTTTTTTAGCGTTCCGCGGTTTTTTTCCGCGGAAGGGGTGTTTTCAACAGACGATCCGCGTATTTTTCCGCGGATCAGCGGGAGTTTTTTAAGCGTTCCGCGGTAAATACCCGCGGAACTATCAGACGAGTTTAAAACAAAAGAAACCGCTGAAACACAAACATATCAGTTGTATACATCACAAACCCTCCTGCGATCAGTTACAATCAAACACAAAAACCACAGCCTCCTGCGATCATCCTGCGTGCGATCATCTTGCCTGCGATCACAAGGTGCCTGCAAATCCCCATTTTCTGCTTTGTTTGTATCCCTGCATAACAGTTTTGTGCTTATTTTTGTTTGGTGCTTGAATCTTTAGTTTTAACCATACATTATTTACGATTGGATGTATAATGGATTGTTGGATTGTTACTTGATTTAGGCTTGATACATGTTGTGTAATTCATGTATTCTAGTTCATATATATTTCTGAGTGCGAAGTGTTTGGTAAAATGCCTCAAAGAAAATATTATTTTTTTTGTTAGTTTTTGTCAGTGAAGCTGTGTGATTTGCTGATTTAACTTGCTATCCTTTTTTGAATGTAGCATTGTCAGTATAATTTAATGAATTAATTTAATTTCCTAGTGGTATTTTAATAAATTTTGGTATATATATATGTGTGCTTGAATTGTGGTATATGTAGGTAGTATATGTAGGTAGATTGTGATTGTGATTATGGAATTAGTGCTTTTCCTACCGATATTTTAATGAATATGATCATATAAATGTGATAAGTGGTATTTATACACACTTATAGGCCTTCATTTCCACTTAAATTGGTTGGTTGTACTTAAGTGTTTAGTGTCTTTTGATGTGTTTTTAGTGTTTTTCTGTGCAGGTCACGAGTTGAGGTGATGAAGTGATTTTCTCTCATTTTAGGTTGTTTTTGGTGCATTAATTTAAAGAATAGAGAATTGTGGATTCACCACGACTTGGGATTTTGTGGGTACATCTTCTACAAACCCTCACGAGAACACACTCGTCCACTAGAGCTGTCTAGGGGTTTAAAGGGCTTGTTGCATGTGCTAAATGCAACCGTGATCACCTACGGAAGTGGTACTAGAGCGAGGAAGGGCATGCGAGAACGAGCTGAAAACGAAGAAACGGGCTGCCAGTGGCAGACAGTAGCGCGCCCGCGCTAGATCTTAGCGCGCCCGCGCTAGCTACTGTCCCACTAGCGCGCCTGCGCTAGTTTAGCGCGGCCGCGCCCAGCAGAGTTGTTCCGGGCCGATTTTTACAGCTTTTCTGATGGATTTTAGCAGCGGTCGAGGCCCGGTTGACTTGGTCAATGTATTTTAATTTCTCATGTGTAAAAACCCTAGCCTCCAAGTAGTTTAGAGAGAACAATATCATAGTCTAGTTTTCTTTGTAATCAAGCACATTAGTGAATTGTATTGGATCGTTCTTCGCGAGGAAGTGACAGTTTCGAGCGAGATCGTGAACATCAATTCTGTAACGTTGTGTTCTTTATTATTAATTCAAGCATTTTTATTCCGCTTAATTCTCGTATTTTGTTTATCATGTTTTCATTAAAACCCATGATGTCGATTAGTTCGAATATGAACTAACCGCCTTCATGGGATTCTAATGGACTTATCGATGTAGTCTAGTAAAGAATATTAATTGATTGATTTTGTGACGTACGTTGATTTCTTTGCATGCGCCGTGCTTATTCTTCTTAGGAGCGTAGCTAACTTCTAAGTTGTTTGTTAATTCTTTCTGAAGCGAGAGTGGATGATTGAATTTAGAACTATGCCATGTAAACATAGGATTATGTGAATGAAACATAATTTGTGGTAGACTTGAACTATTTTTATCACCCTGTGTAATCATGATAGATGACCTGTTATTAAACCTCTCTGCTTACACTACCGCTATAGAGATATAGGGTCTGAGCTTTGTTGGTGTCCATGAGATCTCTGTCTTAATTGTGGATTTTGATTGGTATGATACGTGTGCAACGAGAGTTGGCATGTATTACTTTCGTGTTGTCTGATTAGGATCAACAGTCGCATGTTAATCAGTAATTTCAATTCTAGATGAATTCGATAATGAAGTTAGAATCCCATGTGTTTTCCTATTCTGATTTTGATTAGTAAATTTAGTTGTTAGTATAAAAGAACACATCCTTGTTAATTGTCTTAGCAGTGAAAATTACTCATACATTGTTGCATAGGTGCGTATTCTTAATTCACCAGTCTCTGTGGGAACGAACAAATATATTACTTGTGACCACGTGCGCTTGCGTGTAGATTTTTGCGAACAAGTTTTTGGCGCCGCTGCCGGGGACTCGGTGTTAATTAATTAGTTTATGTACTTGTCATCAGTGTGCATTAAAATTCACTGACTAGGATTCTATTCTTTTCTCACTTTTCTTCTTTTCTTTATTTCAGGTACTTGAGTCGCGTTTATGCTAACACGTTCTAAAGCTCGTAAGAAAGCAATTGATTCATCTTCTTCTTCTGATTCTGAAACAATGACAGAACCTGAAGCACAACCAGACAGTAAGGCATTGAAGGATTTCTCTATGCCAAAGATCGATGATATCCAGTCAAGCATTGTCAGGCCTGCAATCGCAGCCAATGCCTTTGAAATCAAACCAGGAACTATTCAAATGGTCCAGAACTCGGTACAGTTTGGGGGTTCTCCTACTGAAGACCCTAATATGCATATACGTAATTTTATAGAGATCTGTGACACTTTCAAATTTAATGGAGTTTCTGATGATGCTGTGAAGCTAAGGCTTTTCCCATTTTCACTGAGAGATAAGGCTAAGGGATGGTTGCATTCTTTACCATCTGGTTCTATTACTACATGGGAAGATCTAGCTCAGAAATTTCTCACTAAATTCTTCCCCATGGCAAAGACTGCTGCATTACGAAATGCTCTATCTCAATTCTCTCAACAATCAGGAGAAACATTCTGTGAAGCCTGGGAGCGATATAAGGAGATGTTAAGGAAGTGTCCCCATCATGGCATGCCGGATTGGATGCAAATAAACTGTTTCTATAATGGTCTTGGACCTCAATCCAGACCTATGCTTGATGCTGCTTCTGGAGGTGCGCTATAGGCTAAAAGTTATGAAGAAGCTTATGATCTTATTGAAATGATGGCTGCTAATGAATATCAGAACCCTACTCAAAGACTTACTCAAGGGAAGGTAGCCGGAGTTCTTGATCTTGACACGTCTACAGCTATTGCTGCTCAACTTAAGGCTCTCACGATGAAAGTCGATTCTCTGGCTAACCAAGGAATTCAACAGCCAATCTCAATTTGCGAATTATGTGCTGGTACTCACTCTACTGATCAGTGTGCCATTTTTAGTGAATCAGCACAATTTGTGAGCAACTTTCAGAGAGGTCAACAGCCTGCTCCAGCTACTTACCATCCTAAAAACCGAAATCATCCGAATTTCAGCTGGAGTAATAATCAGGGTTATAATCAGCCTCAACAAGGATTTCAACAGGGACCTAAACAGTATAGTCAGGCTGGAACTTCACAACAGTATGCACCTAAACAGCCATATCACCCTCCAGGATTTCAGAATCATGGGCAATCAGCTAACGAAAGGTCTGACATGGAAGAACTAAGACTCATGTACAAGAGTCAGGCAGTAACTTTAAAAGCCTTGGAGACACAAGTCGGTCAGTTAGCTAATGCTTTATTAAGCAGACCACAGGGGAATCTCCCTAGTGATACAGAGGTACCAGGTAAGAGGGACCCTAAAGAGCAAGTCCAATCCATTACGCTGAGATCTGGAAAAACTACAACAGGGCCAACCTCAACATTAGTACAAGATCAGGATGATGAACCGCAAGAAATTCCAGCAGAACTTCCTTCGAATACAATTGGCATAAAACCTAATGTTGAAATGGATAGGGCTATCCCTGCAGCTGCTCCGGTGTCAAAGCCATTATATCCACCACCTCCGTTTCCTAGGAGGTTAAAAAAACAGCAGCTGGATAAGCAATTTGGTAAATTCCTTGAAGTTTTCAAAAAGCTTCACATCAACATTCCGTTTGCAGAAGCACTCGAGCAAATGCCTAGCTATGCCAAGTTCATGAAGGGTATTCTTTCAAAAAAGCTAAAGCTCGAGGAGTTAGAGACAGTAGCTTTAACGGAGGAATGTAGTGCTGTGCTTCAACAAAAATTACCACCTAAGCTGAAAGACCCGGGAAGCTTTACTATCCCTTGCACTATTGGGAAGTTCTCTTTTGATAAGTGTCTGTGCGACTTGGGAGCTAGCATCAATCTGATGCCTCTATCTATCTTCACACAACTTGGCCTGCCAGAGCTCAAGCCGACAAACATGTCTTTACAGCTGGCTGATCGTTCGATCACATATCCGAGGGGTATAATTGAAGATGTGCTGGTCAAGGTTGATAAATTAATATTTCCAGCCGACTTCGTGATTCTTGATTTTGAAGAAGACAAAAGAATTCCTATCATCTTGGATAGACCCTTTTTAGCCACCGGGCAAACTTTGATCGATGTCGAAAAAGGGGAACTTACAATGAGAATACAAGATCAGACGGTCACGTTCAACGTATTCAATGCAATGAAATTACCAACTGATGAGGAATCTTGTTTCAGTATGGATGTACTTGATACTACGGCAGAAGCTAATAGCCAGCGGGTTTTACAGAATGATGTATTGGAAGCAATCCTTACAAATGATGAGGAATTGGACAGTGAAGAAGAATTGGAAGAACTCCATCATCTTAACTCATCACCCTGGCGAAGGAATTTTGAACCACCTGTCGAATCTCTTGGCTTGGAGGAACAAAAGGAAGATCATAAACCACTACAACCATCAGTGATCGAAGCACCTAAACTTGAACTTAAACCGCTACCAGATCACTTGAGGTATGCTTTTCTTGGTGAAGGTTCTACTCTTCCTGTTATTATTGCAGCTAACTTGTCAGGTGAGGAAGAGGAAAAACTTTTGAGGGTGCTAAGGGAATTCAAAACAGCAATTGGTTGGACTATAGCTGATATCAAGGGAATCAGTCCATCCTTTTGTCAACACAAAATTCTCATTGAAGAAGGAAGCAAACCTTCAGTGGAACAACAGAGAAGATTAAATCCTATCATGAAGGAGGTTGTAAAGAAAGAGATTCTTAAATGGCTCGATGCAGGTATCATATATCCAATTTCAGATAGCTCATGGGTGAGTCCAGTACAATGTGTGCCTAAGAAAGGAGGCATGACAGTAGTAGCCAACGAAAAAGGGGAACTCATCTCAACTAGAACTGTCACTGGTTGGAGGATTTGCATGGACTACAGAAAGCTGAATAAAGCTACAAGGAAGGATCACTTCCCTCTGCCTTTTATTGTTCAGATGCTTGACAGGTTGGCTGGTCATGAATTCTATTGCCTGTTGGATGGGTATTCTGGCTATAATCAGATTGCTATTTCTCCGGAGGATCAAGAAAAGACAACCTTTACATACCCTTATGGTACATTTGCATTCCGAAGAGTACCTTTTGGCTTATGCGGTGCACCAGCCACTTTTCAAAGGTGCATGACGGCAATATTCTCAGAGATGATCGGCATCAATGTGGAGGTATTCATGGACGATTTTTCTGTATTTGGAACATCTTATGACGAATGCCTCACGAATCTGAGAATGGTTCTTAAGCGCTGTGTGGAAACTAATCTGATTCTCAATTGGGAAAAATGCCATTTCATGGTGCAAGAAGGAATCATATTGGGACATAAAGTATCTGCCAAGGGACTGGAAGTTGATAAAGCGAAGGTGGAAACAATTAAAAATCTTCCTCCACCACTCTCGGTTAAGGGCATCCGAAGCTTCCTTGGTCATGCAGGTTTCTATCGGAGGTTCATCAAGGACTTCTCAAAAATTTCCAAACCTCTTTGCAATCTGTTAGAGAAAGACATTCCATTCAAATTTGATGAGGAGTGCTTGGAAGCATTTGAAATTTTGAAAAAGAAGTTGACATCAGCACCTATCATCACTACACCTGATTGGAGTAAACCATTCGAATTGATGTGTGATGCCAGTGATTATGCTGTAGGAGCTGTACTGGGCCAGCGTACAAGTAACGTGTTTCATGTTATCTACTACGCCAGCAAAACTTTAAATGATGCACAGTTGAACTACACTACTACAGAAAAAGAACTTCTAGCTATTGTCTTTAGCTTTGAGAAGTTCAGGTCTTATCTTCTTGGAACAAAAGTAGTGGTATACACTGATCATGCAGCCATTCGGTATCTCATCTCAAAGAAGGATTCTAAACCAAGACTAATTCGTTGGGTTCTATTACTCCAAGAATTTGATGTGGAAATTAAAGATCGGAAAGGCACGGAAAATCAGGTAGCGGATCATTTATCCTGACTAGAAGATCATAGCAAACAAACTACCGACAGTATTCTAATTAATGAATTCTTCCCAGATGAACAGTTGTTTGGGGCTGAGGCCGAAGAGCCATGGTTTGCTGACATTGTAAATTATCTGGTGAGTAAGGTCATTCCTCCAGAATTCTCTTATGCTCAACGCAAGAAATTCCTTCACGATGTGAAATGGTATATTTGGGATGAACCCTTTTTGTTTAAACAAGGAGTCGATCAAATTCTCAGACGGTGTATCCCTAATAATGAAGTTGAGGGAGTTTTGCGCGAGTGCCATTCCACTGGTTATGGAGGCCATTATAGCGGAGAGAAGACAGCAAAGAGGGTACTTCAAGCAGGTTTTTACTGGTCAACTCTGTTTAAAGATGCTCATCAGTTTGTGTTGGGTTGCGATCGATGTCAACGTACAGGTAATATTTCTAGGAGGAATGAAATGCCTCTTAAAATGCTTTTGGAAGTCGAAATATTTGATGTTTGGGGTATTGACTTTATGGGACCGTTCGTTTCGTCTTGCAACAACCAGTATATTCTATTAGCAGTTGATTACGTGTCTAAATGGGTGGAGGTGAAAGCCTTACCTACAAATGATGCTAAGGTGGTCTTGCAATTTCTACAAAAACAAATCTTTACCCGTTTCGGAGTCCCTAGAGTCATTATCAGTGATGAAGGCTCTCATTTCTGCAATCAGAAATTCACAACCTTGATGACGAGGTATAATATCAATCACCGGGTTGCTACTGCTTATCATCCTCAAACGAATGGTCAAGCTGAAGTGTCTAACAGAGAGATCAAACGCATATTAGAGAAGGTGGTTAACCCTTCTAGGAAAGACTGGTCCTTGCGATTAGACGAGGCTGCTTGGGCTTATCGAACAGCTTACAAAACACCATTGGGTACTTCTCCATTTCAGTTAGTGTTTGGGAAAGCTTGTCACTTACCAGTAGAATTGGAACATAAAGCTTATTGGGCACTAAAGAAGTTGAATTTCGACTTACAATTAGCTGGAGAGAAACGCATGATTCAACTCAATGAGTTGGAGGAGTTCCGCCTCCGTGCTTATGAAAATAACAAACTCTACAAAGAGAAGGTGAAAAGATTGCATGATCAGCGGTTGATACAAAAATCTTTTGTGGTAGGACAATTGGTTCTATTGTATAACTCTCGGTTGAAGCTGTTTCCAGGGAAACTCAAGTCACGCTGGTCGGGACCGTTTACAGTCAAGACGGTATTCCCCCACGGTGCGGTAGAAATCTATGCCAAATCACCGGATGAATCATTTAAGGTTAATGGTCAACGGTTGAAGCCTTACTTTGGCGGAAATGTGAATCGTGAGGTACAAACCACGATTTTTCAATCGGAATCGGATTAATTCTGGACTTCACGTCGAGCTAACGACGTTAAACAAGCGCTTCGTGGGAGGCAACCCGCGCATTGGAACCATGTTGTACCGTTGTAAACCTCAAAAACGCAAAAAACGAGAAAATTCGGCCCTGGGTGGCAGACACTAGCGCGCCCGCGCTAGTGTCCAGCGCGCCCGCGCTAAGTTGCTCAGCGCGCCCGCGCTCCCGCGCTACTGTCTGCCCAGAAGCCCGATTTTCTCCCAAAAATATTTTATTTTCCGTTTTTAAAAGCCCACAATCCTAATTTTGCATGCCTAGCCCGAAATATATCCTCAATAACCCTAACCCAGCTCTCAAAATCCTATATAAACACAAAACCTATCTCTAATTCCTATTCTAATTCTATAAACCCTACTTATATATATACACATCCATACACACAATCACCATCAAATCTCTCAAACCCACTACACACAAATCTCTTGCAACTTTCGATCTCTATCAATGGCACCCAAAAGAGCCCGAAGATCACAAGGACCAAGCACCCAAGCCCCTACATCTAGCGATTCTTCCTCGATGGGTGAGGTTGAATTCACCTCCGATGGTGCACGAACCGAGTTTCAACGGCTTATGAATAAGTCGATAGTCAAGGAGAGGGGATTCTTACCCACAGCTGAAGATGGGGATCTCTTAAGCATGATTCAAGAAAGGGGATGGGAGTCTTTTTGCGAGGCTCCGGAGGCGGTTCCCTTGGCCATTATTCGCGAGTTCTATGTTAATGCCAAGGAGAATCGCGATGGTTTCACGGTGGTGCGAGGAACCCGTGTGGATTATAGTGCGGAGGCGATCCGTAGAGTGATTGGGGGGCGTGCCAAGCGCCGTAATGAAGAAGATTGGGTTGTAGAGAGGATTGGGCGTGCCAAACGCCGGTTTGATGAACATGTTTCTTTTCCGGCAGCCGCTTTGAACCGGTATGCGAAGGCGTGGAACGCCTTCATCTGTGCTAACATCATGCCATCTTCACATGGGCATGAGGTGACGGTGGATAGAGCTATTCTGCTCTTTGGGATTGTCTCGGACAAGTATATTGATCTGGGACATGTGATTCATCAGGGGATTCTGAGGTTCTTACAAGGAGGAACCACTGGTGCCATTCCGTACGGCACAATTGTTACGAAGCTCTGTCGATCAAGCGGTGTTCGTTGGCCAGCCAACGAGCAATTACAGCTGCCAGCAGCACCTATTGATCATTCGGCGATCAGCCGGATGACGGAGTGGGAAGGAGAAGTTCCCCACCCTCGAGGCCTCGGGTACATATATGATGAGATGCCAGGGGGACGCTCAGGGTTCATTAGGAGAAAGCGGACTAGAGCTTCTGGAGCTGGTACTTCTCAGACGGAGAGGAGCCCCGAACCGATGGGAGATGTTCATTATCGCCGAATAGCGAGACGGATGGACACTATGCATGACATCCACCAGAGGTTTGCATTTGACTTGACACAAGCTCTTGGTAATGCTTTTCAGGCACAGGGGGTCACAGTTCAGTGGCCAGTATTCGGAGCAGGGATGCAGTATCCTCCACCTGATTCACCTCCAGCAGAGGAGGGGGAGGACTCGGACTCCGAGTAGGTATGTGGGTGCTCTAGCCTTTTTACCGCTTTCAATGGGGACATTGAAAATTTTAAGTTTGGGGGTGGTAATCTAAGGAAGAGCATATTATCATAATTTTGTTTATTATTGCATGTGTTAGTTAGTTCGTGTAGTTCACGTTTATTTTATTTTGCTTTGATTTTTTCTCACGTTTTTTTCTATTTTTCTCATATTTTTTTTATTTTTTTATTTTACATGTTTAGTGGTAATTGTTGTAGTTAGTATCACGAGCATTTGCATGAATTATGAAGTATAAGCCAAGTTAATTGCCTATGATGAGTTATGTGCGTAGTTCTTGATTAGTAATTTCAATTGCAATGCTAGGTTAGTACTTGGAAATTGCTTGTGTTGGAAATTGTAATTCACATATGTTCTTGAGATAGGATTTAGACGAAATTCCTTGAATTCGAGGATTGAATTGAGCACCCTTCAGCTTAGGTCTGTAAATCTTAAGTTTGGGGGAACTGAGGAGTAGATATACCTTTCTAGAAAAAAGAAAAAAAAAGAAAAAAAAAGAAAGAGTAGCAAATAAATTCACTAAAAAAATAAGTGGTAGAATTAACTAGGTTGAGCTCATTAGTACTCGAGTAATTAAGTCTGAGGGGACTTTGTGCCTAACAACCTAAAGCCCTTCGTGGTTTGGGATTGTTGACCCAACGCTCGCTACATGGGTACTAGTGCATAAATCTTTAGGGATCTCAACCATTGCACGGTTAAATAAACCACTAGAATAGAGTGAATAATTGGTGTGTGAAGTCTTGTGGTGTTCGTAACGCATTTACACTACGAAGCGCTCTGACCTTAGACCGAGCAATTAATCACCAATAAAAAGAAAAAAAAATAGTGAATAAAATAGAAGGGTGTGGAC
Source organism: Daucus carota subsp. sativus (assembly GCF_001625215.2). Classification (NCBI taxonomy): domain Eukaryota; kingdom Viridiplantae; phylum Streptophyta; class Magnoliopsida; order Apiales; family Apiaceae; genus Daucus; species Daucus carota. The sequence goes on from NC_030386.2 coordinate 18,882,142, forward strand.
ATTCTTTGGGACCTTGGCTTTTAGTTGGACTTGAGTGACGGGGTGTTAGTTTTAAACTTTTACGATTCTTGATTGGGATTCTGTGGGAGTAGTAGTTTTTGTCTTGTCTCAATAAAAGAGCATGCTTGCACACACTGGCACTCCACACTTGTAAATAGAAGAGTAATTGACTTAGTAGCGAGAGAAGTGAAATTCGAGAACATTAGCACAATCTGAGGTATTATAATTGGCAAGGCAATTACTTCATAGTTCACTCATTCATCACGTAGTTGCATTCATGCATTGCATTGTATTATTGTATAGTGTCGTTGACGCTTGAGGACAAGCATCAGTTTAAGTTTGGGGGTGTGATAAGTGGTATTTATACACACTTATAGGCCTTCATTTCCACTTAAATTGGTTGGTTGTACTTAAGTGTTTAGTGTCTTTTGATGTGTTTTTAGTGTTTTTCTGTGCAGGTCACGAGTTGAGGTGATGAAGTGATTTTCTCTCATTTTAGGTTGTTTTTGGTGCATTAATTTCAAGAATAGAGAATTGTGGATTCACCACGACTTGGGATTTTGTGGGTACATCTTCTACAAACCCTCACGAGAACACACTCGTCCACTAGAGCTGTCTAGGGGTTTAAAGGGCTTGTTGCATGTGCTAAATGCAACCGTGATCACCTACGGAAGTGGTACTAGAGCGAGGAAGGGCATGCACGCGAGAACGAGCTGAAAACGAAGAAACGGGCTGCCAGTGGCAGACAGTAGCGCGCCCGCACTAGATCTTAGCGCGCCCGCGCTAGCTACTGTCCCACTAGCGCGCCTGCGCTAGTTTAGCGCGGCCGCGCCCAGCAGAGTTGTTCCAGGCCGATTTTTGCAGCTTTTCTGATGGATTTTAGCAGCGGTCGAGGCCCGGTTGACTTGGTCAATGTATTTTAATTTCTCATGTGTAAAAACCCTAGCCTCCAAGTAGTTTAGAGAGAACAATATCATAGTCTAGTTTTCTTTGTAAACAAGCACATTAGTGAATTGTATTGGATCGTTCTTCGCGAGGAAGTGACAGTTTCGAGCGAGATCGTGAACATCAATTCTGTAACGTTGTGTTCTTTATTATTAATTCAAGCATTTTTATTCCGCTTAATTCTCGTATTTTGTTTATCATGTTTTCATTAAAACCCATGATGTCGATTAGTTCGAATATGAACTAACCGCCTTCATGGGATTCTAATGGACTTATCGATGTAGTCTAGTAAAGAATATTAATTGATTGATTTTGTGACGTACGTTGATTTCTTTGCATGCGCCGTGCTTATTCTTCTTAGGAGCGTAGCTAACTTCTAAGTTGTTTGTTAATTCTTTCTGAAGCGAGAGTGGATGATTGAATTTAGAACTATGCCATGTAAACATAGGATTATGTGAATGAAACATAATTTGTGGTAGACTTGAACTATTTTTATCACCCTGTGTAATCATGATAGATGACCTGTTATTAAACCTCTCTGCTTACACTACCGCTATAGAGATATAGGGTCTGAGCTTTGTTGGTGTCCATGAGATCTCTGTCTTAATTGTGGATTTTGATTGGTATGATACGTGTGCAACGAGAGTTGGCATGTATTACTTTCGTGTTGTCTGATTAGGATCAAAAGTCGCATGTTAATCAGTAATTTCAATTCTAGATGAATTCGATAATGAAGTTAGAATCCCATGTGTTTTCCTATTCTGATTTTGATTAGTAAATTTAGTTGTTAGTATAAAAGAACACATCCTTGTTAATTGTCTTAGCAGTGAAAATTACTTATACATTGTTGCATAGGTGCGTATTCTTAATTCACCAGTCTCTGTGGGAACGAACAAATATATTACTTGTGACCACGTGCGCTTGCGTGTAGATTTTTGCGAACAAAATGGTTGTGTGGATATAGTATATGTAGGTAGTTTGAATATAGTATAGGTTCTTCTGCGCTTCTTATGAACTTCTTATGCTTTACTTGAATCTTTTAGTTTTATGTTGTCTGATGTTGATTTCATGTTGAATTTTCAGGATGGAAGATATTCTACCAGGGCCAGTTAGTCAGGAAGTTATCTTAGATAACTCGTATCATGTGAGTGATGCTGTTTGGGCTGGTGTTGATCGGGGTCCATTGGAGTGTTTCTGTGGCAACCGGTCTATGAGGAGCTGGTTTCTTTCTGATGCTCAGAAGGAAATTCTACATGCTATAGGGTTTGGCGTGTTTGCCAATCCCAGACTTATACTTCAGACTGACGCGAGGCTAGTGAGTGCTCTTGTTGAGAGGTGGCGTCCGGAGACCAACACATTCTTCATGAGACAGGGGGAGATGACTGTGACCTTGGAGGATGTTGGTTACATATTGGGGTTGCCCATTCATGGTCGGTCTTTAGTGGGAGATGCTATTGACAACCAGAAGGACTTTTTTCAGAGGAACTGGTTTGAGGAGTTGTCGACAGCTGACGTGGATCCGGCTCATACTAGGGGCGGGGTGAGGTACACATGGTTGTTTGAGACGTACGGAGCTGATCCCGGTCCTGATCCAGAGCGGATTCTCATCCACACGCAGGCCTATTTGTTCGTTGTTGTAGGTGCTGTTCTTTTTCCTACTACTAGTAGGAATATGGTGCATCCCCGGTATCTCCGCCATCTTCGCAGACTGAGGGAGATTCCTACATGGTCTTGGGGTTCGGCAGTGTTGTCTTACTTGTACAGGGGGTTGTATCACGCCACACAGAAGGATGCCAAGAAGATATCATGTTGTGTGTGGTTGTTGATGCTATGGTCTTATGAGAGGTTCGAGATTGGTAGACCTATTCCCGATGAGAGCAGGGGCAGCTATCCGGTAGCTGAGTTCTGGGCTATGCCTGACGAGGATGAGGAGGAGGACGAGGGTAAGGGGAAGAAGGGGAAGGTGGAGGGCAAGGGGACGGGAAAGGAAGAGGCGAAGGGCAAGGGGAAGGGAAAGGAAGAGGTGAAGGGCAAGGGGAAGGGGAAGGAAGAGGGGAAGGGGAAGGGGAAGAGGGGTAAGGGGAAGGGGAAGGGGAAGGAGCCTGATATTCCCGAGGAGATTGAGGAGGAGGAGGAGATTGAGGAGCAGGGCTAGATTGTGGGTGGGAAGAGGAAACGGGTTAAGCGTGACAGTAGAGCGGCGCCTCATCATAGCTTGCCACATTACAGGGGTGAGTTTGATGGAGTAGCATTAGACGTACTGAGTTGGACACCCTATTCCGAATTTCATGAGATGGAAGGGGATTCGGATGGGGATCATGACATATCTGCAGAGGATTGGGAGGCTCGTTATGCTGGCCTTGCTCGGGTCCCATTACTTCATTATGACATAGTGGAGTATCAGCATTCAGATAGGGTGTTGAGACAGTTTGGTTTGAGGCAGCCTATTCCCCCCTCTCCGGTATCCATGACTCGGTACAGGCAGGAGAAAGAAGTCTTTCTGATACGTGATTAGCGTGCTGTATGGTTTGCTGAGATCGGAGAGTGGGAGCGTTTTGTGGATCACCCCGAGGTTGTGGTGGCTCAGCATTCACTGGACGCCGATGACACAGGTTACTTGGAGTGGTACGAGCACATTTCCAGGCGCCGCGTTGGGAAGCCACAGCCTGTGCCACAGCCGCAGTATTCCACCAGGGAGTTGTTTGACAACCTTCAGGCATTTCAACTTGTAAGTTTGTTTACCCTTTGATAGTACTAAAGTTAAGCTTCCTTTATTCATACTTTGTATGTATCTAATTTCATGACATCAAACTATCTGCAGATTCAGAAGGGTTTGGAATGCCTGAAGAAGATTGATTCAACCATCCCTGAAGACTATCGCGAGGAATTTAGAGAGATTGCCCTGATATTTCTCGAGCCGTACTGCCGTTTCATGCAACATGTAAAGGGCCCAGCATACACCCCTCCTGTTTTCGACCATGTCCATCTATCGGCTGTGGCAAAGAGGCCAACTGTTGCAGACGTCTACCCCCATGATATCATTGATATGACACAGCCGTCTCAGCAGACTACACAGGTCCCTACTCATCCTACTGTTCCCGCATCACAGGCCACTGCCTCGAGGCCCGAGAAGATGGATGTTCGTAGGCCTGTTGAACAGAAGTGGCTGATAAGTAAGAAGCTTTCAGAGGAGAAGATGGCCACCATTAGGAGAGACTGGGGATGGGTACCAGGTCAACCTGTGGGGCTTCGGGGTGGAATTAAACATGATCTCATGTTCAATTTGGCGGAGAATTCAATGCAGAGCTTGGCACCCGGTGCTTGGATTGATGACCGCATCATATACGGATACATGGTACTATTTCATTTGTGGTGCCGGTCTACTTTTTAATTGTGTTGCCTTTATATATTTTGTAAATAACCTATGTTAATTCCTTGCAGTGGTTGTTACGTGAGCGGGAAGAAGCTATTGCCGCTGCGGGAGTGTATCCGAAAAAGCCGTCTTACTACTTCATGGATCCATTTTTCATTACATTGGCTAAGGAGCTGGATTACAAGGTTCTCACGGAGCGCATTAAGCGTTTCTTCGTTACGTGGGGTAGTTGTGGGATTGGTCCACCAATCAACGAAGTCGACTACATATTTGTCCCCGCCAATGTTAATGGGAATCACTGGATTTTGATGGTATTGTCTGTGAAGGAATGGGGCGTCATGGTGTTTGATCCTATGACCAACAAAGCTGAACATGCGGAGGAAGAACAATGCGTGGTATGTATTCCGTTTCTTCTTTTTTCTTATATCAATTTGAAGTCTCATTCGTTTGACCTATATTTTGTTGATTGTGTTTTTAGGTTGGACTGTTGGCGAGGATGCTTCGTTATCTTGGCCCCCGACTGACTGTGCCGGAGGAGGACCCTCTAGTCCAGGTCTGGGATGCAATGCCGAAGCAGAATAACTACACTGATTGCGGGGTTTATATTTGCAAGTATATGGATTATCTCTTGCAAGGATATGACCTCTCTACCTTGGTGTGGGACGCTTCAGACCTCGAGGGCTTCCGTTACAGGATTGCCAAGGAGCTTCAGAAGGGGAAAGCAAGATCCATCCCAAACCACCGGATGAGCCAGAGGGTCGCGCAGCAAGATTAGGACTTTTATTTATTTCCTTATTCTACGAGGATTTGTGGGGAATTATTTGAACAATGATATCATGTAGTTAAGATTGGTTTAATATTTATGAATGAAACATTTGTTTGCGTTTATATCGGTCGTTCATCGACCGTGTCACTTCCCCGATTCCCTTTTATTTATTTTAGAATTTGTGGTTGTTATGTGCTTTTCCCCATCCCTTTTACTGTGTTGCCTTTAGAATTTCATTATATATGTTGTCATTTAATTTGGTATTTTTTGGAGATACTTCATTTTTTGGAGTTTTGAAAATTTTGGCGATTTGGGTCACATATTTCGCCTTTTTGAAATTTTGTGAAATTTTTTTTTTTGGATTTTTTTACAGTGCAATGTTGTTGAAAGTGTTGGGATTGTTATACACGGGTTCAAAACAGGTGGGAATGTGCAGAAACAGACTGCACATTTCAAAAAATCTTTCTGATGGTTCCGCGGAAAATAACCGCGGAACGTGTGTTTTCTTCTGGACGTTCCGCGGTTATTTTCCGCGGAACTATCAGAAAGAATTTTTTTTTTTTACATCCTTTTAACTGGCAAGACTGTTTTAACAGAGCATACGGGGTCCTGAACTGTGTTATGACTTATAAACTATGATACAACTATATTCTAATACTCGAAACCATTCTATTTGAAAATGACCATTACCGCCATTTTTTCGAACTTTGCATTCAAGTTGCCGCTACTAGGCACATTCAACTATTTTAAAAAAATTAGAGTAGACTAGAATCATCATAATTGAGGTAGTCCGAAGACCCACTGTAATTTTAACATAACTACCAATGAGAAAATAATTAGTGCATAATATTGTCATTTTAATGTCAATAATACATCGAATGGTGTGTAGTAAAGTACGTTTACACCAAAATACATATAAAACCTAAATTCAACATGATTCAGGTACGTCGGAAGCTAACTAACTAAAAATCGCTAAAATGTTGGAGAAGCCACCCGATAATCGGTGCGTGGAAGTTCCGGGCGGTGCATCAGCTCTAACGAAGCATGCCACCCAATACAGCACGACAACACAACCTTCACGGAGTACACCATCAGTCACATTGGCATGAGTATTGTGGTCATTCCATATTGTGACACGAATGCTACTAGACCCATCATAGAGACGAAATGTTGCAAATGGTGCTTTGCCGGTAATCCATTTCCCCGTATCATCACCATCTAGATGGGACACCCAACCCTTCACATATTCAATACGCATTTGGTCACGCATGCAACCCGCGCGAGGCCTCAATTTGTGAATGTCGGCTATCCTATCACACTCAACAATCCAACCACCATCCCACGGGGAGACTTTGTTTGGGCCACCGGGGTACTCCTGACCCAAGTTCAAAATTGGGAGAAAATATGGGGTCAAGTTGTACGCCACCCTTTCGAACATGTTATCGCTTGCACACCACTGACATGCTTCAGTCCAACATCTTGACCGGTAGGCCTCTTCGTCAGCTGGGTACAACGCATTGTCTTCTTCTTCCACTAGGGGAGGTGGTTCGTACATTTCTGCTAATTCGTCAAGATGACGCCATGCTTCCTCCAACTCACTAAAGGTAGGTGAATCTACCATTTCATCCGAGTCCGAGAATGAATTGCTTACGTGTGACACTGAGTCATTATCCGAAGCGTCGGTCATTTTACCTACAAATTCAACAATGAACAAGTTAGTTACTACGAAGAACATATAAAGCACAAATAAAACATAAGGGATTTGTAATTACAATTGGGTAGTTGAAGCTTTTGTTAAAGTATCTTGTTTTTTTTCGGACACGTTCTAACATCATGTCCTAACATAGTGCAATAGCGGCATTTTCTTTTTGCTTTTGTAAGTTCCTCAAGTGGACTTTTATGACGGTGCTCTTTTTTCCGCCCCTTCGTTTTCGACACCAAGGGGTCAAGGATATTCTCATGCAACTTTTCACCGCTTCCTTGTGTTGTTTGTGTATTGAATTCACCTCCTTCACGTTCTACCCCGTCAACGGGCATTTTCTCAATAATCTCCGTTTCTCGATTAATAACCCCAATGGCATATTCATACCGCTCTTTCGACGCGGAGCAACTATGACTAAAAGCCATGGTAAGTAAGGTCATGTGGTTGAATCTTTCCCTGGGAGTCAAATCATGAGATGGTGATTCAACTTCGGATGTTTGATATGGCAACACGCCATCAACTCTATTGGCATCCCTTGTCCAACGCCGTTTCACAAAATGTGCCGGTAGTTCCGCCACACACCTCTTCGTCAACACGGAAATAATGTGACGGCATGGCATGCCAACATGGTCATACATTCTACAAATGCATGAACCCCATAATGAAGTCTTGTTGAATGATACAAGATACATGGTTCTCTGAGATGCACCCGTCAACGGTCTATAACATTTGTAGAATGTGTCTTGAACATCTTCCAAGGACCGATCTCTATCTTTCTCCACGAAGTACTTATTTGCTTCAACCAATTGTTCTTGAAATCTTCGAAACATTTCTTTGGTATAAATGGAAGCCGCGTGGTGCTCCAAGGCTGTTTTCATTTGCATGCAACGACTTCTATGATACGTAATGTAATCCTCATCTTTCTCACGCATAAATTGCCTCTCCAAAGCTTTTTGTGCACCCTCAACAAAATCCTTCAAACCGGTGCAAGAACCAACATAGGCATCAAATAGGCATTCATTCCTTCACTTCTTGATGTGGTTTTCTGACCCGCAGAAAAAGTGTTTCTTGTGTAAGCCTCGACCCACTTATGCTTCAAAGCATATAACCCTTGAAGCCATGTATTGCCTTCCAAATTGTATTTCAAAATCAAAGCCTTCCACCGATCCTCAAACACAACTTCAGTCAAAGAGTGATAGATGCAATTGTTGAAATCAAATTTAAACCCTTCCTTTGAGTAATATGTTGCAAGTTTCTCAGGGAATTTGTTGCTAATGTGCCATGAGCACAACAAATGTGAGGTATTCGGTAGTTGTGATTCAATAGCCGCGGCCATGGCTTGATCTTGATCGGTTATGATAGCTAGGGGTTCTTTGCCTTCCATCGCCTCTAGCCAAGTACTTAAAACCCACTCAAAAGTTGTCTTCAATTCATCTCGCACGAGTGCAAAACCGAAAAGTATTGATTGATAGTGATGGTTGACTCCGGTGAAAGGCACAAACGGCATAGCATATCTATTAGTTCGATATGTTGTGTCAAACGCAACCACATCACCAAAATTTCGATAGGCCATCATAGACCGGGGATCGACCCATACAAGACACTTCAATCTTTGTTCGTCATCAAGGAGAGTCTTGATAAAAAATTTACCGCCACTCTCTTCTTTCAAACGATACAACAAATCCAAACCGGTTTGAGCATCGTTTACTCCCATGTTGTCCTTTCTAAAATCGCGCACGACATTTCTTAAATGTTGGCTATTAAAACCTACTTGTTCCGCTCCCCCGTGCATTTGACCAAAAATATTCATTTGTTGTCTTGGTGGGACACCCGAAGCATGTAAGGTCTTGATTAAATTTCTTTGAGCCGCGCTCACATGTCTCTCCCGTCTTATCAAACTCATCTTGGAAGGAGTAACGACTTCGTGATTGTGTTCTAATTCCAAAGAGGTTATCTCCCAATGAGTTGATTTTTTCTTATTAACCACGTACATTCTAACTTTGCAACCACTTCTAGGCAGCACATCTCTTCGCCGTTTGCCCTTAACACTCCCAACACTACCAATCAATATTTCTTCTTCCTCAACGGGGTTTTTCCCACGATTTTCTCCCGCTAAATTACAGACGTACATTCGACCATATATGGATTTATCATTGACTCGCCTCTGCGTGTTTTGTATCTTAATTGCAAAACCATGGTTTAAAGCATACGCCCTAAATAAATTTTCCGCCCTTTGTAAATTAGCAAATTTTTGATTCAAGCAAGGGATACTAATAGGCTCATCTTCGTCTACAATATTATCACTACTATCATGCAAATTATCACTAGTTTCATGCATACTACCTCTATTCTCATGCAATTTTTCTTCTTCATCTAATTGCTCACTACAAAAATACTCATCACCATCACTATCAACATTAACATACTCAATATTATCTCTATCATAACCACGTTTACCATCATCATCATGTACATCAACATAATCATTTTTTTTAAACTTTTTCTACCTTCAAATCTTGAAAACATCTTATCCATTACAACACAACAAAATAAGAACAATAAACCACTACAAATAGAGCTTACCCAAGGGAAGGATGGATCTTGGAAGAGAGAAATGAAGAAAAGCTAATGCTCAAATGCTGAAATGATGATTTTTTTGGAATTGAAGTGTTCAAATGATCACATCTAGGTTATAAATGAACAAGTGCACCCGTCTGATAGTTCCGCGGTTATTTACCGCGGAAAGCTTAAAAAACTCCTGCTGATCCGCGGAAAAAATACGCGGATCGTCTGTTGAAAACACCCCATCCGCGGAAAAAAACCGCGGAACGCTAAAAAAATTTTCTTTTACCCCAGCCGTTGGATCAACGATCCAACGGCTGGAGAATGATGTGTTGGATAACTGTTTCCTGACACACAGTTGTCAGGGAACATGACCCATCTTTATATCCAGGTCTTCCAAAATTTAGGACACTGAATCATGATCTATATGAATTTGAAAAACGTACATGGTACATATACGGGGTGGGCTCTTCGTGCCACAAATTTGAAGAAAATTACCCAAATAATCTCTATCTATTATTTTGTAACTTTTGTTAGCGTTTTGAGACCCTAAACGCAATTTTGTTAGTTTTATTTTTAAAAAGTCAGATCATATTATCTTTTCTAGTGAACTTTAGATCTAACCGCAATATGATCTAGCGTTTTTTTTTCCAAAAATCGAAACGCCGATTATCTGGCATTAATAATGATATCATAAGTCATTTTCCCAACTCCACTATTTTGGGCAGGGTTGAGACCCCACAAACCGATTTTAAATATAGCAAGGTAACCTGATTTTAAATAAAGACCGGTGAATCTCTGTTTTAAAAAAAAAAAAAAAAAGGACCCATGAATCTCAGAATCCTGGTTAAGAAGGAACGAAACTGAATATTTTAGTAACCCGTCATTTCAGATTTTGTACAATAGATATAGATTTTTATTTAAATATCAATTAAATTAGTACGTGCACTGAGATTAGGAATTTAAGAGATTCGGATTTTATAATTATTCGACATTAAGTTATTCAAATTTAAATTGATTAATTTAATTTCTTTTCAAAATTATGATCGTTTGTTGAGTTTATATGATCGAACTGAGATAATGTTTAAACTATCAATATATGATCTGCAACTACAGTTCCAGTTTATATGATCTGCAGCTGTAACTCCAGTTTATCAGCTGCAGGTTCACCTTTGGAATACAAACGAATATGCAACGAATCGAAAAAAGATGAGTGTGATTAAGCAACAGTTCTACAGTTTGTGGATGTTACAGGAAGTCTGGAAGAACATATTATGTTTAGAGTTAATTGCGGTTCCATCACTTAAATAACCGCGATTGGAGTATCTGGCTGCTTTTCCGGCATGGCATCCTGGAATGCAGACAGCTCCTTGTATGCAGCATTTAACCTTGATAAAAGAGGGAACTCAGTCTGCAAAGGCCGTGGAGCATTATAAATTTTGATGTTGGAGCTCAACCAAAAAAAAATGTGCACAAGTTAAAAAAGCTGTGAAGTTTATGATTAACTAAAAATACACTTGCAAGAGCAAGCCTAATTACTGCAACAGTTAAACGACAACTTCTGTAATATTTCAGATTTATAGATTATACCAGTAGACTTGTGCAATTTTACTACTCTGACTGAAGAAAGGATTTTCAGTTTTGGTCTCGTCTTCTATAAAAGGAGATAGGGAGTAGCTAAGTGAGATAGGAGAGATCAAAGAAAGACTATAAGAAAGTATCAGTACATAATTTAAGGAGCATGCATGGAAGAAGACATGGTAACAACTGACCAGTATATTAACAAGATTCGTTGTTTTTAAGAAGGTATTCTGAATGCAAATGAAGTTATTGCTGGAGTAACTTTGATTCTATATTTTAGACATATTTTTGGAGCTGTTTAGAGTTAATTGCGGTTCCTGAGATTTTACTATGTATTTGAGAAGTCGTGCTGTGCTCTTTATTAGCTAATGGAGGTTAGTTTTAAGATTATTGAATATATCTAAAACTGTTGTAAGTTGTAACTAGCAGTTTCACATGGGGGGCAGACCATATATAGGGAAAATCTTGAAAGTATAGCCTGAATCGATATGAAGTGCAATTTTAGAGCATAACTTTTACAGGACCGGTTGTATGCTCTCGGACTATAATCTGTCACTAGCAATAACATCATAAGATAGAAGAAGGAATGTCTGAATTGCAAGTACATTGGCCATACAGAATGAGAGATATTCAAAGTTTCAGGAAAGAAGGCAGCTTACCATATCAATGCTGAACCTTTTAATTGCTGCATCGATCTGGGGTGCCAGAAATATATCAGCCTGCAAGTGAAAATTGCATAACTTGTGAAGAACAGCAAAGTGGTAATAATTGGCACAAGACCTTTATGCCATCAATATAAGTTAGTACAGTATCCAGTAACTTGATAAACTATGTTCTACGCAGCTATGTAGATGTTCTACGGATTTATCTGAGCCGGATAATCATTATCTACTTCTAGCAATAAGCCAATAACATAATAATTCAGCAGAGGAAGAATATAGGAATAATTCATCCAAGATTGCAAATTTTATGTTGCTTTTTGTAAATATGTATCAGTCTATCAGATAAGGGCAAACCAGGTAAACTTCATCTCCAGTGGCATACTTTCCAGCATGGTCACTCAATAGCTTCTCGAGAGCTGAAACAGGCCATACTAAGTTAGACAAACCCAGTATGCTTAATATAACAGAAACTCAAACACATTTATCGATAGCCACAATTATCTAGGAGTCCTTCCTAGCTTTACCAGTCAAAAACTATGTTTGTCAAGCTTCTATTTCAGATTATATCATCCGGACAAGTGAGCAAGGCAGATGGGTAAAAACTCACCAGTGAAGCCTTTTCGGATATGAAACTGAACCCAAGGAAGCCTCTCATCAGGACCAAATTTCTCACCAATATATGTCTGCAAAAAATATTCAGTAGACAGGGAAAGTGTGTAATGTTGACGACAGAGTATAATATAATTGGCACTTAGCATTGCAAGGTGAATGAAGCACTCACCAGCACCGACAAATTATGTAGAGAAAGTATGCCCGAGGAAACTATATTTGCAGCCTACGAGTCGATCATAAAATACAGCAGAATAAGTTCAAATGAAAGAAGAGGGAATCTATTCCAAGTACATGATGCTCTGGATTAATTTCTAGTCTTTCATTGATATCTAAATCGACGACTTGAGCATATAATGAAATCTAAAGCATGTACCTGGAAGTTCACTGCCCTGGTAACCAGATCATCCGGCAACAATGGATGCTGAGGATACTTCTCTTCTAGATACTATAAAAACGAAGAAATCATTGGAATGTGCCAAAATAAAACTGCACAAGGGTAATAGCATTGATCTTATGTAATCCAGGAGAAACACACCATTATGATGGCAAAAGAATCCGCAATTGTTATGTCACCATCAACCAGAGCCGGAACATAACCCATGGGATTCAGCTTCAAGTACTCTGCATTAATAAAATGAAATTTAGTACATAAGCTCAGTTTGATAAGAAAAAACTTCACCTCGAGATTTTGAGTGAATTTAATTTGATTCATTTACAATCTTAACAAGAATAACTACACTATCCTGCTGAACATAGAAGAAACAGAATTATGGTACTTAGAAAAGTTTAAATATTACCAGGTGTGTGCTGCTCTCCTTTAAGCAAGTTTACAGCTTCATAATCATAATCAATCCCTGTTAATTTCAATACATAACAATTAACTTCACAACAAATGGGGAACTCCAAGAACATAAGAACAATCTAAAAAGTCATATAATTCAACAAAATCTAACAACAAAACAAGAAATTTCAAGAAACATGCATGAAAAACGACACCTTTCAGGTTAAGCGCGATACGAACTCGACACGAAGAAGTGCTCTTAAAATAACTGTATAGTTTTATCTGCTGCTTCCTGTTCAAATTCTCAGTTGCATCATTGCATGCCTGCAAAAAAATCAAGATCAGAAAAAAAAAACACATTTCAAAAATATTAGTTATACTTATTTATGTAATTTTTGCACCATTTTTTTTGACAGAAATGAATATGCTCTTGAATTGTCTGAATGGGTTCAGCTCTTTGATCTCAGCTTAAGGATACATCATACACATACGTTTCTCTAGGCATATGCGCAAGTCTTTGTTAATGTAGGCTGTGTTCACTTGGATGGAATGGAATGAGGGGAGAATGGAATGAAAAATTATATAGAAATTTTATGGAGAAAGAAGAAAGTATGAGCTAATAGTGACTAAATATGAATGAGTTCAAGTTTTTTGTGATAAAGATTGTAAAGAAATATGATGTAGAGATGGAATGAGCATTCCTTCCAAAATATGTGGGATAAAATTCTAGTTAAAATAGTAAGAATAGAATGATTGAAGGAATGAAAATTGTATACATTTTCTTTGATCAACACCATTGTTGAGCACAAAATTCATTCCATTCTCCCCTCATTCCATTCACTCCAAGTGAACACAACCGTAGAGTATTATTAATTGTACTTGCCTAGCAAGTTATGTCCCTGGCTTGTAAGTTGACTTTTGGTTGATGGTTGACCTTCACAAAGTTGTAAATAAAGCTAGTTTCGATTTTAATATTATGGTTTGTCTAGTGTGTGTTCATGAATATGGTAAACACCAAATTCTATAATTTTGGTGGATTTTGATTGGTGTAGTTGGTGAATTTGCAAGGAGGTCCACTGTTATAAAGAAGCATGAGCCAATCAAAAACCACTAAACTTATAAAATTTGGTACTTAGTGTGTGCTCATTAGCACACACTAGAAAAACCGTACTAATATTAATCGGTTATTTTGTTTAGGAGAGAAGAGTGCTGAATTTGATAAATAATTCTCTCTCCGTTCCTCTGGATTCTACGCGTTTATTGTTTGACACGCACTTTAATATTTTTGTAATATAAGTTTATATAATTTTTGTAAAAAAAATTTGAATAAAAATTTAATAGTTATATTTTTATTTAGAAAAAAATTCTAAGAATTAATTCTAAAATTATAATTTAAAGAATCATTATACAACTCACGAGACTTGAGTACAAATTTGACACCGACTTGTCTGGTAAATCGGATTAATTATAGATGCAAGATGCGGAGTCGTTTCTGAGGATACGAAGGTCACGTGCAAAATTGACTAAAGGAATTAAAAGAATATTATCATCCAAAATCTTCCTGCTTACGTTTGAGTCAAAAGCTTATGCTGTAATCAATGGAACATATTTACAGAACAAGAAGAGATACGCGACTGTATCATGCATTTTCTAAAAATGAATGATTAGTCACCGATCAACTATTATTCCATAACCCGTCAAACTAATTAAATTTCCTAATTAGTCATCTGATTAATTTTTTATCATTTCAAATAATTCTTGTTTTATATATTCGCTAACTAATTAAGTCGGACAATTTTTACAACACTAAGTGAATATGAGCTATCCGATTAGAATTTAATGATTTTTACAACACCACGTGGATATGAATTATCCGATTAGAATCAGTATATTGTGTTTCACATGAACTATTCGATTAGAATTTAATATAGCATGTGATGTGTTCTACATGAGTTATCCTGTCATAACTTAATATAGCATGTGATGTTATGTTTCATGTGAGCTATCTGAGTAGAATTTAATATAGCATGTGGTGTGTTTCATATGAGTAGCATCTTACTTGGTAGCACATATCCTGTGTGAAAAAGATATTTATCATAAAATTTATATGATTATTGAAACATACCTACAAAATATTATTTATCCACAATTAATTTATTTAGACGGCGGGTATTTTATCTTATTTTTTAGAAATAAGTCTTTTAATAATATTATTTACAATATTATATAAATGTGATTTTTTTTCTTGAAATAAGTTCTTAATTCTAGTATTACCAAACACAGTTTAATTCTAGTATTACCAGATATAGTCTAGTATCCTCGCAAAATTTAGATCCTAGATCCGTTCGGCCAAAGGCTCCCAACTTTGATGCAGGGAAAGACGGAGATGGCAGATTGCTTGTCCCAGATGGCAAATTCAGCGAAGTATCAAGATTCCAACTTACCATATGCATCGAAATAATACACATCAGAATTCAGAGCAAGTAACGCCTGCATTACAGAAAGGCGAAAAATTCGTGTAAATTAATTTTTTTTTAACTATTCGACCTGAAATTGTTCAGATTTAACACCGAGTGAAAAAAAATTCATACCTACCATTATTTGCCGAGTCCATGACCAAAATAAGTTAGGAGCTAAACAATCGAAAGTTAAAAGTCAACCTCAAAGTGGACAGTGAATTTGACTCGAAACAGACATATATGTGTATACACAAAATTAGTTTGATTTGGTGTGATTACGATTAGAAACGCTTCAAATTCAGTTTGCGAATGTTACGGGAAGCATTCTCAGCTATTAACTTATATAAACATTCCTCCATATGAAGAACTTTATTAATTTTCATCTCCACAAATATGATTCCATCGCTTAAATACCCTCAACTGGTGTATCTGGCTGCCTCTCCGGCATGGCATCCTGGAATGCGGACAGCTCCTTGTATGCAGCGTTCAACCTTGATAAAAGAGGGAACTCAGCCTGCAAAGGCCATTGAGCATTATATATACAGAATCATTAAATAATAGGATGTTCGCTGGAGTAACATGAGCAACATAAAGATAGGGGTCCAAAATGATAAATTATTGTATATTAAGGATATTATCTATGATACTGTACAAATAGCTTCTTCAATGATATTATCACTTTTTTTTGTTCTCTATTTGTGGTAACCCTGCACATTTGGTTTTCTACATGCAACACCCTTATGTTAGGTAAAATTAAGTAAAATTTTATAGAATTAATTGCAGACTTTAAAACATATTGTATATTTGAAATTTTTGGGAAAAGAAGTGTGTACTTGAATCATGTAAAACATAGTAAAAGTGAATGAGATATAAATGGTTGAAGTTTGGTTATGAAATTTGAATATTTTTCACTCATTTTCACTCCGTTTTACATGATTCAAAGGTCTTTATTAGCTAATGTAGTTTAGTTTTTAGATTATTGAATTTATTTAAAAGTGTTATGAGATTTAACCAACAGTTTTCAACTAAAGGCAGACCTAATATATAGGAAAATCATAGCCTGAATCGATATGAAGTGAACCTCTAGAGCATAAGTTTTTAGGAAAAGATCTTACGCTAACTTGGAAGTTGGAACATAATCTGTCACTATAATAACAATATCAGCTCACCTAGTACATTGATCATATAGGAAAAGAGATATAAATTTGAGGAGAGAACACGGCCTACCATGTCAACGCTGAACCTTTTAATTGCTCCATCGATCTGGGGTGCCAGAAATATATCAGCCTGGAAGCGAAAAATTGCATAACTTGTGAAGAACAGAGAAGTGGTAATAATTGGCACAAGACCTTCATGCCATCAATATAACTTAGTATCTGGTAAATTGATATACTAGGCAGTACACAGGTATGTATATGTTCTACCTATTTATTTGTGGCAAATATTCATTCTATACTTTTTACCAATAGCATAATAATATCAGTGAAGGAAAAATTTAGGATTAAATCACAAAATTAAATAGATACTTCATCCAAGATTGAGAATATTTTATTTAATTTTCAATATATCATGCATTTAGAAAATTTTGGGTACGCCATGACACAGCTACATCTTATATTTTTCTAGCAATTTTTTCACCAAGTAATCTAACATAAATAATTAACAAGTGTATTCAATCTTCGCGAGTGAGATTCAACAGAATATGTATCTGCATTCAATGGTACATCATGAGGACATGCATACAGCCTTAAAAGTTTTGTCAGTCTATCAGATAAGGGCAAACCAGGTAAACTTCATCTCCGGTAGCATACTTTCCAGCATGATTACTTAATAGCTTCTCAAGAGCTGAAACAGGCCATACTAAGTTAGAAGCCCGGTATGCTTAATTTAACAGAAACAGAAAACAATAATTTAGGATTGCTTCATAGAGCTTTACTGCTCAAAAACATGTTTGTTATACCTTAAAAAGTAAATTTCAAATAATTCCAAAGAAGAAAAAAATGTGATCTCGTGAAGTTTCAACTTGTGACTTATTAAAACTGGCTTACAAGCTGCATTTTTAGAACTACCAGGAAATAGGGACATTTTTTTGGTGAAATAGTTACGTGTTTCAGCAACTCAACAAACTAAACTAGAGCTCAAACCTACTAATTTGAGAAGGAATGCTTTATTCTCCATCCTACTCATATTCTTCAAGTATCTCATCATAAAAAATTGATGATCCCTAATTCTTTTTTCACCGTTCCCTCCAAACCTCCCACCTCCACTTTCCTCCTATGGATTTGTTTACAATTCTCCAATAAATCTCATTTTCCCAACCATATAGGACAATAAAGTCTTGATACAGCATTGGACATTTGGACTACTCATCAGTTGCATTAATGCACTCTTAAAACTGATCAATTTTTTTAAGACAAAAATTATGATTCCTACTGCACATAGAACTTCATATATTCTCCTTGTAGGTTTCTCTTTTTCTTATTTGCCTTTTAACTTTTTCATTTAAGATTATATCATCGGGTCAGAAGGAAGCAAGGCTGATGGGTGAAACATTACCACTGAAGCCTTTTCGAATATGAGTTTGAACCCAAGGAAGCTTCTCATCAGGACTAACTTTCTCACCAATATATTTCTGCAAAAAAATCAGTAAAAAGGGAAGGCGCGTAATGTTGACAACAAAGTATAGTATGAATAAGCACTTAGCACTGTAAGGGTAATCAAGCACTCACCAGCACTGACAAATTATGTAGAGGTTGTATACCCGAGGAAACTATACTTGCAACCTACAAGTTAGTGATAAAATACAGCAGCATAAGGTCTAGTGAATAAGATGGGATCTACTTCCAAGTACATGGTCTTTGGATTACATTGCAGTGTTGCATTCTTGGCACAATATTCATAACTTCTTACATAAGAACTAATATTAGAGGATGACATCTTATAACTACATATACCTCTTTACGCCCATTAATGATACATTCTCTGTATTCTCTAAGTAATACTATTTTAAATAGCATTTTATTTCTTTACATGTATTTACTAAAACTTTTCTAGAGTTCTTATATATTTGGATATTTTTGCTCATATCTGACGTCTCTTAATAAACAACTGAGCATATTATGAAAGCAAAAGCATGTACCTGGAAGTTTACTGCCTTGATAGCCAGATCACCGGGCAACAACGGACGCTGAGGATACTTCTCTTCCAGATACTATATGAACAAAGAACTCGTTGGAATGTGCCGACATGGTAACCGTACAAGTGAAATAACAGATCTTATACAAACCAGGAGAGACTTACCATTATGATGGCAAGAGAATCTGCAATTGTTATGTCACCATCCACCAGAGCCGGCACATAACCCATGGGATTGATCTCCAAGTACTCTGCAATAATAACCATAGATTTTTAAAATGTTGTTTAAGAAGACATCCTTATGAATGAAACTATTATAGGTAAGGATGCATCAAGTCTGGCACAAAACTTTTATCATATAAAAAATTTCTGTAGATTAGGTTCACTGATAAAGTAGGCTCAAGATTACCATGACTGAAATATTAACTGAGTATGGGTACAGATGAGCTCTCTCAAACACTCGATTAATTTTTCCAGACATTATGTAGGACTTCACTCGAGCCCAACTCGATTAAATATCTAAATTGAAGGGTATATACGACTCATCATAATCTAGATACAAAAGGGTATCTTGTAAGTTAATAGATATTAGATAATAGAAGCTCTTATAGGCGACGCCGTATAAACAGTGGTAAATTATGTGTGTAGTTCGACTAGCTTGACTAGCTGCCACCCATATTCATATCACCTCCTAAATCCACAACCTACACCCTAGTGTGACACAAAATTGAAACCAATTCTGATTTCACAAACACACTTAAAAGCAAGCATTCGGCTCGAGTTCAACTCAAATTCGGCTAAATACATATTGTTCGAGTTTAACCTTGATCAAGTACATAGGCGCAGCTCAATTCCATAAGATAAACCTAGAACTCAATTATAGAATAAATTCAGTTCGAATTATTTACGACCCTAAACAAGAATCGTTACACTGTCTTACTGAAAACAGAACCAGTTTTAAAGGTGCATAAAATTGAAAATTTACCAGGACTGAGCTGCTCTCCTTTAAGCAAGTTAACAACTTTATACTCATAATCAATCCCTGTAAGTTCCAACACATAACAATTGACTTCAATAACAAAAGGGTAACCTCAAAAACACAAAAACAATCTATAAATTAAATAAAAACTCAACAATTATTATTATTTTAAAAATAAATAATATATCAAGAAACGGAGATAAAAATGACACCTTTCAAGTTAAGTGCAATACGAACTCGACAAGAAGAGGTGCTCCTAAAGTAATTGTAGAGCTTTAGTTGCTGCTTCTTGTTCACTTTTTCAGTAGCATCACTGCTTGCCTGCAAGACAATCAAGATCAAAATTTCAAAATTAATAAAAAAGCCCTTCTTATTTATTGTTGCTACACTTATTTATCTATTTAGCATTAAAAATAACGGGTTTGTGATTAAAGTGAGCTTAAGAGAGAAAAGGGGTACCATTTTTTATGCTTGATTGTCTAAATTGTTTGAGCTCTGTTTGGGATATATGTGCATATTTTCATGTGTGTGTATGTGAAGATGAAAGGGGGATTATGGGTTGGGCTTTTGAGCCTAACAAGAATGGGAGTGTATAAAGTTGGATATGGACTGTAACGTATGATGCTGGACTATGATTGCATAAAATATGGGCCTCAGTTCTTGATCTTATAATTTGTAAGTAATTTGAATTTTTTTCGACGAAAAGCGAAAAATTTAATAAATAACTAAAATCAGTCGAGACAAACCATCGAACTGTCAATTACAACCTGATTAAAAAAACAAAACACGGTATAAACATATAATCGTTTTGTTTTCAAATTGTTTAACACATTGAATATTTAAATTCTTAAATCCAAAAAGTATTACAATCAAATATGAGTAATCCAACCTACATCTGTTCTGATCATAGTAGCATCACAATTGACCATCACATAGGCAGCAGCATCTCTAGCCCAATGTTCAAAATTATCAGTTACATCAATTGATATTGGATCAACAAATGATCCCAAAACAAGAACAATTTTATGTCGTGAAAGGCGAGCTCTTGCGATATTCACCACCGTGCCATATTTGATCTAAGCCTTTATGATCACCCAAAATACCATGTAAGTCTTTCTTAGAAATGTTACCAAAACCCATAACAAAACACACAAAAACATCAAAACAAACACAAATATATAAGTCGAGACAAACCATCGAACGGTTAATTACAACCTGATTAAAAAACAAAACACAATATAAACATATAATCGCTTTGTTTTCAGATTGTTTAACACATTGAATATTTAAATTCTTAAATCCAAAAAGTATTACAATCAAATCTGAGTAATCCAACCTACATCTGTTCTGATCATAGTAGCATCGCAATTGACCATCATATAAGCAGCAGCATCTCGAGCCCAATGTTCAAAATTATCAGTTACATCAACTGAAATCTGATCAACAAATGATCTCAAAACAAGAACAATTTTATATCATGAAAGGCGAGCTCTTGTGATATTCACCACCGTGCCATATTTGATCCAAGCCTTTATGATCACCCAAAATATCATGTAAGTCTTTCTTAAAAATGTTACCACAACCCATAACAAAACACACAAAAATATCAAAACAAACACAAACATCCAAAAAGATGTGCACAGCCTTGATGACAAAGGTACTCAACAAAACTCACCCAAAAGGGGTTAGATCTTGATTTTATTAATAAAACTGATAAATATGAGAGAAAATGGAGGAGCGAAGATGAATAATCAATAAAAAATGAAGGTATAAACAATGTTTTGTTTGTGGCTTGTTCAAATTAGCGTGGTGCAACAGAACTCACATAATTTTATCAAATTTTTGGATCTAAAGTTAATATATACAAAATGTAAAAATGACAAGTTGTGTCATGAGATAGTGAAATGTTGTCAATGTTGTCCTGAATTCGAACTCATCTATTCGAGTTCAAGCTCTATTATGATGCGGTTTCATTTTTATTAAGTTATTATGAATATGAAAAATGGAAATTATCAATTTAAAAAGTTATTAATAATAAATAACTATACACATTTGATTAGAATGAAAATAAAAGCAAATATGAGATAATTAATTTTAATATCTATTAATCAAATTAGTCTCTAATAATTGATTATCTGCTGAGATAATACTCATCTCTAATAATCATTACAGTAGAAGATAAATCCAACATTTGCACCATCCAATCATACTCAAAATTTGAACTTTTAATTCCATAGCATAATATAAATTTAGAAATATTTAATATAAATTATATAACTCAGATTGTCCAGTTGTCGTTTGCCACCAAAACTGGACAGATCTCTCCCTTTCAAAAAGAAATGATTCCTTTTGTTGGTTAAAAATAAAAATTAAATACTCCTTTCGTCCTACAGTACATGTCTATTTTGAAAAAAATTCGTATATTAAGGCAACATATTTGCATTTGGAAACTAAAAATGGACAAATATTATTAGACAAATTTTATCCTCAAAAGTGACATGTATTGTGGACAGACATGCACAAAAGATCTGTTCGGGCCTGATCCCGATCGGGTGAAAAAATCCAATTTTTTTCAAAACAGATTGGGCCGAGCTTTTTTAAAAATCAGATCGGACCGGGTTTTTTTGAAAATACTAGATCCGTTTTACTTATAAAAAACCCAAATTTTTTAAAAATCAGAATTTATCTTTTTTTTGAAAATATTAGGTCTGTTTTAGACCGTCAGAACTGTCTCACACTGGTGAGTCCTTGAGATTCATAAGAGAAGTGTGGGGAGAATGAAAAGATGCGTGTGGCCACGAAAAGGAAGCGTGAAAGAAACAAGAAACCACACTCCAAACTGCATGGTACATTAAACATACACGATGCTCTCTTTCTCTCCTGTCTTTCTCTTTTATTTCGTCATTTAAGTCTTCTTTGTCATGCCACAGGGTCTGCTTCAAATTAGGTGGCTTCAATTGAATCAGAAACATTAAAATTTATTTGGAATTTTATCTAATTATTGTGTATATAGGCAAATATTGGACCCGGATGACATGCATGTAACAGTTACCAATGATTTCAAGAATCAATAAAAATTTAATTTGTGAGGTTTTTAAAAGTAATAAAAGAAAGGTCTTGATTTTCACGTTTTGATGACATACAAAATAATTACTCTGGATCCGTGTTTTCTGAAATTTTAACAGTAAAATAATATAATAAATAGTATATTAAATTTGGTAATATTTTTAATTACGGTAAACAATATGGAAATTCGATGTTATAACCTCAACACAAGACTACTACCCCTCAGTCCCTTCATAGGGCTCGGGAAGTATTTTAATGTTGTCTTAAAATATAGTTTAATAAATAATTTTGTTTTTTTTAATAAAATATAATGTTTAAAATTTTTATAGAAATATAATTTTTTTAAATAAATTACGAAATTATGTTTTATATGTATTTTAAAATAAGTGTTATTAATATGAAAAAATGGTAAAAAAACAAGATAAACCGAAAACCTAATAATTTAGGTTTTGGCATGATGTTGAAATATCATTATTAGTAGTAGAATAGTAAGTTAGGCCCGGACCTTTTAACACTTTCAGGTGCTAAACTTCTGGTTGGCTTGGCATTTTCACGTATATAGAAAGTGGGTTAATCCGTCGAATACAAATCAACTTTTACTTTTTAGACATGAATTTTATATATCATTTAGATCATATTTATTTATAAATTTTAAACTTTACTTGTTCAGAAAATTATTTTGAAAATACAAATATCATAATTCTGAAAAAATAATTTCATAACTAGAATGTTGATATCTTTCTTTTTCTGGTCCCCTTGAGTACAACTATAATTGTCTCATCAATCTAACATGAAACAAGAAAGTCCCCATTCACTGAAGCACTACCACTCAAAAATTATTTTTTATTTGTATATAATGATAAGTAGTTGCTTTTCTTTAAGTTTCTGAGCATAATCCAGTGTTTAGTTGCCAGAATTCAAGAAAAAGATCATATTTTTATGCACCCTTTTGATTCTTGCAATGGATGAACACTCAGTGCCTTTGCTTTCTGATAAAAATGGAAACTTTGAGTACTTCAAAAAACCATCTTCTCTTGCATTATTTACAAGATGGGCTCTCAAGATTGCAATGTGGGTGGTTTTTATTTTCTGGGTTTTGGCTATAGTTTTGTACCCAACTGAGTTCTTCAATGATTTGATGGAGAAATGGAGTAATGCTACATCAGGCTCACTGTATGGACTCACTGGTTAGTTATTCTGATTATGATGTGTGTGTGAGAGAGAGAGAATACTGATTAGTCATCTTAAATATTTTATTTTTTTTGTAAAGTCATCTTAAATATTTTTATATGCAGGAAGTATTTTTATGCTGTTCAGTGGCCCAGTTCTCATAATTGTATTTCTTGGAAATTTATATCTTATCATATCTAAGGATGATGAGTTTCATGAGTAAGTGATTTGTTTATAGTATATTTTTATGGTTTTGGGTTATATACTGGTTTATTTCTTTAATATAAGTTTATGATTATAGTTAGTGGAGTAATTGTACTTCAAATATGTTGGTTTTAGGAAGAAGACACAGAAAAAAGCAAGTTTCAAGTTGTGGACTTTCCCTGTCATCATTGATGGACCATTTGGAGTTGTTTCTGCTGCTGAGTTTATTGGGATTCTTCTGTTTTCTGTGTATATTGTCTGGACAGTTTCGTTTTACCTTGTTCATTATATCGCAGCAGCAGCTTCTGAGCCAAATTTTGAAGAAAAAAGGTACAACTCTATGTGTGGTCGATGATTATTTGATCTCTTTATATATCCTGCAAGTTCTGGCATGAGAGGTTGAAAGTTAGTCAGTTGCTCAGATATTTAATTCAGTTTGCAATGTGGTTTTGGAGAAAAGAATAGCTTTTATGGTGTTTTGCAGAGTTCTTCTACATGATCAATTTCAAATCTTCCAAGTTGGAAGATGCGCAATGTTGTCATGTATGAAAACAAGATGGTTGCTTACTAGGAAAAGTCTATCCTGATCACAACCGTTCTGTAAATGTTGTTTAAGTTTGCTCATCACTGCAGATAAATGACTATGTACACTACTAATCACTAAAAGCTACTCCTATATTAAGAAGATTGCCAGAAATATGTGATCTGGTTTATCTGATTTGTTCCCGAACATGGTAGCTCGTTGTCTGAAAAATTCTGTTATAAATATTATGTTCTGCTTAGATATCTACTTCTGTAATATGTAGTTATCGATCCCTACTTATCAACTGCTATAAGATGCAAACTAATGGGCATTATTCCGTTTAATCTTATTTATTTATCCTCTCTTAACTATTCTTCGCTGTAGATTAATGTTGTAAATTCAACTTTTGTGCAGTATATATGTGCTGAAGTACTTTGGAGCCCGCTTGGGGTTAGTAGGTCTGTTTTGTTTGTCATTTCTGTTCTTGCCAATCGCAAGAGGATCAGTTCTTCTCCGCCTTATAGATATACCTTTCGAGCATGCAACCAGATATCATGTATGGTTGGGGCATATAACAATGTTAATCTTTACTCTTCATGGTCTATGCTATGTGGTTGTGTGGACGCTACATGGTCATCTTATAGAAAAAGTAAGCCAGTTCATAGTAATTTGCTTTAAGATATACTATGAGGTACTAATACTCTTTGCTATATTGATTCATGCAGCTGTTGGCATGGAAAGATGATGGCATTGCCAATCTTCCAGGAGTTATTAGTCTTACAGCAGGCCTATTGATGTGGGTTACATCCCTTCCTCCAGTGAGGAGGCAAAACTTCGAATTGTTCTATTATACTCATCAACTATACATAGTCTTTGTCGTCTTTTTGGCTTTGCATGTTGGCGATTTCATTTTCACTATAGCTGCTGCTGGAATTTTCCTGTATATGCTTGACCGTTTTCTTCGATTCTGTCAATCACGGAAAACTGTCGATGTACTTTCAGCTAGATGTCTTCCCTGTGGAACAGTTGAACTAGTTCTCTCAAAGCCTGCAGGTAATAGTACTTATTCAGGGATTAGTATGATCCTTTGATCATCGTATATAGTAACTTTTTTAGTAATGCAGGTCTATCGTATAATGCTCTCAGTTGGATTTATATTCAAATTCGAGAACTGTCTTGGCTGCAATGGCATCCTTTTAGTGTTTCCTCGAGTCCTTTAGATGGTAAACATCATCTTGCTGTTCTTGTAAAAGTTCTAGGCGACTGGACAGAGAAACTACAAAGACATATCGTACATGATACCAAGGAGGGACTTCAACAAGATCTGCTTTTGCTTCCTCACTCCAATAGTATAAAGGCTTCTGTAGAAGGACCTTACGGTCATGAATCTCCATACCACTTGACGTAAGTACTTATAGATCTACCTATTAACAGATTTGCATATATTGTATTGCAACTGTTTGTAAGTTCTTCGTTCCTTCGAGTGTATTGATGATAATATCTCTTGTAGGTATCCAAATCTTATTCTAGTTGCTGGAGGCATTGGCATATCTCCTTATCTGGCTATCTTAAATGATATTCTACACCGAATTAGCGAAAATAGGCCCTGTCTTCCAAGAAAGATTCTTATAGTCTGGGCTGTGAAAAAATCACACGAGCTTCCACTTCTTCATTCAGTTGATATGGAATCTATCTGCCCCAACTTCTCCAACACACTGAACCTTGAGATTCAAACTTATGTCACTCGAGAATCAGAACCTCCATTGGTTAGTTTACTACCAGAATCACTTATCCTAAAAAAATTTGTCTGTGATACATTGCAGTGCTTGATAATACTGAAATATTATATCTTAATGCAGGAAGAGGGAAAAATTCACGATACTGTGAATACTTCCCTGTTCCGCGCCACCAGGAATAGGGGAATATCTGTGTTGGTGGGTACTGGAAATATCATATGGTCTGGAATTTATGTGGTGGTGTCAACAGTTGGCCTATTTATTTTAGTGGGTTTATTAGATGCCTACTACATAAATCCTTATAGCATAACCTATTGGTGGTACAAAGGGCTTCTATTCTTAGCTTGTATGGTTGCAAGTGTTCTTATCTTCGGAGGTCTTGTGATCAGTTTATGGCATCTTTGGGAGAGAAACGTCTCAGGAAAGGAGTCTGAGGATGAAAAGGCTGAAATAATGCAGCATAACGAGCCTCAAATAGACAAGGATCCACACCGGAAACATTTCTCGAGTACTTTTCACTATGGTCAAAGACCAGACTTTAAAGGTATGTCTAATGGTATTCCGTTATATTAAGAAATGATGTTAACATCATCGTAACCATCTGAGGCATAAAATTGAACATAACTTAGATTAACATGTGTTACGGTAAGGGCACAAACTAAACAACTGGTTTCTGCAAGTACCATTTAATTTAATTGTTTTAGGAATGTACACAATTGAACCTTGGGATTATTAGAATGGTTTCCTGATCTTGTGCAACTCAATTATTGCTGCAGAAATCTTTGGATCCATGTCGGAAAGGTGGGGCAATGTTAATGTTGGTGTCATTGTGTGTGGTCCTCCAAGTCTTCAGACTAGCGTTGCCAAAGAATGCCGTGCGCAAAACATTGGTAGAGGAAGAAACACCCCAGTCTTCCATTTCAACAGTCACAGTTTCGACCTATAATCTACCATTCCTGGACTTTATATCAAGCAATGGTGTGGATTTGTGCAGTTGCCAATGTCAGAAGCCAAAGTTTCGACCTATAAGCCGGCCTGTTCTCTATATACTGTATATATTGTAAACTCATAGGTATACTCATTACTATCTGTATAGTTTTTAAGCTGAAGCATTGTGTATTAGTCGGGGAGGGCGTTGCTCATATGGTATACAGTTCATTATCTGCTCGATTGTGGGCTGCATTATATATAATTACGCGCTTTACATTGCTTATGTATAACTAATCGATGAATGTAACCGCCTTGAATTCATCACCACGTCGAGAAACCTTCAGCATTTGATGATAATCGGAGAATGTTATATAAACTGTTAACAGAGACGGCGCCAGAGGTGGCCTGGGGTTTAAACAGACAGGAAATTTCAAGAACGATCGTTAACTGCGCCTTTTTCGATGATAGGTCAAGGACATAAGTTTAGGTATCCAAAGCATCTCCCTGACGCAACCAACCTCTGAAAAAGAGTTTCTGATATACCAAATCAACCTGACAGATAACAGAAAGAAAGCTTAAAGCTAAAGAGACATCGTTCTGGAAGTTAAAAGGTTTGTGTGGGAAAATTAAAATTTTGGATCATATTAGACATTTGACCAAGCACATTATCTAATATTAGTGTTTAATGGTTAACGAATTGAAATCTCAAAAAACAGATTTTGAAATAGCTGGTTGCAAGAGATTTCAAATTAAAGGATTGTCACAATCTTATACAAAACAACTAACTCAATTCGCCAGTTAAAATAGCAATTTAATCTGCCATTCAAAAAAAGATATGAAAAAAATAGATATTCAATCAACTGGTTAAAAAATACTAATTCACCTACTAAGAACTAAGTGAAATGGCTAATTCAACCAGCTTGTCAAACGGTCACTTCAATCCACTAATATAAACTAATTCAATCAGTTGGCAACTAACCAAAACAGGTAATTCAATCCGTCAGGCAAAACAACTAATTCATTCTATTAACATTTTTTTTACTAGACAGAAGAGCTAACAACCAGCTCAAGAAACAACATGAGAGAAATCAATGCTCACAAGAGAGATCAATTCATTTGATAACCAGTTTAAGAAACAATATAAGAGAAATCACTACTCATAAAAGAGACCAATTCATTCGGCAACCAGCTCAAGAAACAACAGGAGAGAGATCACTGCTCATAAGAGAGACCAATTCATTTGGAGGGATAGAAATTCAATGGAGAGGGAGCATACCATTATAAGCTTGTTTAGTTGTTTTGCAACCCAAAGTGCAAGAGCATTATAATGATGAGGCACATACTTGAAGACGGTGGAAAAGTCGGATGCTATATCTTTGATATCTTCAACCAAAACAACACAACTCTAGGAACGATCAAATTCAGAAGATAAAAAAGTCGATAACAATTTTGCAATCCGATTCAACAATTACAGAGGATAATTGTTTATGACTGATGATTTGACATGCTTCTCGAATAGCTATTAATTCTTCATGAAGTTAGGAAATAGCTTGAGCACAATAGCCCAATCTATCAACAAACTGCCCCGCATGTTCTCCCTATAACTCCAATAGCTGCTGAGCTATTTTTAAAAGCTCCATCGCATTTAAACTTCATACTCGCAGGGAGGAATACACTGCAATGAAGAGTTGACTTTAGTCCTTCTAGACTCTAAACATGAAGTTTCTCACGAAGATAAAAACTCTGAGCTTCGACACTAGCCTTGATGGTTGAAATTGGGCAAATCGGAACATGTTCATAAACGAATTTTTTCTAGACACCACACAAACCATCCCCCAAAAGCAAAATTCGAAAGGAAGTACAAGATATCCTTCTTTTACTCAAACTTCGATATCATAGAAGATAATATCTGAACAACAGAATTTGAAGGCATGGAAGATCCTAAAAGACTTAAAGAAGAGTAAACCAAACAAGACGAGTCCAATCACACTAGAAAAACGCACATGCTCCACATTTTCTTATTATTACATATCGATACGCTAAAACCACTAAACACCAACCACCAAATTAACTAGGGCCACTATATAATCTTAAGAGCAACCCCAATTGCATTCCCCATATATCAAGACTATCAGGGGCCTTTGACTGATGGAAACGGAAAGGAATTTAGAAAGGGAAAGGAACAGAAAGGAAAGGATTGGTACTAAATTGTATTACATGTTTGGTTTTGATCCGGAAACGGAATGAAAAATTATATGATTATCTTTATATTTGATTTTTCAGAGATTAAATAATATCAAGAGACTCAAATATATTTATGTTTATAATAATATAATTTATTTATATTTTTCATATTTTTATGCAATTTATTATTTAAAAATGTCATTAATGTTTTAAATACCTTGACTTATAAATTATATCAAAATTATTTTTAATATATAAATACTAAAATTAAAATTTATTTTTATTTTTTTAATATATTTTAAATATTAGTTATAATTTTAATGAATTAAGAAATAAATTATAAATGAAAATGAAAAAAAATAATCAAAAGGAAAGGAAATACCTAGTAAGGGGTGGGGAATGGGGTTTGGAGGATATTGGGTAAACCCAAAACTGAAAAGAGGGAAATAGAATGATACTTTTTACAAAACAAACACCAACTAAGGGAATCAGCCTTCATGTTTCCCTTTCCCTTTCTTAACTACCCCCAACCAAACGGCCCCTCACTCTTTATAAGAGCATATGTTCGCCTGCTAGGCAAGCGTAACTCTACAATAGTACGATATCGTCCGTTTTGAGCTTAGCCCGCACAACTTTGTTTTTGGCCACCTCCCAAAAGGCCTCGTATTACTGGAGTTGTTCTGACTTCTTATATTCTAGCTTTCTGTCCCTCCCACGACCGATGTGTGACAACTCCTAACAGCATGAGCAAAGGCTATCCACAGTCTCCCAGTTATACAAGTCTAACCACATCCAAAAACCCAGATAGACATAAAAACTAACCAATTACATAAATAAAACACTAAATAAACAAAAGAATAGTGTACTCAAAACAAGAAGCTGGATATCAAATAACTAAATCCAACAGGATGAAACAGCAATTGTATAATTCAGCCAAAAAAAAAGGTCAAGACGCAGATACATTGTTTATTACCGATGATTTATGAGAAACGGAATAACATTCAAGAACAAAGAAAATTATCAAGGACCAAAGAAAAAAGTATGAAATTACAGTTCAATGAGACCATGCGAATCCATGATCGAGAGAAACTGTAGCAGAACAACAATTTTCTACAAGGAAAACCAGGAGCGGCCCTTTTCTGATGAGTGAGCTAACCCTTGAAAGACACCTCATCCGCGCCACTACTGAGAATACATTGCAACTCCTTTCTTACTTTGTGCCAACAGCAGGCATATACCATATGAAATCATAACATTTGTTGACATCAGCGACATGACCAAGGTGATGATACTCCAACCTCTTCTCCACGATATTGTAGCAATATAGTTTTTTCTCACTAATTGGGTTATAGGTCGTATAGTAGATGCAACTTGGTTTCCAAGTGTCCCCTGTATCATCATTTATCCGACGAGAGATAGAATAACTTTCGCCAACAAACACAGAGTGCCTACCCAAGCCAGTAACCTCTATCCAGCCTCCTGTGTCAAGATTGAGCTTGTAAACCTCAAAATGTCGACCATATAATATCACATGACGCTGTACTAGTATTATCAAGTCTCCCGATGATTCAATCAAATAAAGAGCATTATGATCCCCAACTTTATCAAGTGGTGGAGTTAGCGAAGCAGCTACTCCAGCTTCATCAAAAACCACAATAGTCCCACTAGATCGTATCGCAACAATGTGATTTTTATACCAAACCACGTCCACAAAGTCACTTTTGTGTTTGTTGTCTGACAGATAAGTCCACTGTTTGAGTTCAGCATTTAGCATAGCAATGCCACAGTATCTATGAGAGATTGCCATGATTCCTACACCAGGCTGAAGAGAATCTGAACTAGGGCTATAAAATACCATACCCTTGCTTATTGGATGACCAAGACGCGGCAGCTCTATGACAACGTTTGTAAGAGGGTTTACTAATTGCAGACGATAATCAAGCTGATTTTGGCTGAGGATCCAACCAGTGAAAGATCCCCAATAACGCCATGACAATTCTGTCTGGAACAGTGAGCTCAAACTATCTATATTCCGACTTAAGCTGTTCAAGCCTTTCAAAACTACTTTAGAGCTCTCGTATTTTTTGGCCAACAGCCATGGAACACGTTTCCAGTAGTCTTTGGGGATAGCCGAGCGCCAGTATTTGCAGACTGATCTAAGTGCAATAAAATCCTCCTCTACGACTAACCTATCCACTAACAAACGGAGTAAATCTTCTGGAAGTTTAGACCAGTCACTAGTGCTCTCCGGAATCGATATTCTAGCTCTTCTCAAACCCGCGCTCCAAAAATTAGAGATGCTGGTTCTTTTGCGGGAGAAGTGTTGAACTCTTTTGGAAGAATTACGAGGATTCTCTGAGAGAAGGTTGACAAGGGTTTTGTGATTCTTATTTCGAGCAGCCATGATGATCATTTGATTTCTAGTTCTCCAATACCAAGTACTAAAAGTTATTATGAAGGTAGAAATGGAGAAGATAAGCAAAAAGGTGGGACAATGGAAGGGAAAACAAATTATGTTGATTAAATTATATATTAGGGCATGGAAATTTTTAGCAGGAACCATTCAATCAGAAATGATATCCAGAACCAGATAGGAAAAAGATAGTTTGAGCAAAACCTATATCCAACTAAAATCTAATGATCAGAGACATAGAGATTTGTAAGTAGTACAGATAGTTCTTCAAAACATGCACTATAACCCCTCAAAGTGTTCCGTTCCATTTTCATTGCCAAACCTGGTATTCCTGCCCCCGACCTAAATATAGAGAAAGGACCGGTCAGAAAAAATGCCATAGTCATAGATAATCAATATATAAAACATTTTGATGTCAACATACACAATAATATAAAGCAAAGTAAGACCTGCCCCTCAGAAGGGAGGATCCGAGCAGTGAAGACAGTCTAAGCTAACAATTCTGAGAAAGGTGATAAAGGTAGAGTGTTCAGGTCAGGAGAGAACAAATATAGTATCTGATCGATAAAGATATATCCATTACTAAAGCTTTTAGTATATATACAAAAAGTCAATTTTCACTCTCCTTTCTGTTACAACAGAACATAAAAGCTAAGGGCATTAACACATACAGCACTTAGGTCTATTACACCATTTAAGGGGATAATTTAGCACTTAAACATAGTGGATAACAATCGCACATTGCACATGTAACCCTCCTCCCAGTACCGAACTTTTATGGAATAAATACAACAATAAAGGAGTAGTTCAAGCAATCTAACACCATTGGTACTATAAAGAATTAGAGAAACTACAAAAAAAAAAAAAACAACAAATAATTGTTCTGACCTACAACACTACAAGTACTTCAAATACAACCAATGTTTACCACGAAATATCATTAAATCACACCAAAGTTTACAGGATTATTTAGCACATAAACATAGTGGGTAAGATTTGAGCATTGCGCACATCTCAAGTCTCAACCTCCAGTATCGGCTTTGTATGGTATGAATACAACAATTAAGAAGTAGAATTTCATGCAATCCAATAAGATAGCTATAAACAAAGAAATAAAGATACTATAAATCTTTTAAAAAAAGAACAAACAATTGTTCTGACCCTAGAAAACTACAAGTAACTCAAAAAGAACCAATCTTTACCATTTGAAAAAATCATCTAAATCACAGCATGTTTATCGGAATTTGTTTAGCACATACATTAAGGAGTAAAATTTTAAGCAATCTTATTAACATAGCTACTAACAGAAAATTACCAAACCACAGAATTGTTCAAGAAAGAACAAATATTTGCTCTGACCTTGATAACACTACAAGTATTTCAAAAAGAATCAATCTTTACCACAAAACAATCATCAAATCACGTTAAGTCTATCAGAATATTTTATCACATAAACAAAGCACGGGTAAAAATCCCACATTGCACCCCCCACTCACCCTCCCTGTCTCGGGATTTTATGGCATAAACACAACAATAAAGGTATAAATCTCAAGCAGTCCCATAAAACAGCTACCAACAAAGAATAAAAGAAAAAAACAACTTTCATAAACACTACAACTACTTCATAAAGAACCCATCTTTACCACAAGAAAATCACCAAATCAATAAAATCATTAGACAAAAACACAAACTAACAAGAAGAAGAAGAAGAAGAAGAAGAAGAAGAAGAAGAAGAAGAAGAAGCAATCCTGACTCAATTACAACTTAAAACTCAATAATATCAGCTAAATAACAATTAATCTCCTACTCAACAACCCAATTCACCAAACAAGATTCACAAACTAACAAAACCAACATACCAATCCAACTCAAATTCAAAATTCATTCAATCAAATTCACATATAGAGACAAGATACATACAGAATTGAAAGCTATAGATAGAAAACAAGAAAAATAAAACATACCCTTATGCAAATCTGAGATGCAGATCAATCTTCAACACCAAAGAGAAACAGTGGTTGGTGATCTTCCATGGTGAATTGAATTGGGTTCTTGCTTTTTTCAGTATGAAAGCTCTGCGAATTATTTTATAATAGAGAGAAAAGAACGAGGAATAAATATGATTACAAGAGAGAAAGAGAAAAAGAACATGTTAGAATCTTGATTAATGAATTAAATATCTTGATTAATGAAAAAATGATAAAAAAGGATAAACTGATATTAAGATCTTCTTCGGAGTGTACTTTATATCAAATCCGAAGTAGAAAGCAAATTGAATTAGGATTGCAGATTGCTCAGTATTTTGGAATTTAGGAAATTAAATTTGAATTTTATGTATTAAAATATCAAAATATTTAAATATGATTTTGTATTATATTAAAAATCTAATATTTGATATTTTTTAAATCTGTTTGTAATTATTTAGGATATTGAAAATCAATAAGAGTAGTATTTGTATCAAAAAAGGTCAAATACTTGTGAAAATGACATGACATCATGTGATATAAGTGAGAATTAAGTTAGAAACTGACCTAAAATCAAAAATTAGTTTGGGGTATTTTTTAGTTATTTAATTTATTTGAACTTTTATTTTATAAAAATTATCAATAAGTGCTCATAATTCGTAGATCATTTTTATTTTTATTATTATATTTTTCATAACTTATAAATATAAATTAGTTAAATTATCCAAACCAACATTTTAGACTCTTAACTTATCACATTAATTGCAGGCTTGTTTGGATAACTTACTGGGAGCTTATATTTTTTATATGCATATTTTTATAATTTTTTAGGATATAAATATTAAAGAGATTTTTAATATAAATTATGTGAAAAAATGAAAGTTTATTTCAGGAAAAATAGAGTTTCAAGTATTTTTTTTTCCAGAAAAATAAAGGTCATCAATTATGATTTAATTTTTGACACAAAAGATGAATATAACCTGGAGAGAAAAAAGTTGTTTTGAGAGCTGACTAATGTGCCTAGATTTTAACCGCCATTTTTTTACCTTCCGATCTTCATCTCTTTTACTCAAAGAAAAATTTATATGAGAGTATGCGACGTCATATTTTGGAGAATCATGTATGCGATGATTTATTTTACAAACAAGGTAAACCTTCATTTCCGTAGTTCTTGATTGACAAAGGAACTCGATCTTGAACAAATTTGACAAAAAGAATTTATGAACAAATTTGACAAGCCTGGTGAACATTGTTCGTGAATAGGTCCAAGATATCTTCTTTGTGTGCATTGATATCAGGTGTTATCCTGGATCACTGTCAAGCAAGTACTCAAGAAGCAAATCATTTCACTGAGAGTTGAACTCGAGAACAAACTAAATTAGAATATAGATATTGGTTAACATAGGAAGCAACCGCCAACAAGGTGTTGGTGCGGTGGTTGAGCTCT
The DNA here is from genome assembly GCF_001625215.2 of Daucus carota subsp. sativus. Taxonomy (NCBI): domain Eukaryota; kingdom Viridiplantae; phylum Streptophyta; class Magnoliopsida; order Apiales; family Apiaceae; genus Daucus; species Daucus carota. Next base: position 18,917,336 of record NC_030386.2, read on the forward strand.
GAAACTTCCTTGTGGGAGGTAAGGAGTTTGACTAGGATTTGGATTCGAGCTATCCTTCCATTCAGCGGCGGGAATTGAAATAAGCCAAGACTTCATCTAGAATAATAATAAGAAGAAGAATTTATTGAATATCGGAGATTAGTTGCTGCTCAAATAAAGATATATATTGATTTTTAAGAATATCATGACAAAAAAAAAAGATTATTAAATTTTTCAACTGAGACGGGACTTAAGCTTAGGTTAGCCTTCCCCGGTTCCATCCATGCATCCGTTTCCATCCTCCTTTGCAGTTGTACCTACCTATTTATTTGGAATGGCTGCGCCTCTGTGGTGGACTTCTTTCGGGTAGCGACTTCCAAATTAATCCCACAAGATAACTCAGGTTTCTAGGATTTTTACCAAGAACGTAGTCAATCTGCCAAAACCAAGCAAAGTATTCTGTTTTTTTTGTTAAAGTCTCCTTAAACGATTATTTGGAAGTATTTGAAAATAAGAAAAAAATGAAAGTCTTTATGATAATAGATAGAATGATCTCATAAACCTGAGTTTCAGCAAACTTACAGAGGACATAAGTTAAGAAATATTCGGTCCACAGTACCATCCAGGTGTATTCACAGCATAAAGATAGTCCTAAATACTGTAGCCAAAGAAGCAGCATTAACAATATACTGAAGAGGCTGCCACCTTCTGTCATATAACTTAACCAAACCTCCTGCCATGTTGCCCGAGAAACATTAGGCGTTAATTTGTGCTGCAGCGGAGAACACTGAATGCTGGCATATACAAGCTGGACTAAAATCTAGTATGGACGATGAAGCACAGTCACAATACCTTTTGTTTGGTTGATACTTGCAAAGAGTGGAAGAAACGAGCTTATTAAGATGTTCATGAACAATCTTAGACTTGTCAGAAGAAGCTGAGAGCGAAAAAATTGCTGACAAATAGTTTTAGCCTTTTGCAGAAAATTCATCTAATTCTGCGGAACAAGAGGTCTGAGATTTTCTCCAGATTAGCAGATACGCAGACATTCCTTAAATTTATCATGTGCCCGTCCATAATAACAGTTTAGTGAAAAAAGACAATATGAAAATCTCAGAGAAATCAAACAAAATAAGACGTCCTCCTTGGAAGTAGTATCTGGGGAGAATCACATGTACACTGACCTTACCCTTACTTTCAAGAGTTACAAAAACTGTTTCTGTGAAGAAAGGCTCTCGTTTCGTAAAGTCTTTGCATCATCTCAGTAAGTCAGTTACTACATGGTACATAGTGTTTACAAATTACAAACCTAACAGTCCAGGCTAGTCGTTCATATCCGTTGGAATCTGAATGAGTCAGACACACACATACATGTAACACTAACACAAAATAGCAGTATCCTCCCCTTCCGATCCTTTGTTGTACCTGCCAAGCTGATTTCTGGAGAATTTGAAAAGGGTTTTAGCTCCATGGACAAGTTTCTGGGAATAAGCCTTTTTGTCCCTGGAAACAATCGATGCTAAAGCCAGAGCAGCTGCCAACTCTGCAGCAAGTATGACAGTCAGTTTCAGGCAGGTCGTCAGCAAAGTCCTCGGGACGCATCCAACAGTTATGATCATTATGAATTGTCCCTTCAGTGGTATCCCAACTTCACACCTATTATACAAACAAAAAGAAAATAGCAGCATGAGTTCCTGTCTGAAGGACTGGTAATGAAGAACAATCAAATTATAGTTGTGCGCGCTCACAATGAGCGACCCGGGCCCTTAACTAGTTCACCACATGCATTATAGATTCCATTACTATGGAAATATGACATAATACATCTGCGATGTAGCTAATTAAGTAGTTCACTATTTGCATGAATGATAGAAACATTGCGATGTAGCCATTATAGAGGCCATCTAAGGATTTCCCTGGAAATCCACCTAAAAGCCATAATAAGTTAAAAGTCCATGCAATTTAAGTAACACAGCCAAAACTATCACTGACAGTTCTGTGCATTGAAGAACATGAATGCTTTGCTCAATGCAATCGTGTAATTGTATTGCTATGTAGAACGATCTAAAGGACATCATCCAGTAGAGGCAGCAAAAACTTGACAAGAAAGATAAAGGCAGCAATAAGACCAACAGCAAAAATAGTGCCAATAGTCCGAAGAATTAACTTTCTACTCACCCAACTCTGTGTTCTCTCTGTAAACAGTGGAGGTACCAGTACCACCACAGGATCAATGTTGCCCCTGTCTGCTCCGGTGCCAGAATCAGCCGGACTCTGTAGTCCTCCATCAGATGAATTTGTGACATGCATGATCAAAGAGTTTTATGAACATAAACATATCCTAAAAGGCTTATGTTCAGAAACAAAAATGTATCTTAAAGACTGGTGGATGCAGTTAGATTGTTGGGAATATTGTGAGTTGGAGAAGAGTTTGATATACAGGCAACACTGTGAAGAAAGTTTGACATTGCAAAAAATATATGTAAATGCTCTTCTATAATATGGTAAAAAAGGAAGAAAAACAGGTACCTGGGTAAGAGCAGGTCCGATCCCCAGAGGGAGGGCAAGCAGAGCGACCACCCTGACTGCATTGAGGTTTCATGTAGAAACTAAAGATATCATTAAGTTTATCTAGTTACTCATGCGTCTGTGCATCTATGTGTTTGACATATTCGGGTGATCCACTTCTCAAGATTCAAAAACTTGAAAGTTGATTTATAGGTTTTTTTCCCTTGATTAGAATTTATGTATATGCATATTCACCTAGATCTGTGTTCGCATTATGTTATATTTATTTAGAAGGAAATAAATTCTGAAGGCCTAAAATTCACCTAGGCCCTCGTATGATATGGAACAGGTTCGGTGTAAGTTTAATCATGTTTGTTCAGACATCAGAGTGTGAGTAGTACAGAATGTAACATTACATAGTTGTTGTTCTCCTGCTTGTGATTTGTATAGCGGGTGAAATCTTGTCTCTTGATCTGGCAGTATCAACCTTGTTTCGTGTGTGGAGGTTGATTTGGCGGTATTAACCTCGTTTCTTCTTTTTACATCAATAATTTTCATGTATCACTACTATTCATAAACTTAAAAAGGCCAATCAAGTCAACAATGAGTCGAGCATTAATTGAAAGAATAAATGATTAAGTTAATTATTACAGAAGTTTCAACGTTTCCAAGCAGCTGGTGGTGGTGGTGCGAGGGGAAACAAGGGTGGAATTGCAGAGAACATGGTTTTTATGTCAAATAGCTTACTGTTACTGCCCGGCAAAGCCACAAGGGCTGCGACTAAACCAGCATTACCTGCAATAGTTGCCTCTGTCTGATTGTAATTCAAACGCGTGTCACGGAAACCATCATCCCAGTCGGGCCCCCCAACCATAGCCCCGACAATAGTATTAGGATTTGGATCCGAGCTATCCCTCCATTTCCATCCTCCTCTGCAGCTGTATTTCACCTTGTTGTTAGGAATGGACGCACCTCTGTGGTGGACTTGTTTCGGGTAGTGACTTCCGAATCCCACAAGATAACTCATGTTTCTTGGATTTCTACCAAGAACATAGTCAATCTGCCAAAACCAAGAAAAGGACTCAGCTATCTGTTATGATTTCCTAAGACAGCTATGTGGAAGTATTTTGTAAAGAGAAAAGAAAAGAAGAAATGCAGGTCTTATTGTTATGGACAGTAACTCTCACATACCTGAGTCTTGGCAAACGTACGCAGAAGACTAGTTGGGTAGAAATTTGGTCCACAGTACCATCCAGGTGTATCCGCAGCATCAAGATAGTCGCTAAATAGTGTAGCCAAGAAAGCAGCATTGACAACGAATTGAAGAGGCTGCGGTTTTCCATTATTTAACTGAATCAAGCCTCCTGCAAGGTCGCCCAAAGAATATTGAGTGCCTTTAATGTTGCAGAGGGGGGAACAGTAAACTAGTATGGATTATGAAGCAAAGTGACCATACCTTGTGTTCTGTTGAAGCGCTTTAAGGATGGAAGCAACGAGCACATGTACATGCAGGTTTGATTGTGAAATGTCTTTAGACCTTCTTCAAAGGAATACCCAGGGGACAAGAACAATCTCAGACGTGTTAAAAGAAGCTGCCAGAAAAGAAAAAAAATGCATGACTTGCATAATATTATCAGTAAAAGATTGATAACAATTCTGCAGATGAGAGATCTAAAATCTGCAAAACCGACATGTCTGAGATATATGCAGATATGTACTGACACTTTAGCCATTGTGCATTATTAGAACTTTGGAGAGAAAAAATAATTTAAAGATTTTATACGGATCACCCAATTATCTCCCCAGGAATACAAAGGTGCATAGCATCTAGAAATCTAAATTTCTATGCAGGTAGTCACATAAATCTGCTGGAATCTGAGTGACACAATGTCAGATAAGACGCGAGGTACAAAACATGTATATTTCATAACAGTGTAGTGAGGAACATATGTTCTTGCTCCTTAAACTTAAATCTACAGCTTAGATGTATATAAGAAACCTAACAAGCTTTATAAAGAATGTAGAGAAATATGATGCATTTTGAAATTAACAAACAACTAAAAAAATTTCCTTCTGCTTCTTAAGATGTAAATGCCTGTACAGGGTAAGAAGTTCTATAAATTAAACGTACAACTTAGGAACCTAACATGAAATATCAATTACAGAGCAAAAACATCGCATGATGAAATTGCCAATCATGATCTTGGGCTTCTATCAAGGCACAAATCCATAATAGTATGATATTGCACGATGTTTTGCCTCAAGCAAGCCATAACTCCACGATAATATGATATTGGCCTTATAATAATAGATGGGACAACTCTTAGCATATGCAGCCAGAGGAAGTTTAAAAGCAAGTACAAGACTGTAATACAACTTACTTGAGCTCCCGCAAGCTTGTTATCCCAACTAAGTTCGCCATAATCATGGCCTCCCCCAAAAGCACCAGCTTGTGAGGCCATTTTGATTGCAAGGGAGAGGTAAAAATTATTCCCAGTAGCACAATACATCCACGCTCCTCCCCAGGCAAACTCATCCCAGTAACTAGTTGAGTTATAAAAATTTGCAGCCTCCGTTCCTATGCTATACATGCCATGCTGATCCCTAGCAAATTTAAAGAGGGTTTTCGCTCCATGGACAAGTTTCTTGGAGTACGTCTTGTTGTCCTTGAAAACAATAGACGCTGAAGCCAGAGCAGCTGCCATCTCTGCTGCAAGGTCTGAGCAACTATGACATTCAGTTACAGGTCGATGGTAATCAATGTCCTCAGGGCGCATCCAACAATAATGGTCATTACGAATATGTCCTTCACTGGTGTCTCCAACTCCCACCTGTTATACATATTAATAATAAATGCTGAATAAATATACTAACTACTAAAGAACTTCTTCTTTTTTGTGTGTTGGACTGCCATGGAAGGCAAATTTTTTGCTAAGGAAGGCGATTTTAGATGTGAACAACTAAAATTTTTGCAAGTGTGAATATCTGGTAAGTAAAAAATTCCTAGGTATCTATCTGAGTGAAACAACCAGAAAGATGGAGAAAATTTACCTGCATCACAACGCGATCTATGGTGTCAGCAGAAGAATTAAAAGTTTTTAGAAGATAATCAGTTCCCCACTTAATGATGTCTTTAATATGGTTAAGCTCCCCTGCAGCTTCATATTTGGCACTGTACTCGATCACACTCCAACTCAACATGGTCATGGCAAAAGATTGTGGAAAATTGAATTTGATTGCATCACCAGAATCATAATAACCCCCAACCAAATTGTTGCCTTTGAATGAAGGATCATCTATCCCGTCGTTCAAACCAGAGTCTTCTCTCCAAGCAACATTATTGTCCTCCGGAAGTTTTCCAGCTGCAAACATCCCACATAAAGCAGTGTTCTTATTCTATTTTGTATAGCCCTCTTTCTCTTCACGATTAAGTTAGAGTTCAATGTTTATCAAAGCAAATCGCGTGTTGAGTATTTCTTAATATTGACTCTATAACTTATTAAATTTAAATTTGGTAGCATTTCCTCTGTCCCATTATAACAGTACCTCGACTTGTAGATTATTTGGTTATGCCTATGATTAGCCGTGGACTAATTAAGCAAATCCGCCTAAAAGTCATAATAATTGAAACATCAATGCAATTCAAGAACACAACAAAAACTTAAATGACTTACATTTCTGTGCATTGAAGAACAAGAGTGCTTTGCTCAAAGCAATCGTGTAATTGTATTCCAATGTAGATGTAGAACGATCAAAAGGACGTGTATCATTATCCAGCACTGGAGGACGATGATGCTGATGTGGCAAAAACTTGACAAGAAGAATGATGAAGGCAGCAATAAGACCAAGAGCAATGATAGTGCCAATAGTCCAAATAATGAACTTTCTACTCACCCAACTCTGTGTTCCGGGACCAGAATCAGCCGGAATCTGTGGAACTCCATCACATGCATTTGTTACATGCATGATCAAAGAGTTCTCAGATATCTGTGTGCTTGCAATTAAGACTGCAAGTTGATGGGATATATAGACAAAAAATGTCAGACTGTTAGGAATATTGTGAGTTGGAGAAGACTTTGATATACAGGCAATAATGTAAAGAGAGTCTGACTTTGGAAAAAATATATATGCACAGGCAAGTAAAATTTGAGATTCAATTAGTAAACGCTGGTGTTTAATTTGTTATTTTCTCGCTCATGAATGACAATTTGTGCAGGCAAATGAAAATTTAAGATCTAAAATATATTCTTTAACTCTACCAAGGGCAAACAAGAAAGAAAGAAGAAACACAGGTACTTGAGTAATCACATTTGTTCAGACTTTACAGTGCAAGGAGTCACCGCGGAACTAGGCGAAGGCTAAACCTGGCTGAAAACTCGGTTGAGTTGGAAAATTCCTTATAATCAGTTATGTTTTGTTCCTTGAAAATTAGCAGATTTTCTCGTTTAAGCCCTGTCTGATTCCAAGTATTCACTGGAAAGATTGTTAAATTTCCAGTCACACCGCCGGAGTGGTACATAATGGTACAATACATACTTGTTATTTTCCTACATACAATTTTCATGTCACTACTGCCAACAAACTTAAAAGGGTAAATGCAGGCAACCATGAGTCGGGCATTAACAAAAAGAACAAATGATTATGGTGATTATTAAGAAAGTTTCAGCGTTTCAAAGCAGCTGGTGGTGGTGGTGGGAGCGGAAACATAGGTGTAACTGCAGAGAACATGGTGTTCTTGTCAATCTGCGTATTTTTACCAGCTGACAAAGCCACAAGGGCTGCGACTAAACCAGCATTGCCTGCAATAGTTGGTTCTGTGTAATTATAGTTTGTACGCTTATCATGGAAACCATCATGCCTGTCAGGGCCAGCAACCATAGCCCCAACAATAGTATTAGGATTTGGCTTTGAGCTGTCCCTCCATTTCCATCCTCCTTTGCAACTGTATTTGACCTTGTTGTTAGGAATGGACGCACCTCTGTGGTGGACTTGTTTCGGATAGTGACTTCCAAATCCCACTAGATAACTCATCTTTCTTGGATTTTTACCAAGAACATAGTCAATCTGCCAAAACCAAAGAAAGAACTTAAGCTATCTGTTATGATTTCCTAAGACAACTATGTGGAAGTATTTTGGAAAGAGAAGAAGACATGCAGGTCTTATTGTAATGGACAGCAACTCTAACATACCTGAGTCTTGGCAAATGTTCGCAGGACACTAATTGGGTAGAAATTTGGTCCACAGTACCATCCAGGTGTATCCGTAGCATCAAGATAGTCGCCAAATAGTGTAGCCAAGAAAGCAGCATTGACAACGAATTGAAGAGGCTGCGGTTTTCCATTATTCAACTGAATCAAGCCTCCTGCAATGTTGCCAAAAAATATTGAGTGCCTCTAATGTTGCAGAGGGGAACAGTAGATAGCGTATGTAAGTTCAATTGAAAATTGGTATGGATGATGAAGCAAAGTCAGTATACCGTGTGTTCTGTTGAAGCGCTTAAAGGATGGAAGAAATGAGCACATGTACATGCAGGTCTGATTGTGAAATGTCCTTAGACCTTCTTCAAAGGGATACCCAGGGGCCAAGAACAATCTCAGACGTGTTAAAAGAAGCTGCGAGAAGAAAACAAACATCAGTTGCATAAAAATAATGAGCAAAAGAATGATAATAGTTCTGCATATGAGAGAACCAAGATGTTATGCAGATATGCAGACATTAATAAACTTTATACTGTCGACAGAAAAGACAATCTAAAAGATTTAATTAAAGTCAACAAAAAATACCAAAGGGTCTTTCTTGAAAGTAGAATCTGGGGACGATACTTGAAAAAATAAAAAATATCATCAACTATGCAGCAATTGAAAATTTTATCAGTTGGTACTCAAACTTACTTGAGCACCTGGAAGTTTGTTATCCCAACTAAGTACACCAGAACCAGGACCTTCCCGGAAAGCACCAGCATGTGCGGCCATTTTCATATTAGTGGCAAGGGAAAGATAAGAACTATTTCCTGTAGCGTAATACATCCAAGCTCCTCCCCACACAAACTCATCCCAATAACTACTGGAGTCATAGAATACTGCAGCTTCTGTTCCTGTGCTATACTTGCCACGCTGATGCCTGGAGAACTTAAAGAGGGCTTTAGCTCCATGGACAAGTTTCCGAGAGTAAGCCTTGTTATCCTTGAAAACAATTGATGCTGCAGCTAGAGCAGCTGCCATCTCTGCAGCAAGGTCTGAGCACCTATGACATTCTGCTACAGGCTGTTCATAGTTAATGTCTTCAGGACGCATCCAACAGTAGTGATCATTAGGAATTGACCCTCCAGCGGTATCCCCACTTCCCACCTGTCATTTAGACAAAAAACCAGCAGTATGAATTCCTGACTGAAGCACTGACAATAAAGGAAGATCTAATTGTTAAGTTGTCCGAGATATTGCGAGCGAACTAGTTCACTATATGCATCATGATACCTTCTATTATTACGGATGCATGATAATTAGCGATGCTTCCAATTAGCTAGTTCACCATATGCATGATAACAATGTTCCTGTGAATGTCTGATATAAAACACTAGCGACACAGCCACTAGAAAATTTATAACTAAATTTGATTTGCGGGTAAGTAAATATTAGATGATTAGTGTGAGAATGAAAACTCATCTGCTGAGATTTTTTCTAAATATTCTTAACTCTTAAGGATCTTGTTCAGAAATTCCTCTAACAACACGTATTTAACCATCATAGTAAATACAATTAGAAAGATTGAGAATGAAAACTCATCTGCTGAGATTTTTTCTATATATTCCTAACTCTTAAGGATCTTGTTCAGAAATTCCTCTAACAACACGTATTTAACCATCATAGAGAATATAACTAGACGCCATGTACCTGAATGACAAGGCGATCTATGGTATCAGCAGACGAGTTAAAAGTTTTCAGAAGATAATCAGTTCCCCATTTAATGACATCTTTGATATGGTTAAGCTCCCCAGCAGCTTCATATTTTGCACTGTACTCGATCACACTCCAACTCAACATGGTCATTGCAAAAGATTGAGGAAAATTGAATTTGATTGCATCACCGGCATCATAATAACCACCAACCAAATCTCTGCCTATAGATGAAGGATCAGATTTTCCATCATCTAAACCAGAGTTTCCCCTCCAGGAAACATTAGTGTTTTTTGGAAGTTTTCCAGCTGCAAACATCCCACATAAAACTTGAAATCATGCACAAAGAATTCTGTGCAGGTATATTATAATTATGCCACAAACAAGGTACGGACGTACGGTCGATCTACAAATATTAACCTAATATTCACATAAAAATATACAGTCCAAGAACACAGTAAAGTATTAACCTAATATTCACATAAAAATATATAGTCCAAGAACACAGTAAAGTTGAGGGCACTTACATTTCTGTGCATTGAAGAACATAAGTGCTTTGCTTAAAGCAATCGTGTATTTATTCGACTGCAGCATAGCGCGGTCCAAAGCAAGAGTGACATTATCTGGCAGCGACTGAGGACGGTGGTGATGATGTGGCAAAGTCTTAATAAGAAGAATGATAAAACCAACAATTAAACCAGCAGCTAAAACAATGCCAATTGTCCATATGAAATACTTCCTGCTCGAACAACTCTGAGATTTGTCATCCAAAGGCGGAGACATCACCACCGGATCAATGTAGCTCTGATCTTTAATTGTATCAGAACCCACCAGAATTTGTAGTTCCCCATCAGATGCAAGTCTAATTTGCATTACTAAACACTTACAGATCCAAAAAAAAAACAGAACTCCCTATGAAATGAATGCGCGTTTATCATGGGAATATTTACTTCAATGTTAAGTTACTGGAGGAATTTCTTAACAAAAACCGCGAGAAGTCTAAAGGAAGCCCAGAGGCATGGTGATCTTAATTAATGTGTCAGTCAGTCTGGTGGAAATAAAGAATGTGCAAGTGCTACTATATTACATTGGGAGACTTTCATAAAAGCCAATAATGTGAGAAACATTGTAAGTTGCAGAATACTGTAAGGAAGAGCTGTATATTGGAATTTGACTTTCTGCAGAAAAATATTAAGGTAAATATTCATTAAAAATATAATTTCTATAATCAAGAATGGATAGTATTTGACTAATAAGACTGATTAGAAGAGGCCTAATATAATACTTGCCCTGAAGAAACATAACTACATTCAATGTCTCACGGATGACCTTTTCGTCTAATGGCATCTCCTTCGCTCCCTTTAAGGCATGCTGAGGGTTTGAATGTTGCTAATGATAAAATGGGTGTGTGTAGTTATAAAAAAAATATCAATGTCTTCAGCAAATGAGTTGATATAAGAAAGATGCAACTATAACTCTATAAGGTTTTCAGACACTAATCAAAAATAAGTTTCATCCTTGAGAATCTGGTTCCAACATCAACCGCATGTTATGTAAAAAAAACTATTTCTCCTCGCGAATTTACATCAACTGTCACGGTGTCACCCTCTTTCACATCACCGGACAAAATTCTATCACCCAAACTATCTTCCAAAATTCTAGTAATGGCCCTCCTCAACGGTCTTGCTCCATAGCTTGGAGAGTAGCCCTCTTCAAGCACCATATCACGAACTTTATTCTCTATTTTAACGATAATATCCTTCCTTTCCCATACCTTTTCTTTAAACTCTTTCAGCATCAGCTGAACAATTTTTTTCAGACGTTTCTTTGTGAGTTGCTTAAAAACGATAATGTCATCAAGCCTATTCAAGAACTCTGGCCTAAATTTTTGCTTTAATAATTCAGAAACCTCGTGTTTCACTTGCTCATACTTACCATTTAATTGACCTCCGATATTAGAAGTAAGTATGATAATTGTGTTCTTGAAGTCTACAAGGCAGCCTTTACCATCAGTTAGCCTGCCATCATCTAATATCTGGAGCATTGCGTTAAATACATCTGGGTGAGCCTTCTCAATCTCATCAAAAAGTACCAAATTATGCGGCCTTCTTTTCACAGCTTCTGTTAGCTGCCCGCCATCATGGTGTCCTACATACCCTGGAGGCGCTCCAATTAGTTTAGACACGTCATGCTTTGCCATGTACTCACTCATGTCAAATCTTACCAATGCTTCTTTCGACCCAAAATACTCTTTTGAAACTAATTTAGCTAGCTCTGTTTTGCCTACTCCAGTAGGTCCAGTGAACAAAAAGCTTGCAATGGGACGATTTAGGTCCCTGATTCCAACTTTGGCTCTGCGTATAGCTCGGCTAACAGATACAACTGCTTTTTTCTGTCCGATCACTTGGGTTTGGAGAGTTTTTTCCATGTTAAGGAGCTTCAATGCTTCTTCCTGTGATATTTTTTCAACTGGAATACCAGTCCACGACGATAACACATGCTGTATATCCAACTCAGTCACACACATTTTCTTAGGCTTGGGATGCAGATTAACCTTTAGATGCGACTTCTTATTCGTTTTAACCTCTGAACGCGACTTCTTATGCCTTTTAACCTGAACCACATTCTCATTATTGTCTACTTGCTTCCTCTTCAGATTCACCCTCGCGCCTGCTTCATCAATTAAGTCTATTGCCTTTTCAGGCAGAAATCGGTCACTGCATAGTGTGTCACATTTTTATTCACGTCGAGTTAAAAAAAATGGATGAAATGTGAGATATACAAAGATGAATTGTTACCAAATGTTAAATAAACAACCTGACATATTGTTTTGCCAAGGAGGAAGCGCAGTGAACGGCTTTGTCAGTGTATTGAACATTATGAAAAGTTTCATATCTTTTTAACAGCCCTTTGAGTATCAAAACCGTGTCCTGCACAGATGGTTCAGGCACATCAACAACTTGAAAATGTCGTTTTAATGCCCCGTCTTTTTCAATGTACTTCCTGCATTCTGCCGCGGTTGTTGCTCCGATGCACTGTGACCATACCAAAAGTCACATAGTTTTTCTTAGAAAATTCATAACTAAAAATATTTTTTAAGAAACAGAATTACCTTTAACTCGCCCCTAGCTGGTGCTAGTTTTATAATGTTGGATGCATGAAGCTGGTAGCCATTATTAATTATTGTATGTAATTCATCAATAAACAGCAAAATTTTCCCTTTACTTAATTTCACTTCAACCAGAACTTTATTCAGCCTCTGGACGATTTCACCTTGCCATGTCGTGCCAGCTTTTAATCGAGCCATTTCTATGGAGAATACCTGACAGATGCAACATTGAATACAGAGTCTCGCAAGATATCTATCATGCAAATTTACAAAACAATTGTCATACCTTTGTTCCTTGGAGTTTTAATGGCACAGTTCCGTTAACAATTCTTGATGCCAGGCCTTCAACAATGACGGTTTTACCAACCCCGGGATTGCCAGTGAGGCACACATTATTGTTTCCGCGCTTGCATAATATTTGCATGACACGTTCAATCTCATCAGTCCTTCCTATGACCGGATCCAATTTATTCTGAAAAAATGATAGTAAATTACTTGCTTTCATGCCCAGACCCAATGTAAACAAATAAGTGGGACAGAGAGACTATTACTTAAGAAATTAAAATATACAACCTGCTTAGCCAACTCGGTTAGGTCTGTCCCATACTTGTTCAGTTCTGTAAGCTTCCGATACAGCTTCTCCATTGCCTCTATATATTTTACTCAGATATCTGCCAAGTTTAAGTGTAAAGATTACATTAATATTTTATTATCGTTCGTATTTTTGCAAATTTAGATTTATAATTTTTAGGGGTCCAACGTTTAATGAATCCGAAATAGTTATAATTTCATATTATTAATTTTTCAAGAAGACAGTCCTGCCCTCTTTGACTTTACAAAATAGGCTTAGACGATTTATAGATTGTATTCATTTGGGATGTTAAAGATTTTTTTATTCATGTAATCCGAGGATATTCAACTCGGATTTTAAGAAATTATCAGAATCTTGGGGTATTCAATTAGGATTTTAAATTATGATACAAAATCTGGATTTTATATTATGTTTTAAAATTCGATGGTATTCAATTGGAATTTATTTGAAATTAATTAAAATATGATGGTATTCTAATGTTGATTGATTTATTTGGGATTCGGTGTATTCTAAGATATTCAAAATCCCATTAGCATTGTGCTTAAATCCTAAAATCCTAAAGACTCCATCAACTATGCGAAATTTGTCAAAAATCCGCATAAAATAAAAATCAGATGCAATTCATTAAAATCCATAAACTATATGAAATCCATCAAATCCCATCAATCAAAGTTGAACAGGACATATGCATCGTGAGATGTGAGATGTATGTCCATATACAGGGGAGAGTGGGTGCGGGTTCGGTGCGGTTTTGGATAAAACCGCAACCGGAACCGCATGCCTTCGGTTTTAAAACTCAAAAACCGCAACCTCATCCTCGGTTTCGGTTTCAAAACCTCGGGTTCGGTTTATATCGGTTACATGAATAATCAAAACTCAACTAAAAATTATACATCAATCCAAAGTTTAAACAAACGAAAAGCATAAAAAACTCAAAATTTAAACAACCGGGAAGCATAAAATCTGAACCAGCCAAATTGCAAGACCTGAATCTAATTCAGTCATTATAAAACTCTATTATAAAACCCGTTGAACCTTATTTTTTACTTAACAGATCAAGAGGTTGTCAGTATAGAACACTATGCAAAAGTGGAAAGTCGAAACAAAGTGCAGACAATAACATACTCATAATGAATAACCCCTTTGCAGTAAACATTTCCTAACTTAACAACACATATCAAGTTATGTGTTTCGGATTCGGTTTATAAGTTTTCGGTTTTGGTTTCGGTTCGGGTTTAAACGGTTCGGATTTTAGCGGTTTATAGCTGTTTCGGTTTCGGATTTATTCAGTTTTTTGCTCACCCCTGTTTATACAAGATTAAATAGCATTATGATCATGATTCACTAAGAGGGAACGCTCTTTAACTTTACAAAACAGATTGACCAACATTCAAAGCTGAACAAAACATAAACAACACGAACCGAAATTCAGACATGAATATCGTAAGTATGTAGAAACGTAATTTCGACATAAATATAATTTGAAGTAACTCCTTGAGAATATTGCTGGGGCAAAGTAGAGTAAGATTTCGTACCTTGTTCTACGATCACCCTTGATGTTTATAGATCCTCAAACTAACCTGATGCAAAAATCTAGGTTAACCTAATTATATACTTATATATAATAAGCGTAAGGGAGATAATTTGGTCGCATGGTCCTCTGGTCCAAAAGCTTATCATTCGTTGGATCTTATATTGAACAAATAAGCACCGTTAGATCGAAACAAAATTAAATTCTGTTCTAGAAGGCAACTGATATCTACTTGTATGTTTATAATTCCTTTTCTGAATCCAAAACAAATTCTGTCTTTCACATGTATATGATTTTTTTTAATCCTAAATAAATATTTCCTACCAGTTTTATCCGTAGAATCATATAAATCTCACCGTCACAATTTTTTTATAATATATTTTAAAATTAATAAGCCGGATTTATGTGAGGAACAGATACAAAAACTTTTTCTTAATCCAAAATAGATTCTACCTTCTTATTGCATATTTATGATTTTTTTTCTTAATTCAAAACAAATTCTGTTTATTAATTTTAATTTAGAACCATATAAATTTTTTGAAAAATATTTAAATCACATTATAATAATTTTAATATAAAATACATTTATTAATATAATCTAATAGGAGTTGGCATAACGTATTCCACTCAAAATATATTAAAATTTAATAGATAAAATTTAATACTTTGGCATGATACATAAGAGAAAAGGAATTGTTTGATTAAAATAATTTATTTGAAACCATTAATGGCTGTGATGATGTATTTACCAAAGTTCTAACTTACAAACAAATCATAATTTCGAATTTTTTTATTGAAAATTTTAATTTATTATTTATAAATTAAATTTTTTCACACCATTTAAAATATATTTAAAAAATTTATAAATAATTAAAAAGCTCCCGTGCCTTGCACGGGCTATAAGCTAGTATATATATATACTAGCATCACGATTCACGGGCTCTCCAGTAATATTGGGATCCCCTACTTGCATAATAGAAATCGGACAACGGTATATATTTGAAAATTGATTATATAAATAAAAAATAATTTTACTTATTTGATTTTCTCTGTTAGAAAAGCTTATTAGAAGTAATCATGTTAAATGGTATTTGATATATATTAACAATTTAGGCGCCGTTTGGCTTAGTTTAAAATAATGCTTAAATTAAAAAAGTAGATTAGAAGTGAGAAGTTTGTTTAAATTTATAAGTTATTATAAGTATTTGGATAGCGTGAATTATAAGTTATTTAAGTGTTTGAATAACTGAACTTATAAGTTGGTATAGTTTGGTAATTTTGTAATAAAATAATTTATTCTTTTTTAAAAAAAATTATAATAATAAAAGACTTTTTATTGTTAATACATGAAATTTCTGCGTATTAAAAGAAAAAATTAATAACTGTAAATACCCCAAAGTTTGTTTTGCTTCATTCTACAATCCTCTAGTCCTAAACAGAACAGCTTTGCTGGGGGCTATGTTTCTGCAATTTGCTTGCTCGTCAGTTACAGTGTGTTTGCTCGTTTACTCTTAAAAAGAAGCAGAAGCCAAGTCTCAAAAAGAAGATAAATTTTTTAGCTTTTTTGTTGGACTTCTTTCAGCTTAATTAAGTAATTCATTTGGTTTGCCAAACGCACAAGGGAAAAAAGAGGAAGTGAACTTCTGAACTTTTAAACCCAGAAGTTTCATTCCCAACACCCACTTAATATTTATAATCATATAGTATTTAATATAAATAGCGAACATTCGAATTTAATATTTATGATCATACATTCACTTGTTATAAATACCTAACATTACTAGTTTATGTTTTATCTTTTCAACTATAAATAGTCAAATTTAATATTTCTGATCGCACATGCAAATACTAATAGTGAAAAATTTAACATGTGAATTGTGATTAGTCTATACTTTATTTCTTTAATTATAAGAATTCGTTGCAGCATGGGCTAATGAAGCATAGGGTCCCAAATTGTGTTCATGCTATGAATCTTGTTTTGGCATCCATTATTATAACTGCAATTAATAATATCTCAAATATTTCATCTGAAAAATATGATTTGAAATATAATTTTTTAATAGTACATCGTTTAAAATTTATAAATTTGACAAAAGCAATACATCATGTAACGTTTACTCTTTTTTTAACCCAAATCTATGAAAAAAATATACAAACCCCGAAAATTTTGACATAAATCGGACATTTGAATTCCAAATCCATATAACATATCACTTAACCGTTAACGCTATATTATATAGCAGTTTATTTTTGTAACATGACATGAAGTCTAATATGATATATAGCATCATATTTTTTATTTAGGATATTTGAACTTAAATCATGATATTTATGACTTTTATCTCCAACTTAGGATGCTTGCTCTTATTCAACATTGAACAAAAAAAAGGGGGAAACAGAGCATTATGTAATCACAGATGTTCAAACATCAGAGTTTTCACGGAATGGTGGTTGAACTCAAATCGGTGATATTTAGAGCATTTCAACTCAAATGGTGATATTTATGACCTTTTCTCTAATTTAGGATGGCTGCTCTTATTGAACAAAAAAAAAAGGGAAAAACAGAGCATTATGTAATCACAAATGTTCAAACATCAGAGTTGGTTGATTTCTTTCCTACATACAAGCTATATAACAATTTCACATGAAAACAGAAGATGGCCACACCAATGCCATTCTGATGTTCACTCCTATAAGACTGTTCCAGTGTCATGTTTCACCGTTTTATACTGATGTGGTGCTTATTTCCCAACTCATTTTTTCTTTGTAAATCAATATATATGGTGTATTCATTATCAAACAAAACTTCAAGCAAAGTTATCACCTCATGAGTCGAACGTGGATAAATGATAAACTACAGTGACCCTTACGGAGGTTTCAAGGTTTCCAAGCAGCTGGTGGTGGCGGTGGGAGGGGAAACATGGGTGGAACTGCAGAGAACATGGTGTTCTTGTCAATGAGCGTACTTTTACCACCTGATAAAGCCACTAGGGCAGCGACTAAACCAGCATTGCCTGCAATAGTTGGTTCTGTGTAATTATAGTTTGTACGCTTGTCGTGGAAACCGTCATGCCTGTCAGGGCCAGCAACCATAGCCCCGACAAGAGTATTAGGATTTGGCTTTGTAGTGTCTCTCCATTTCCATCCTCCTTTGCAGTTGTATTTGACCTTGTTTTTAGGAATGGATGCACCTCTATGGTGGACTTGTTTCGGATAGTGAGTGCCGAATCCCACAAGATAACTCATCTTTCTAGGATTTTTACCAAGAACATAGTCGATCTGCCAAAACCCCACAAACGATCAGTTATTTGTCACAATTTATTATCTTAATCCGATTACTAGGGGTATTCTAAAAATAAAGAATTTGCATGTCTCTATAACTAAAGTTGGATAGTATCAGAGAAAGTCTAACATACCTGGGTCTGAGCAAATGAACGGAGGATATCAGTTGAGTAGAAATTTGGTCCACAGTACCATCCAGGTGTATCCGCAGCATCCATATAGTCACTAAATAATGTAGCCAAAAAAGCAGCATTGACAACATACTGAAGAGGCTGTGGCCTTCCATGATTTAACTGGATCAACCCTCCTGAATCGTTGCTAATAAACATTAGATGCCGATTTATGTTGTAGCGGGAAACACTATGTTGTATATAAGTTGATATAGAGAGTATTAAAAATATTGCTGTGAAGTCACCACACCTTTTGTTCTGTTGAAGCTAGTGAAAAAAGGAAGGAATGAGCACATGTATATGCTGGTCTGGTTATGAAATGTCTTTAAAGCTTCTTCATAAGGATACCCAGGGCTCAAGAACAATCTCAAACGTGTTAAAAGAACCTAAGGGCAAAGAAAGGCATCAGATCAGTAGTTTCTTTAAAATGGTATTTGCGAAAGAATCATCTAAAATCTGCAAAACGGCATATCTGAGAAGTTATGCAGATAAGTTTTGACACTTTACCCGTTGTGCATTATATCAACTTTAATGAGAAGAGATAATTCAAACCATCTTATACGTTTCATCTAATTATCTCCTCAGGAATACCAATGTACGTAGCATCTACAAATCTAAATTTCTAAGCAAGTAGTCATATAGATCTGCTGGAACCTGAATGACACACAACCTCATGCCATAATGATCAGTGTATGATACAGAACATGTAGTTCATAACCCTGTAACGAGGAACATAAGTCCTTCAACTTAAATGCACTGTGTAAAGCTTAAATATATATAAGCAAACTAAAAAGCTTAAGAAAGAATGTAGAGAAATATGATGCATTTTATTGGCGGTAACAGTGCTCAGAAATTAAAAAACGATTAGTAGATTTTAATTCTTCTTTTCAAGATGTAAATGCCTGTATAGGGTTAGAAACCTAATAGATTAACCGTAGAGCTTAGGAACCTAACATTAAATATCAACCACTACTCCAAATAGCAGAGCATCAACAATGTAGTAGTACATCACACAATGAACTTGTCAATTATGCAGCAAGAGGAAGTTTCAGAGCAAAATACCAAGACTAACAAAACTTACTTGAGCTCCTGCAAGCTTGTTATCCCAACTAAGTACACCATAATCTTGGCCTCCCCAAAAAGCACCAGCATGTGTGGCCATTTTGATATTAGTAGAAAGGGAGAGGTAAGAATTATTTCCCGTAGCATAATACATCCATGCACCTCCCCAGACAAACTCATCCCAATAGCTAGTGGAGTTATAGAAAATTTCAGCCTCCGTACCTACGCTATACCTGCCACGCTGATCTCTAGCAAATTTAAAGAGGGTTTTCGCTCCATGAACAAGTTTCTCAGAGTATGCCTTGTTGTCCTTAAAAACAATAGATGCTGAAGCCAGAGCAGCTGCCATCTCTGCTGCAAGGTCTGAGCAACTATGGCATTCAGTTACAGGTCGATCATAATCAATGTCCTCAGGGCGCATCCAACAATAATGATCATTTGGACTTGGTCCTCCACTGGTATCTCCAATTCCTACCTGTTATACATATTAATAATGAACGTAAGTTGCTGAATAATATACTAACAATTAAAGAACAGCATTTTTTTGTGTTGGGCCAGCCATGGAAGACAATTTTAGATGCAAATGACAATGATTTTAGAATGTGAATATCTGTAAATGCCTAGGTATCCATCTTAGTGAAACAACTAGAAAGATGAAGAACATTTACCTGCATCACAACGCGATCTATGGTATCAGCAGAAGAATTAAAAGTTTTTAGAAGATAATCAGTTCCCCACTTAATGACATCTTTAATATGGTTAAGCTCCCCTGCAGCTTCATATTTAGCACTGTACTCAATCACACTCCAACTCAACATGGTCATTGCAAAAGA